>NW_008710834.1:393042-628426 GCF_000327385.1 Lottia gigantea | reverse complement strand
TTCTTATTTTGACCAAAATCTATTAACCCTTCTATTGGAATAATGATGAAATTAATGGACCGTGGATCCAGCAAAATGAACAAAAAAAATATAAATGCCAATACCTTTTCAGTGGACCATAATTAGTTGCCAAAATTAGTTAGAGGTCTAGCAAGTCTGGTTGCTCTTCAGTTTAAATGGTTGATTCGTAACCTTTTAAAATGTTGATATCTGAAGATAATATAGTTGTTGACAAATGTACATGATGAACTCCAAAAAACAGAACCAATAACAATTTCATTAAATGTACGAACATTTGCTAAAACAAGATTGTCATGCGAACTTATAAATTATTCATTTCCCCTTACAAATGATTAGAGAACCGAAAGCATCAATTACAGCAAAAATCTGGATTAAATCTTCAAAGATGTGTTTGTGTCATTGCCAATTTTGTATGTGTATACAAGAATGCCTGCCTCCAATACGGCAATGGTCATTTGGAGCATATTTTAGGAAAGGATGATGCATAGACCAAGTTTTGAGGATGAAATTATTATAGGTTCTCTTTTTGTTCACCCTTCAACAAATTTGTAGGGAGCCACGGTGGCTCAGTGAGTTAGACGCTTGCTCGCTAACCTGAAGGTCCAGGGTTCAATCCCGGCATAGGTCAAGATGATACCTTCGGATTTTTAACCCGGTTTCCCCCTGTCAGTGATGCAGGTAAGAGGGGCTGACGTGGAAAAAGCATCTAGTCGTTCGGATGGGACAATAAACCTAGGCCTCGTGTGATACAGGCTGTGCACGTTAAAGATCCCTCGACAGCTGGAAATCGAAAAAGAGCTGGCTAATGCCGCAAAAATTTCCTTCATTGCACCCTGCATGGCGTTGCCCCTCTTCATTAGCCCACATGGTGCAGAAAAATAAGACGTAAAACTCCATTTCATTTTCATTTTCACCAAATTTGTAAAAGTTGATATTTGGGGCTTTCAATTCCGATCTAAGCTTATAATTTCCTTAAGTGGCATTTAGTAATTGAGGTATGAATATATGAACACAATTTTATGGATAACAATTACTTTAATAAAAAACTTGCAACGTTTCGACAATGATACTTTCATCTTTATCCAACAATGATTTGCTTGAGCAAGTTATTTATCAAAGTAATTGTTAATCATAAAATTGGGTTCATATAAGCTTATAATTGTAGGTGGTCGTGCAATTTGTGTTGAGAAATCACTTTTTTTTGGCAATAACATATATTCATATTATGACTACCATTGTGATGAAAATATTTATGATATGAAAGTTCAATAGATCTATTTCTAGATTTCTATTCGAAAGTTATACTAAGTGAATAATTTGATCTAATGTACTATCGTATAATATTTATTATTTATGAACTTTGATAGATTAATATAAGTAACATGTTATATATAGCGTTTTCAGGTTTTTTCAAAGTTCTTTTCATAATCCCTAATGATAAATGTAAAGGAAATTTCTTGAGGTGTCTTAAAGGGGTATTCCAATTTTTTGTAAAACATTTTCATTATCAAAAACGTTGTAAATTATACTTGAAAATATTTCTAAAGTATGTTATTTATATCTATGTATCTTCTTGATCAAACTGAATTAGTTTTAAAAGAGTTAATTAAAAACAGCGTGTACTAATTTTTAATTAAGCAGTTTGGTCTTTGGCTTTATAATGGCTCGATATTATTAGTTGAAACCTTTAGAATACATAGGAGACATATTTCTCTACAATTAGGGGTTTATTATACTCAAATCTGTAGAGTAGTTTTCTAACAGTTTCCAAAATGCATGACGAACTTTAAAATCCTACGTATAGTTTTTAAATATTTTTGGCGTTTAAACATTCAAGACTGTTTTTTTTTATCTAAAACTATCAGATACGTTAAAGGGGAAAAATTTATCTAGATTTTGGTTAAAAAAAAGTGAAGGTCCCTTTAAGTGGTCTCATGATCTTTTATTCAGTAATGTTCACAGCCTACCGTTGAAATTAAAGCCTTCAAATCCACACAAGTTCTGAATCATCAGCTTTAGAAAGTTAAAATCATGATTCAACCTTTTTTTGAGACTTTGTCATATATATAAAAGACAATTTAACAAATTTCACACAATTTAAGTCAGAATCAAACATATTCTCAACGTTTTTTATATTGAAATTTCTTGAATATCATACTTTAAGAGAGTTAACGAGATTGAAATAGGACTGTAAAGTAGGAAAGTTGTCTCCTGGAAACTGTCAATTTACCACTCTACTCTACTACTAATAGGTTGTTTTGTATCATTTACTATCAGACTGGAGACTAGTAAATACCACTAGGCTACTACAAGCTGTGTTCACACCACAGAGAGAAAATAATATCACCTTTAGTAAAACAGTGTGCTTTTTTTTTCAAACCAGGCAACGATAAATTTGCCCATTGACACGATAATAAAATCAAGTGGTCTTCGAAAAGATTTTTTGAACTATTCTCAATATGGTTAGCACTGGAACTCTTCTTGAAGAAGTTGAAATGAGTCCTTGTAAACAAATTTGGTACAGGATATAAATCCATTCAAAAATTAAAAAAAGATCAAAGTTGTGACAGTGTGTTTTGTGTTTCCCTTGTTCTACTTTCATTTTCGAATTTTAGAATACATATTGCTTAATAGGTGTCCATCCCTCCACTTATAGTTCATCAATTTGTTTTTCTTAGATGATTAGTGTATTTATGCAGGTTGTTGGGTGGAATGATATTTTCCTTCACCAGCCCCGTCGTTAGGGTGGGGTCCTTAGGGGCTGGTCCCCAGCAAGTGAGAATTAAACCCCAGAAAAATCTTCTTCAGTTCAGCAGAGATCGATTTATTTACAGTGTCTTTGTACACAATCAAAAAGATATAAATTTTGATACATTTTTGGCACCTCAAAATTGTCAGAAATGAGTTCTCTGGGCCTTGAATTCTTCAAAATAGAGTACAAAACCTGAGCCCCAGCACCAATTCATTCCAGGTGATGGGGCGGTCCTTCACACAACTTGGGGAGAAGCCAAACCCAAAACATGATTTTAATAATTATCACTGATGGATACAGAATGTAACTATGGTTTGATAATTAATCATAGGTTATTTCAATTTTGTGTGTTTTGTGGTTTAATTCTAAATTTGTTGGCCAGTTTGAACACTTCTTCAGCTTCAGCACTGATAAAAGCCGAAGACCTACATTGTCCAGACATTTATTACCAGACAGGTCAAATTTAATGGTACTCCAAGATTTAATGACTTGACTCGGTATTATATTAGACTACCACTAGACTATAACTTAAAAGTTCTAGTAAGGTGAAAACTTGGGTTTAGCCATGAAAGTACTGGCTAGCCATGAATATATTATAGGATATATATGTCATTTAATAGCTCACTTCTGGCATCCTCCTTGGTAATGGTTGATCTGTCCTCATTTGCCCGTGAACACAATCAAAGGCACAATTTGTGACAGATTTTTGATGAAACTTGGTGAAATTGTTTATCACCCAAGGAGGAACGCTATTAAAAAAAATGTAATTCAAAATTGATATATATGACTTGTTCAGAACACATTCAATTTTTAGCTTGTGAACACTCTAGAAAGCACAATTCTTACTGATGTTGAAGCCTGGGTCATCATTGAATCTTGAGTTCCCATTTATGTTCTTTGTTTTAACCAATCAAAACAGCATATTGCAGTTTGCCCATCACCACTTGCTGTATTCAAGAAGCGTATGGATTGTAAATGATCCAATGTCATATGAATATAGTCTTTATTATATGATGACTGTATAAAGTGGTCACAGTGTAACACAGTGAAATATATAATAACATGACGTGTTAGAGAGACAATTGGTCTAGCTATGGATTGACAGTACTAGGAAAATGATAAAAGAGTTCAGTGATTGGTGAGAGTATTGTGTAAGGTTGTAGAATATTACATCTAATGTCATGCAATGATTGGCTTTACTCCATGTGGAAATTGTTTTTTTTTCTAGGATAAAATTAAGTGGCGGCACAAGCCTCCTGGAACTAGAGGTAAAAATAATGGGCGAACTAAATAATGGGGGGACAATTGTTGGAGTTTAGAATCCATATTCGGAAATCCTGTGGAAGCGCCACAAGCATAAATCTTCCCCAGAGAGTCTGAGAGGTTCTGCCCGCAGAAAAGTTGGAAAAATCGAATTGAGTTTGTGGCAAAAATACATAAAAATCATGTTTTCAAATTTCTTAAAACAAATATTATTTTTTCGAGCAGCTACCGAAAAAATTTCGGGCAACAACCTAAAACAAAGAAAAATATCTATATTTGTGGGAAATTTTTGGGGAAAACCAGGCTGCCCCCCAAACAGGACTGTGCGCCTTTATCCTTGAAATAATTTGGGGGTACAATTGAGGATGAAAACCTCTTTTCTCCCAGACTAGTGTCTCCTTTTACTAGTGCCACCACTGAGAAAATTAAACCACATTAAATTGGTTGATCAGGTCATACTGTGAACATTTGAAAGATTTATAGTATTTCATTCCACCTACATAAAAACATCTCCTGAATGAGATGCTGAAATAAGATTGAATATTGACAAGTTTGACAAATGGAAAAGGAATGGCTGGATATTGAGATAAATTTAGTTATTTCCTTTCAATCTCCATGGAATTAAGATATTGACTCATTTTGATAAATTTATGGTTAACTTTCCGATAGAAATAGTTGTTGATGATTAATTTGATTTCTGCATCTGGTGTATTTGTTTTTTGATTATCACTCAAATTTGAATCTAAAATGATGATTGCATTCGGTGTACAGCGTTTTTTTTATTGGTAAAGAGGTTTTCTAAATTATTTATGTGTATTGTGAACACTGATTGCATCTATTTGCACCATTCCAATATTCAGTTTTGTGATGTCACTATTGCAAATGCCCTTAGATATTTTAAGCAGCTTTTGCGTTAGTGATGTTTTAGTGCCATTGCATGATCCACAGACGTCTGACATAGAATTGGAATGGTGCTAATAGATACTACCAAATAACATGTTTGTCTTAAAGATGGCTGTTTCATAAGCTTAATTTTGTTTATAGTGTTCAAGTGCAAAATTGAATTTGTTGTGGCCTTTCTTATGAGCAAAATGTTCATTGCTTTCGCTGCTAATTCCTTATCCAAGCTGCTTGTAGAAGGTGGAATATACCATCTACATAAAGAAGGAAAACATGGTCTTTTTGACAGAGTTTAAGATAAATTAGTCATTCGTTCTGCATCCATGATAAGGAGAAACTTTGTTTCACAGAAGATATAAGTATCATCTTGATAGAGACAGAGACTGAAACCTTGGTCCACCATGTTAGTGACTGAGATTGTCCACTAGATATCCCTGGTCATGTTAATTTATTATGTATGAATATAAATACATGTTTTTCAGAATGGTGATGGAGATACACCTTTACATTGTGCTGCTCAACATGGTCATTCTTCAACAGTTGCTATTCTACTTCAGGTAAAGTAACCTAATAAGATAACTAAATTGTATGTTTGGGGTTTAGGCAAATATGAGCAGCAAGTAACAACAGAAGTCAACTGAAAAAAATCAGGTCAAAATCAGAACACCAGCAACAGGCTTCCACTCAAGCTTTCACATTTTATGAAACTTTTTATATAAAGAAATTTGTCAGATTTTAGAGGTTTTTCTGACTTACTTTCATATATTGATTTCAAAATAAGAACACCAGCAACAGGCTTCCATGTGCACATGCTCAAGCTTTGGCATGTTCTGAAACTTTTGTCAGATTTTAGAGGTTTTACTGACAAGTTTTTATACCCTGATTTCAAAGGGTCCATTCAGCTTCTTTGTCAGTAAGTGATGAAAAAATCATTGCTCCTAGTATGCTTATCAGGAATATTTGATGCGATTTTTTCTGGACAAATTTTGATATTAAGTGCTGGTGATATTATTAGAAGATTTATAGTTATATTATAGAAATCAATGAACCGTCTGCTACTGACAGTGTGTATTTAGATTAAATTGAAGATAATCTATAAAGCTTGTCAACATTGCACATCATGTAGTCACCATCATCACAAATATTGACTAATTTCCTGACCTGCTACACACCTGCTGGTTCATTCAGCAACTCTCAGCAGTTGCTATAAATTTGAGTCTCTCTCTGTAATGAATAGAGATTGAGTTGTGCATTCTGGGTAGTCTTTTTAGTAGCAGCATTTTACTAATGATTTGTGAGCTGAATACAGTCTGTATTTTTGGAGCTTAGTCTAGTATTAAGTCACCCAAACCTATCATTTTACACAACCCCCGTGAGATCATTCCTCTCCCAAAAAAGTCAGTCATTTCGAAACAGATTAATCATGAATGTATATAAAAACATACTCCATATATCAAGATAGTTCAATGTGACTCTTGAGCCGAATGACCGTTCACCATTTCTGTACGTCAGAAATGAATGGTGTCAATTTCAGTCGTAGATGATCTTGCCTGCCATTTCCTCTAGGTCTGACGATTCCTCCACATTTCCCCACCTGGCAATAATTCCTCCCCCATGGTCTTCCAATTCTCCCCTTGGAGAGGAATGCCTCCCTTGTTGAGGCCCTGTCGAGAAGCTCTGATTTAACACCTTATTACCAGATTTAACTATCTCTGGGCTTCATTGACAATTCTTGATGAAACAAAATGAAAATAGCTTTGGATAACAAATTATCTTTGCAATATAAGATAGTGAAATGAAACAAAAGGATATTGTCAATAATGGCACAATAATGACAACCATTGACTGTAGTTATTTGATTTGAGAAATTTGAAGACATGTTTCCAACATCCAAAAAGATTTGCTACACATTTTTGTCACAACATAACATCATAACTATCAGAGAACTGTAATATGTAGGTCTACTGACAAGAACTGTGGTCATTATACAGAACATTATAAACCATTTAAATACTTAGTTAATTATTTAAATGCAAGGGTCATAAGTTATAAGCTTATCTTTACTTAAACCTCCAAGAAGCCTCTGAAACTCTGTCATACTCTAGTTTCAGAAACAGGAATTTTTTTTAGCTTACATATCAGTAATAGTGTTCACAGCTCATCATCGAAATTTGAGCCTTCTAATCTATGTGTATCCATAATTATTCATGTTTGAAAGTTAAAAATTCTACTCGAATTTTAGTCAGACTATACCATATATAGAAAAAACATATATAGAAATAGACAGTAAAATTCCTAGTTTGAGGTATATTTGAAGGGATTGTGTGATTTTCGTGCGTTTTAGTACTTCTTAAGACTATTAAAGCACAATAAAGACCCCAAAATGCTGACTGTTCTCCTATAACTTGCCTTATCTTTTAACATTTTGTTAAATATATTGTATTTCTCATTTCAGAATAAGGCTGATCCTTCAATCCGTAACCTTGGTGATTTAACTCCTTTAGAGTTAGCTGCTCAATATGGCCGCCTTGATGTGGTCCATCACCTGATAAATACTCATCCTGGATTGGTCCATCATATAGTACCAACACATACCCCATTACACCTAGCTTCTCGGAATGGTCACAAAGCTATAGTAGAATATTTACTCAACTCTGGTATTCAAGTCAATTTAAAGGTATATTTCTAATGCATCCACAGTTTTGGCACTTTGAAGTGATACATTCCTTTAGATAGACTACTCACATTAGCAGCTGAATTAAGCTACCCTGATCACTTTTGAAAATGAAATTTAATAATATTGGGTTTGCCTTTGATAACATAATGTTTAACTTTAGAAAGTACTAACAGCTAAATTTGATCTCTATTTACCGGCGCCCATATCCAGATACCATTTTTTGGCATATTTTCCCAACATTTAAACAATGCAATGGAAATATTCCACACACTCCCACATTTAAACTGAAATTGACGATAATTGAATTTTCTTCTCTACGAATACAGAAGTTAATAATTATTGCATGGAAATCAAAATTGTTGTAAAAAATTTAATCGATTACTTACTATCTGAAGCTTAGCGAAGAAATTCAAGCATGACTAACTTGTAGTTATTAACAACAAAATAAACCAATAGCTTGAATTTTCTAATTGACAACGAAAAAAAATCACGTGTTAACTTTCAAGAACTCATTTGCCGTCAATAATTTGGTATTTGAAGGTCCACACTGCACAATGTAGTTGATAATTTGACTTGAATTGTTTGATACTAACTGCTTGTTTTATTACTTCTACTCCCTACATCACTACAGACTGATGCTGGTACAGCGTTGCATGAAGCTGCTACATATTGTAAAATTGATGTCATACAGTTATTGTTAGAAAGAGGTAGGTATGATAAGGATTCCTGATATCCATTTTGCCGGCCTAAGAAATTGAGGAGAATCCTTATGGACTCTCACAAAGGTAGTCTGCGAGATTCCTCCGAAAGCTATACTAAATATATGATTAATATGCTGATAGACATGTTCAGTTTCATTTTCATCTACAACCCACTACACTTCCCATCCATGATCTGACAAATTTTTTCATAACTAGTCTTCAAAATTTATGCTATATAACCAAAGTGGACTAACAATACAAGTTCATATTTAACAATGGATACAGCAAATAGCAAGTTCTTGAAATTTTTCCCTCACGTGGGCATCCATATTGGAATTACTGATCAAAGTTTAGTGTAGAGAGAGATTATAGATCATTGTACTGTCGTTGAAGATTTCAAATCTATATTTTTAAAGCAGTGGACTATTATAGAATATTGCTGAAGTAAATCATCAACTCTTACTCTTACAGGTATTGATATAACAATTCGTGATAAAGAAACTTTAACAGCAGAAGATATTTTAAAAACTTTACCATCCCAGAAAGCTCAACAAGCTAGACAACTCATAGAAAGTAGGTTTTATTCTATCTTGAAGGAAACTTTAGCCCCATTCTTTGCATTGCTTTTTCTTATAAAATGACAAATGGATAATTTCTTTTATGAAAAAGGCTTTTGATTTCAAAATTAGACTTAAAACAGCCTGTGCAAGATTTTCACAGTTGAAAACAAGGGTCTAAGATTTTTAAAATGCAAACTCTTTTTACAGATTATAGTTCGAATCATTTGAGTGCATTTACCACAGTACATACACCAGACAGTGATGCTGCTTTTTCTGGTACAGAAACTCCACAAACATCACCTATTAAAAAACCTTCACCTCTTCAACAATCTAGTATTTATCACCCTGTAGAAGATCTTTATTCTAAACCATTTAAAGATAAAGACAATATAGATGATGACTCTGATTCTGACAGGTAAGTTGCTGGTAATACAAAATGATTTACTTATTACAAGAGAGCTAGTAAGGTTTACATACTTTATACTGGGGGTACTCAGCAGAAATAGCATCATTATTATTAATAGATAAACAGCATCAGGCTTATTCTTTGTTCTTTTTGGGAAACAGGTGAAAAATGGATGTGCAAAATTAAGCTGTAAAATCTTGGACATAATTTTCATTGTAACAGTTTTGGATCTGCTGTCAAGAGCTTTGGCAAGTTCACAAGATGGTCTGGTACAAAGACAATAGTTGCAGTTCTTATATCTATAATTCAAAAATTGTTATACATGTTTTTCCTCGATACAATAATCATCCTTTGTTTTCAGATATTTAGGTGCTGAATCTCCCCCACCGCCAGTTCCTCCCAGAATACCATCAATCAAATCATCTAAATCACCATTATCTGTCTCTACTTCTACAGTAGATACCTGTAGTAGAACTAGTAAGTATAAAATGTTTAAAATACAGGCTGATATTGAATCCCTACCACTCAACAGGATTTGGGTTCGGTTAGCAAATCAGGACCCAGATTCTAAAAAAAATCTTGCGACTTAACTTGCAACTAGTGAAGATCCTTTGTCAGATAGCATTTGCTTATGCTGCAGCTCTGGGAAAATCTCTAACTGGCCTGGTCAATCTTTATTGCCCAATCATCCGCAAAGTAAAATATAACTAATTTATTCCTAACTATACCTAATTATTTTGGTAGTCATCATACCTTTGAGTTTTTGATCTGTAATAAAAGTACTGTTGAAGAGCAAGGAAAGAAAGAAACAACTATATTTTACAAGGATAACAACAGTTTCACAGTTAAGGATCCTTTCTACCAGCTGGTCCGTGGCCAAAATCTCTTGGCATTGATCTTTCCTTGATTATCTGTATACCCATTTACAGCTGGGTCGACTGGAATTATGAATGATGATGACTTAAACAGGGTCATTGGACTATCACTTGTCGATCGCGATCAGAACCTATGGCTGCCATGTGCTTGACGTTACCAAGGAAATGAGGTCATGTAAAGAACCAACACTTTAACTGACTGTGTTATAGAACCTCAAGTACCATCTGCTTTACCATTACTCCTAACCATTGAAATTTCTATTGTTTTAGGTAGTTTTGATACTCTTCCCACACCATCAGCACCAAAAACCGGTTATATACCAATGGGAGTTGTCTTTCCTGATGGTCCTCAACCTGGTATGAAAGTTGTAAGTAGAGACTTCAAATTCTTGCTTTGGAAAATTTATATCAAGAAATGCATGGCTAGAAAGACCAAACCTACAACCCCCCAGGGACCATTTGCATAATGTGAAGCTATAACGAAACTGTGTCTTACACCTTGACTGCAATAGCCACCTTTCTTTTCTGAATTTTGTAAAAGCATATTTTATGAAAACTTAACTAATGAAGATTTTGATATTCAAGTCATTTGATTGGTCAATCAGGGGAAATCTATGTATCTGAAATAGTTTAGAATCAGTGATCAACTTTGATTTTTTTCAGGAACATCCGAAGAAACCCCCAAGACATAAAAAATCCACGAGTCCAAATCCAGATACAATGAGTGCCAAATCCATCTCTCCTTCTTTAAAATCTGATGAGCTCTCTGTATCTACCACAGATTCATTGGAAAGAAGTGCTGAATCAGAATTTAAAATGTCCAACTACATCTTGAGAGACCCATCGATTGAGAAATCTGAAACATGTACAGAGCCAGAGGACCTTTATGCCAATGCTGAAATTATTGCAAAAAGTGCTTCTACTGACAAGTTATCAAACAATAACAAACAAATGACCAGTGCTAATGAAACTCGAAAGAACTTCCCGAATTATTGCAATGTGACAATCAGTGGATCAAATAAACTGGACATTTCAGAATTCCCAGACTTATCCAAAGAAGCTCAAGAGACTGTTGCATTTAATACCTCAGAACCCCTGAATCTTGAGGAATCCTTACAGTTAGAAGAACCACCAGAGTGTTCAGCTGTAAATGAATTCTCTAAAGAAGATCAGCCTCCTCTGGAGACTCATTGTGATGCTTACACAGAAGTGGAAGCATCAGATAAAGGTGCTGCTGCAGAAGCACCATCTGAACACACTCCACCAACAGAGATCCCCTCATCCACTAATGATATAGAACTGACCAAAGAAATTGAAGCAACTGTGATACAAACTGACAATGATGAATTGAACAATGGTAAGATATTGCTGGACATGTTTTGGTCGCTTTAAGTGGCTATAGTCATTTAAATATTTACTTCCATCAGCTAAATTTCAGCTCTCCGTAGTACTTTTCAGTACAAATCAGTACTTCAAGTCTCCTGAAAATCATGTCCGGTAGAGGTCACCTTTCCTTAAAATACAGGTCAAACTTAAGCCCTGCAGGTGATAGACCAACAGATGAAATTGAGATATGAACTTAGTGGTCTGAGCAAAAATTAGCAAAGATAGCTATATAGATAGCTATATTTAGATCAGTTTGGCCTGCTGTGTTTGGTGTTTTAGTCTCTTGAACTAAAGAAAGATTGCCAAATATGGTCAAATCAAAAACATTGATTTATGGGAAATTATTTTATTACAAACTTGGCTCAAGAAATATTTGTGTTATAAGTCACTTCAAACTTTGTGAATGATCTATTCACTTTAGGCCACACAAAATTTTGCTTCCCCAGAAAAGCTGTGCCTTATTACTAAGTTTCCTTAAATAACAGACTGTTTACTTTCCCTCACAATCGATGTTTGTGTTAAATATCCATTTATCTCTTGTTCATAGCTTTCTAGTTGAGGCTCATTTTCATCTGATATCAAAAGCAGATTTGTGCTTAAAGGGACAGATGCGCCATTCTTTTTGACCAATCATACTTTAGTCTCAGAAACAGGAACTTTTTAGCTAAACTAATCAGTTATAGTGTACACAGCTCACCATCGAAATTTGAGTTATCCATGTTTAAATGTTAAAATGATGACTCGTCAATTTAAGATACTCTGTGATATATAGAAAAGATATATATAGAAATAGTGAGTAAAATTCCTAGTTTGAAGTATTTTTAAAGGAATTTTGCGATTTTCATACATTTCTAGTACTTCTGTTCTAGTTTTATTTACTTATATTCAAGACTAAAATGAACCACCCAAATGGCGCACCTGTCCCTTTAAAGCTCTATAACCAAAGCATTTTTTTTCATGGCCTAATGAATGTTATTTTCTTTTTCCTTGTAAGGAGTCATTTTTTGATATTGAATACCAGTTATTTCCCTTTTCCCTTTTTTAAGTAGATCAAGGAGGAAATATTCTGTTTTTATCATTTCAGAAATAGTAGCTGATAGAAATAGTAAACCATCGACTCTTGATTTAGATATTGCTAATAAACGTATTAGTATATTGACTAGTAGTGAGATACCGGTATCACCTACTGGTTATAAACAGCCCCCTACCCCAGATCAGCCCCCTCCCTCACCCAGTACAGCTTTATTAGGAATACAACAAAAAATTAACCCTCAGGTAAGAACAGTTTTTGTTAATTTCTTTTAAAAAGTGTTAGAGGGACAGTTTTTTTTGACTAATCATACTTTAGTCTTAGAAACGGGAATTTTTTTAGGCTAATTTGAGCCTTCTAATCCATTTGTGTCCAGAATTATCCGCATTTGAATGTTAAAATGACGACTCTTCAATTTAAGATACTCTGTGATATATGAAAAAGACATATATAGAAATAGTGAGTAAAATCCCTAGTTTGAAGTAATTTTAAAGAAATTTCGCGATTTTCGAACATTTCTAGTACTTCTGAAGACTTTTTACATATATTCATGACTCAAATCAACCCCAAAGATGGCGCATCTGTCCCTTTAATTTTGCTAAATACATGTACGTATCACACATATATTAGAATTTTAAGAAAAGCAGATGATAAGATTCAAGTTATTTCCTAACCCAACAGATCTAACCTTACCTGTTCATCTGACTTGGCATACAGATATGATATCGTCATGGTTAGGGCCGGCATTGAAAATTCACATTTAAAGGCAGTTTTTCCGACTCACTTTTTAGCCTCTAGTTTTTGAGAATTTTCACAATGTTCAATATTCATGACAAACGTAAATCAAAAAAATATAGATTTCGATACATTTTTAGCACCTCAAATTGTCAGAAAAGAGTTCTCTGGGCCTTTAATTCTTCAAAGTACAAAATCTGAGCCCCAGCACCAATTCATTCCTGGCGACGGGGCTGATCAGATGTGTTGGGTTAGTTACAAAAAAAAAGATGGATGTTGGAGGATATGTGACATTCATTGATCTGAATTTGAATTTGCAGGAGAAAAGGAAATCCAAAGACATGGAAACAATAACTGATTCTGTTATGATAAACCCTGGAACTCTTACAGACATTCCAGAACTCAACAAAGAGCAGGCAACTCCAAATAACAATCACAAGGAAGTTGGATTATCCAGTGTCGATTGTGATCAAACTATAGAAATTACTTCTACTGGTGATAAAATTGTGATAAAAACCTATGACACTTGTGATAAACCAATGAAGGGAAATAACTCTCTACCCATCGAACCAGACCACTATAAATTAACTAAAGGAGATAATTTAAGTGAATTATTAATAAAGGATGCTAGTAATGTGACTATGAGGCGTCAAGTTAGTAATACTAGTACCTGTAGTTCTGATAGTGAACTGGAACTCAATGTTTTTGCAGGTAAGTTTTCAATACGTTTTTCCTATAAACATATATAAAACAACACCCATTTGAAGCGTGTATTTTATGCATACTTAATTGAATATAATCCTTTAGTGACATTTAGGGGTAGAGATCCCATTAAATAACGGAAAACAATTTTATGGTATACTACTCCTTAGTTTTATTACATCACCTTACATACACCTTACTCTACCTGATTTTATTACATCACCTTACATACACCTTACTTCACCTGATTTTATTACATCACCTTACATACACCTTACTTCACCTGATTTTATTACATCACCTTACATACACCTTACTTCACCTGATTTTATTACATCACCTTACATACACCTTACTTCACCTGAAGATGACAATGTAGAGTGTTGAAATGTAGTGATATAATAAAACTAAGGAGTAGTATACCATAAAATTGTGTTCCGTTATTTAATTGAATATAGTTATACTGACGATATTAATATCATCCAATCAGAATTCTTTGTAATATTTTAGATATATGGTATAGTTAGGATATATTTTAGGCTTACTGCCTGAAGTCTGTTACAGAATATTTCGTATTCAGAAATATTTTTTGTCTTTCCGGTGTCTTTTTAATAAAGTTGGCATTCTTCATCAACTTGCATATACACATTATAATAGTATATGATTCACAATACAATAATGATATACAATAAATTATGCAAGATCAAAATCACATGAATACATAAAATAACACTTTCAGACATTGTTTTTCATAATATTTGATAGGAGGTTGAAATAAGAATCGTTGTAAATCCATTGCTGTAGGTATCAGTTGCAGGCATATTGAAAAACAGCCTTCTGCTTGACCAGTCATCAAAAGCAACTGAAAGATTGAAAAAAAGTGAACTGCTAGTTTATCTTGTTTGAAAGAAGACTAACAAGTATCTATTTTCACTGGATAAAATTAGCCAATTTTTATGCCAATCCTTGGTGTAAGGTATTGATCATTTGTACTCATGATAGGTTAGTTGTTGATCTCAACTCTCAATCTGTTTTCTATGAGTTTTTTTTTTTTAATATAACTAAGGGTCTAAGTTAGGGTCTAACGACAGCTCTCTTTAACGTTCGTCAAATTAAATGTCTGACTAAACTTGGATAATTTTATGAACGTTCAAGAGGGCTGTCATTTGACCCTAACTGAAGTGGCTGTATTAGAAATAAAAGCTAATAAAAAACGGAACGAAAGTTCGTTTAATTTTAGACTGACAATTTTTATGACAAACAAAACACATTTTATTTTTAACTTAAGGTATTAATAGAGTGGTTGATTCGCTTCTGGTGGTCTATGACAAGCGTTAAGCTTCTTTCATAGACAAATCAACTGCTCTGTACCTCATCAGTGCTTATTGTTGCTTCACACTTCCCTCTCACAATTGCTTCCTGCTTCTACCATTATTTTTTGCCTAATGCTTTTTTAACAGCACACTGACTTGTTCTTATTTGAAAAATTGAATTTATGATAACAAAAAATAGAAGTGAATTTACTCTCCTACACAAACACTGGTTGTGGTCACAAATATGACCATGAATTAGAGAGACAAGTTCACCATCCGTTTGACCAATCATAACTTATTCTCAGAAACCGGAATTTTTTAGCTATGCCAATCAATAAAAGTATTCACAGCTCACTGTCAAAATTTGTGCCTAGGAATCCATGTGTGTCCAGATTTTCTGTGTTAAAAAAATAACATGAAAATGTTAATTTTTTCGGGAACATGGAAAGACTATTTACATATATTCAAGACCTAAGTCAAACCCCCTTAAATGGCACACCATGACCTAAAAATGGACATGTCTTAACCTTATCTGCCTCTGTCGAATAAGTAGAATATTAAATCCTATTTGATAACGTTAATGTGAATGCTTACCCTCAAGTATATGTAATGTATTTGTATTGTAGAATTGTTATTTTTCTTTTATTTCTTGCTTACTTTCCTAAAAATGGATGTAGGCGACCCCTCGTCATGTAAGTTTTTTTTGACATAAAAAACTTCAAACCCTTTTTCTGATCTATCTTCTTTCTCCTGTCTGTCTTTCTTTCTATCTGTCTTTCTTTCTCTCTATCTCTGTCTTCTTGTATGAAAGGTTGCTATATAGATATATTTTAATCCAAACTGTTTTGTAAAAATTGTTGTTAGTAAATATTTTCATAAATAAGTGAGAATTCTTTAAATTTTGAATTAGAATTCTTTAAATTTTGAATTAGAGTTCTTAAACTCCAAAATTCTTAAATTTTGAATGAGAATTCTTTAATTCTTCAACTTTGAATGAGAATTCTTTTATTTAGAATAAGAATTCTTCTGAATTTTGAAAAAGAATTTTAAGATTATATTTCTTGAGCATGGATTTTAGATATTGAATGAATATTCTTTTATTATTGAATGAGAATTCCAATATTTTTAAATGAGAATTCTTATTCTGTTAATTTAAGAATTTTAATGTAATGCATGAGTATTTACTATCCCTCAAGTACACAAAGTTTGATTTCTGCAGATTATAATTTTAGATTTTGCATTTTTTTCCAATGATTTGAAATGTCTAATACTTAATACATCATGATCATGCCCATTAGAAATATTGGAATGATTTCCAGACGCGCCTGCTGAGAGCATCGACTAGAATTAATTTGGTTAGCTAAACTTAAACCTTTTGACTGCAACTGTCCACTTTCTATTGGATTAATTTGATATAGATCCAGTCACTTAGTTGTCTGGTCTCCATTTTGAATAACGCCAGTATATTTATTTGCCAGTCATGTCTGAATCATGATTGAATAATTTTTAACCCAGTATCAGTCATGCTTGATTTTCACCATTTTATGCAGGAAGTCAGTTCTTGATACTTGTGTATCTTCTTATAACAACCCTGCATCCCTGGCTAAATGTCTGGTTAAATATAAGGGATAGAGTGATAGAAAGTGTTTAGTAAGACCAGATGTGACAGTGATTGTAAACAAGACTTTAGTGACTCATAAAAACACAGAATGAATGTAAAAAGTGTCGTCTGCTAACTAGACAATAGGCAGACATATTAGATGAAGCGAAGTAATTGATGTTCTAGTTTCTTTGTCTAATCACTATATTTTATTAGGTTATTACTAGATGTTGGGGAAATCTATGTAAAAATTACTGACACAAGGCCATCTATTTCTTTTACATATGGTTTTTCTGATATCTAAATTGGATTAATTAGCAACTTTTGGTAAGTTTGTGATTGCTATGTTTTTAATGTTGAATATTTCAGTAGAGTCTCTTACCTAACTGTGTTTCCACTGAGAGTAAAACACAAGCTTTTAACTAGTTTTCAAGCTGTTCCACCATTTGTTAAATTTAAATGTCTTAGTGCTGAATATCTTTTATTTTGTATATATGACAATTTATTAGAGGTACATGGAAGCATGCTCTTTTCACTGTTTTCAGTAGAAAATATTTAAGCTTATGCATTCCTGCATTGCCTGCTAGTACTAAGTCAATTCCACTACAACAACCATTCTGAGAGTTTCTAACTTTTACATGGGTCGAATTAGGTAATCTCCTAACCAGATTTTGGGCAATTTTCAAATAGCAATCAAATCACACATGAGCCCAGTTTACATTACCTGCTACAAAGAGTTCCATTTTCTCTAGACCTAGATGCGATAAAATTGCCAAATTTTTAACATTTACACTACTAGCTTTTCGAACGTTCCAAGAACAGTTGTATATGATCTGTTAATCTCAGACATATTTTAATGGAACTCTTCACAAAAGAGTTAATTATAGACATTCTGATAACCCAAAAGAAGGCAAATTCGCCTGCTCAAAGAAACTGTAGAAAATGTCAAAGGGTCAAGACATATGCGCATTGCATAAGAACTGTTCTCGGAATGTTTGACCGTTTACACTACCAAAATGTTAACTGTTCTGTTCTGAGAACTGTTCCGCTACCACATAGCCTCGGTAGTCTCAAATTGGTACTGTTCTCAGAACGGATAATTTTTGTAATGTAATGGGGTTATGGACCTAAGTTGAATATTGGAATGATATTTTTATATCAATTTCCCTTTATGAATCTAGGACAAACAATTTTACAGAGCACCACCAAATGGTCAATTTTCAGCAAATAAATGATTTTGGAAAACTGAATTTCAAGGTTAATGTAGATGTTACAGCCTTTTCTTTATGCTCATAAGTATGAGCTTTAGAGATTTCAAAATTGTGTATGGGTATTGGAAACACTGATAGCATCAAATTGCACCATTCCAATTTTCAATCAGACGTCTGTTGTTCAGCAATTCCACACTAATAAGTGGTTGATGACCTCACTATCACACAGGTCCCTCCCTTAATGATATCAACAAACGCTACAAATGTCTGATTGAAAATTGGAATGGTGCAAATTGATACTATCAGTGTCCCTAATACACATACAAAATTTAGACAACCTCCTTTTAATCAACAAGATGGTGCCAAGTTGTGTCTAAAAATAGATATTTGTTATCATTAATTCATAAATTAATTGAAGTTATTATATAAATAGTGTTAGAAAAGAAAGATGAATTTCCGTGACCTGGGATTAGATTAACTATTGATTTGTAGCAGAAGACAATCTGATTATTGATGGTAGTCATGTACATTTGTTTAATGAAATCTCTCACTTCAAATCTTACATAGATTCCTGTTCAACCACAGTTGGATCATGCTCTAGTACTGAATGACAAGTGTAAATAAAAATGAAGATGATCTTAGAAGATGTTCTCTCATGGTTGTCAATGGTTTTATTCAATTGCATTATATGATAATTAAAATTTTTGAATTATGACTTATGGTTACTAATTCTCAAAATTGGTTGTAAGTGGGAACCACATGTTGGTGTATGACTCCCAATTGAAGTTCTGTTAGACCAGCAGATATTTCCAAATCCAACATTGAAGTATCAGGACCAATAATTTATAAAAATTCACCCATATTTGGTACATGTATATCTCTCTTTTTGAATTATTTGTGCAGTTGAAGAGTTATTGTATAAACAAAGTAAACTATTTTTTTAGCTTATCGATTCTACAGGAATACCATTTTTATACACCCACAAATATATTATGGGCGTTTGTTGTAATCACCCTGGCGGTACATCGGTTTGTTCACATTTGGCTCGTGCTCATTCTACAGGCTACAATTCTTAATATATATTTTTGATTTTTATTTTGTATGTCAATGTTGTTATGAAAATGATCCCTGTCGATTTTTTCGATGATCTGATAATTTTTCACCGAAATATCGTGTCTGACTTGACGTTTTACTTTATTAGCTATATTGTGCAACTCGTGCTCACTCTACAGGCTACAATTCTTTACAGATTCTTTTGATTTTGATTTTGTGTGTCAATGTCATTATGAAGATGATCTCTATCGATTTTCGTGATGATCTGATAATTTGTTCATCGGTCCGTTCACTTTTGGCTCATGTTCACTGTACAGACTATAAACAATGATTTGTACTTGAAATCAAAGCTGCTGGTGGGGAGTATGTCACTTTGCTTCACAAGACTATCTTTTTTGTCTGTGAAGCATTTAATTGAAAAATTTAAAAATCTTTTTTACTTTGGTTAAACAATTAATATCTTTTTGTGCTTATTATATTAGCTATTTATATTTTGAAAGTAACATTAAACTGGTAAAAATACAATGTTTTATATAAATTGGTATATATATATATGCATAATAAATGACACATGATTTGAAAAACTGTCAATAAGGAAGGAGCTTATTGTTTGTATTATATAAAAAAAAGCAAGTCATAAGGATAATTTATTGTGCATAAAATAGTTAGTTATTGTGACATATTTATAGATTTGAATATTGATAAGACAAAGTGACATTTGTTCATCGACTAAAGTCTAAAAAATTTTGAGGATTTTTGAGGAGGATAACTTTTTTTGTAAATCTCAAGCTGCAACAGTAGATTTAATATGGACAGATCAGTTAAGTGCTAACTTTAACATTAATCATAGTATCAATTAGTAAATGCCTTATCCATTTAAGCCCATGTATTATCATATACATGACAACCATAATATATGATATTCACATTAAAACACAATCTTAACCAATGCTTTCTGTTGAATAGTTACTAGTTGTTTGTAAATAGTGACTGGTTTCTTTTAAACCACCCTAATCAGAATTTGACCATCAGCACTGAGTTGCTAGAGTTCTTGTATAGCAAGTTATGCCTGTGCTCTGGTGTCTTTGGACCATGGCAGTGATGAAGGTCACATTGAAAATGTGACTAGTTCTAAAAATGGAACAATAGACGAGGCCTTTTGTATTGTGTACATACTTCGTGTTATTTCTTATCTCTATTAGCCAAACATGGACAGAAAAACACAAAGGACAGTAATTCCAGTTTATTTTATTTAGAGTGATGTTCATGTTGAAGGTTGCTTACGTCTGGTTTGATTGTTTATAATGTTTGGTAGATGGTTAGGCTGATTACCCATCCTATGCAGTTGATGTTCTTATTCTTCAACTTTGAATCTTCAATCAGAGTCCCTTTTGCCTTTTAAGTGAACTATTTTTGAAAAGATCTAATCACATTTTCCAGCAAGGATCAGAACATTTTGTAAGGTGTTAAAAAAAAATTAATGTTGATATGAACAGGCATGATAATGGCTTTCGTGCGTTTTCTTATTTTAGCATACTTCGTGTCTGGAGATGTTCTGGTTTTCTCATTTAATTACCTTTCTAAATACTTTATTTTGAAATTTGTACCTTAAGTAGTTGTTCTTGGCAGGCATTGTTGAAAACTTGATACAAAATGAGATGTCTGCTAGATCTTAGTAGTCTGCCTAGTTCATTTGGTTCCCTGAAATTATAGAATCATAGTTTTTTGAAAAGGAATCTTTTTATGCTATCAAACATTTATAAGTCCTTCATGGCTCCAAAATGCAGTACCTAAAACTAAAACTTTTCTCAACCAAGGTAGATATGACCATAAACCGAAAGATTTTCAGTACATGAAGGGTTGAAACTCTGCTATCCTTTATCAAATCTTCTCAAATTTGAACATGTCCATACTCTTGTTGAAATAACCTTAAGAGCAATTTAATAAAATTCTGACATTAACGGTGGCATCTATAGCATTCACAAGCCACATTGAATGTATTTTAAGTATATGAAGTGTTGAAACCGAATATCAACTTGTCCAAGATCTTGTGGATATAATCCTACAGAATTTGATGAAAATCTTACCAAAGCTGCTGCAGATATCAAGTTTACAAGCCGCTTTGGCATATTTTCAGTACCCAAAAAGGGTTGAAAACTCCCATCATATTACAATGTTGACTAACTAATTTATGTGAAGAGAAGGCAGCTGTTGGAAGTATTGTAAAAACAATGTTATGAAGATAGTATCTGCTTATATTACACATAATATACAAATATTAACATTATATATCTTTAACCTCTTATATATACTTATATCTTTGTATGTTAGACATTCCATTTAAACTTTACTACTGTAGATAACCCGTTATTTGCAGTATTGCCTGGGGTATATCTTGAAATATTTATATCATAGTTGTAATGAAGAGTTGGATAGGATCTTATGGTAAATCTAAAATGGAATTAAACTAACAAGGACGTTAATGTAAAATAAACAGAATTGACTTAACAATATGTTAAAACTTATATTTTGTTGAACACTGGGAGACAAGTGTTGTAACTATTATTGTGTTTAGAATAACTGAGAGTATTTGACTCTCCCTTTAAAGTTATATTTTTCTGTTTCATATTTGTTAACTGAAGATGTACACCAATGATTGCCGAATGACCAAATCTTTTTTCCGCTTCCATACCTTGCACTTTTACACACTTAGTTATTAGTGCCTCTTCACCTACTACTGCCCTGAATAGAAAATCTTACAAAGGAGAATCGTGAAATGTTATCAATCTTTGGATCTCTAAGTAGCTTGTCATCTTTACACCTTATTACTTATTAAGGTTAATTCTCCTTTAAGGCATCAGTTGATGCTATGTAAACTCCCAATACTTTTTAATTGGTCTTATTGATAGAAGATGACCAATGAAAAGAGTTTTAAGTTGAAGGTTAAACATGGAAATATAGCAATATCCCCCAATGAATCAAAGTATCCACCCTTGGGAAGTTAACATGTCCTTTCTCTCTTGAAAACTTATTTTCTAAGAAAAGAAAACAGAAGCAACAAAGATATGGAAATGAATTAAATTCCAAACTCAGTATGGTGAATACTGATATTACTGATTGTAAACATATCAAAATTACTATAAACAACAATCCCTATTGTTTTAATACTGGTTAATACAGATCAAATATTTACTCCAGTTAATGTCTTCAATATTTCTTTCAATTGTTTGAATATCCAGACATTGATTTTAGGCAAAGAAAATATAAAATAAAGACATGGAAATTAGATCTGAAAACTATTGTTTAAAGATATAGTTTGGTTTGTGCAAATATTAATATTTGGTTGATAGTTTGAAAAAGGTGTTATTTGTTGAAACCATCTGATAAATCTAACTGTTTTTTCGTTAGCAATTTATAAGCGAATGAGATCAACATCATAATCTTCAAAATGGAAGTGTTCCGTTGAGTTTATTATAGTAATAAATTATAATTTAATTTAACCTTCTGTGTCAATTTTTCTTTGAAACAAATGAGAATTGCTGTAAATTTTTTAAATGAAATGAATGGAGTTTTACGTCCTAATCTTCTGCACCTTGTGGGCTAATGAAGACAGGCAACACCATGCAGGGTGCGATGAGGGAAATTTTTTGCCAGGACAGCATCATTAGCCTGCTCTTTTTTGATTTCCAACTGACGAGGGATCTTTAACGTGCACAGCCTGTAGCACACGGTTTATTGTCCCATCCGAACGACTAGACGCTTTTTCCATGTCAGCCCCCCTTACCTGCATCACTGACAGGGGGAAACTGGGTTGAAAAATCCGAAGGTATTATCTCGACTTATGCCGGGATTGAGCCCTGGTGTAAATTTTTGAGAAAAGGGACTTATGGATAGAGTTGCAAAGGATCGAAACAACAAATTACAAATCTATACAATTCTCAGTAGAAACACAGTTACACTAAATAAATGAGGTCTGGAAGAATTTGAAAAATGTTTTAATGAGACAAAGTCTGTTGTAAATGCTACTGATTTCTGGTATATCAGAATGTGTTGACAGAAATATGAACTTTAAACCCATTTACATCAATTAGCACCTTAAAACACCTGATTATAATCTTTAATTTCTCTCATTCATGACACAAACTGACAAAATTTTTACCAGGTTTATTTAGGATGATTCCAATATACCCTCTTGGCATGGTGGAAAACTATATTCCATTGAGAATTGTAAAGTAAAGCTAGTTCAGAGCCAGCTTTATTGTCAAAGCGTTGCATTTACACTAAATTTAACTGGTTCCTGAACAACATTAGCCTCGATCACAAAGTCTCACATTATTGACAACTCATGATGTACAAGACTACTGTTTAGACCAGTAAGAAATGCAATTGACCGAAAAGACCAGTACATTGCCGAATGAGTTACAGCTAGCTTTTGGAAAGGTAGCTTAAAGCTAGCTTAAGGCTGACTTAAAACTAGCTTACAGCCAGATTTTACCCTCAGTGGAAACAAAGTTTATAACCCTTCAGGAAATTTGGTTGGTTAACAAATTTGACCTATGACTTTTAGCATTTGAAGAGACAACTAGTCAATATTTGAGAAAAGAATTGGCTGTCAAAGTGAATTCTGTGATTTTAGTCTATCAATATACACAGTTAAAGTGTAAAAATATAGGAATTATTTGTTTTCTCTTTTGGTTGCTAATTTAACTTTGATTTAAGCTGCGGTGATAAAAACATTTTAGACCACAGGCACAGTATAAATATTCAATTCCAACTTGACCCTCCCTATAAAGTGCTCCTATCTTTTTGATAAAATTTTGTATTTAAATGTTCCCATGTGTTATATCATTTGATTGCATACATATATTCTGATATTGATGGCTTGTACTTTAAATCTATTGATTCACATAAACATTTTTTACCCAAATATGACATTTTGCAAGTTTATTTTGCAAGTGTAGCATCTTCAGCCTTGTAAAAGATCTTTACCCGCCACACACTAACGCAATTTATACCGGAGCAGCCAGTATACCAGCCGTTTCTAAGTGACGTCATACAACGTTAACATCATACGCTTTTACTTATTACTTGGAGTTCAGGGTATATGACGTTGTATTTCATTAACACACAGGGGTCAAAGGCTTTGGTGAAAATAAAGCCCTCTAAATGCAAAATTCATCTCAGGCCATCTGAAATCCATTAGGTTCTGGGGACCACTTGCAGCTTCCTGACCGCCAGCCTTGGGGTGCTTTGCCTTTTGGGTCTCACCTAAAAGAGATTCATTTTTTCCAAGGCAATTTCTAGATATTGTAACATTTTGCTCATAATTGCTTGCCATATCTTTTCTGTTTGATTTTGATGGCTTTTCATCGAAAAATCAAATGAATTGATTATAATAAGTTATGATAGTACAATTACTAATGTCAGTAGAATAGTACTGAAGTATTAAGTACAAGTGTAATTTGTTTCCTGCTTATTAACTATATGATTATTAGTAATAATAGTAGACCTACTAATCAAATTATTGAGTACATACCAACCAGTACTCTATAGTCATTTACATGAACATCAATATCAGTTTTAAATTTCTTCAGTAAGATAGGATTAGTAACATAGACTTAGTGAAGGATTTCAAAACATTATGTTCAATATGAATCAAATTTGTATTTAGATGTGTTTGGGTAAAGTCCGGCACACTCAAACGAACCATCAGCTCAGACAGAATTCAATTGTGCACTTCTCTTTAAGGCGATAGCTTCCCTGTGCGCGTAATTTTATGTAAGATTTTATCAAACGTGTTTGATAATATATCCACGAATGAACAAATGCTTGTGTGTGCGCGTTAATAAAGCTATCTGCTTAGAGGTAAATTGATCATTTCAAGTGTGTTTTCAACTCAATTCCAAAGTGGATTGGTGTAAGCCACAAGTTTCAAGATCTTGGATTGTGTATATATACTGTGTAATTCTACATTCAGATTCTTTCACATCATATCTCACTGAAAAAGGAAATATATTTTGTTGGTTAGTAGATGACAGGTTAACAGGATGTTGATATAGCAAACTAGGTAGTTGTTGGTAGTCGTAGTAGCTGAAATTGGATTAGTGGAATTGGACAATGCGGTGCTGATGGTTTGTTAGTTGTCGCAGGCGAATTAGGAACTCTACAGGTTTAGAAATTTTGTCTAGTGTATTGGTCAAAGACTGATTAATGGTCAAGTTATATTTAGATCTTCCTTGGATTTATTTTTGAGTCTGTCTTGAGAGAAGGATATTATATATATTATATATGGATATTGATAAACATAAATATTGGTAAACACAGGAAGGAAGCCATACATTGAAGATATTATAGAAGCAGTAAATCACAGTGTTAAAGCACGACAAAACAGGCAAGTAACAGTTTCGAAAATTTCTTTTAAATTCATACTCGCTTTGCTTCAATATACATTTGTAAACAATGGTTTAATGAATTGCAAGAGTTATTTTCTATGTAAGCTTTGGTTTTCCCATTCTTTGAGTTTGTCTTGAAAAAAAAAACCCAACAAGATTATTGCATCTCCGACAGGATTTATAATATCAAACAAGTTTAATAATTATCTTTAAGAGTTTTATCATCTGCAAGACATACCGTCATTATCCAATCAGATTCATTTTCCTTTCAATTGCATGCTCCACACTTGATTATCCATAAGGTGGAAAATGACCGACTGGAAATTTTGGTCTCTTTGTGTTCCCGTGCCAGTCAGTGAAACTCTGAACAAGACTCTAGTCGGCGACAATAATCTTCGACCAAGACTGTTTGTGTGCCCTCACCTTTAGGTAGAGGATAAAATATAGAAAGTCTTCCCAGGTAGCGCTCTTTCTTGTATTTTCACAGATTCCTCACTGGTAGCTTTTGCAGTATTTTGAAAGCGGAATTCTGCAAGCATTGGATCCTTTACCCACCAAATATAAATCTATGTTGTCTGTTGTCTTTACTGCAACTGCATATGCCTACTAACAACACAGAAAGTGCTTTTTTTTCTAAGCACCCCTGGCATTGTTACTCTTTTTCATCATAATCCAGGATACTTTGATTTTTGGATCAAGACAGTGAATTGCCAATTAGATATACATTAAGTTTTTCTTTGTTGATACGCAAATCAGAATTCATGAATATATTTCATTTTCTGTTGAAAGATGAAAATGTTGGAAAAAGTCATACCAGAATTCTGTGAAATTTCTGACTAATTAGAATAGAAAATATATGTAATATAAGTAAACTGAGCTCACTATATGTCATTTATTAAGATAATACAGCTGTCCTCTAGAAAGCCTGGGAACGGGTTTGATTGACTTGTCAGATACCTTAAATATGTTTACATCCCTTCAAAACATGTTAACATAACTTTTTTCATCATAATTAGTTTACAGGGTTCAATTTGACATCTTGGAATACTTCACTATCAGTACAAGATATTTCATTGTAAATGGTTCTGTTAGCCTTTGAGGTACATATCTTCAGATAGTTATATAAGATATGTTAGGGTATGGTCATGAAGTTAGTTTCCTGGATAAGTCATGATTCTAAGGTCATAGAGGTTATATTTAATAATAGGTCAACTGTTACAAATCTTATCTTTGAAAATGGGTGCCATGATGATGGGTTTCGAATTGGTTCAAAGAAGAAATTTGCTGTAAAAGCTAATCTTTTCAGGTGTTGCTCATTAGTAAAATTTTATCCTTTTCTTTCTGCCTAAAATAAGAGATGATAAGGCTTACAACTCATGGCAGACAACAATTTGAAAGAGTCAACAATGCTGTGGGCACAAGGTTTTTCATCGCTGATTTTTGTCAAAGACTTGTCAAGAGTTTCACTGACCAGCTGTGGGAACACGAGAGACAAATTTCCAGTCAGACGTTTTCCACTATGTTGATAATCACATGATGATCATGCAATTGAAGTAAACATGATTGGTTGATAATGCTCAGGAGTTTTGTCTCATTGTGAGTACAATCATACAACGAAAACATTTGTCGAAAAAAATCAGCAACAAATATCAAACTAGTTTGATACTCAAAATTCTGTTGGCCATGCTATAATCTTGTTATGGAAGCGTGGACACACATGTAATTTTACTCAAATTTCACGTCTGTGACAAAACTCTGCTACAAAAAAGGTTTGTGTACCCTCACAATAAGGAGGTCAAGAGATATTAAAGTCAAGTCAAGCTGATATAAGTACTATATATACTGTATACATACAAACAGGAAGTTATTAACCTCTAGTTTGATTCTCATCCAAAATGCTTGGTTGCCAATCACCATGTTTTTAACTGATCTACAACTTTACTTCTAATTAACATTTTCTACTCAATTAATTTGAAAATTAATGTACACTTAGTAAACTTGATTAATTTCTTGTGTATATTTATGACTACCACATGTTTGGTATTGAAGACATTCCAGGAATTTCAAATGTTAGCATGTTTATTGATAAAGTGTTCATATTATTAGCTACTTGTACACCTGGTCATGATAAAGCCTTCTTTTCTAGGTTCTGACCAGGCTTTTATAAAGTGTTTTCCAATTTCAGATCAGATTGTGAGTTCCTTTCCAGGTTCAGACAAGGTCTGTTAAATGTGTCAACAGAACCAAGCAAGGGAGCCGCTGTGGCTCAGTGAGTTAGAGGCTTGGTTGCCAACTTGAAGATCAAGGGTTCAATCCTTGCATAAGTCAATACCTTCGGATTTTTCAACCCGGTTTCCCCCTGTCGGCTTCACTGGCATTGAAAGAGCGCCTAGTCTTGCATATGAGACAATAAACCAAGACCCTGTGTGCTAAAGACTTTAGCATTAAAGATCCCTTGACAGTTGGAAATTGAAGAGCGAGCTAATGCTGCTGTCTCGACAAAATTGCCCTCATTGCACCCTGCATGGCGTTGCCTGTCTTCATTAGCTCATGTGGTGCAGAAAAGTAGGACGTAAAACTCCATTCATTTCATAACCAAGCAAACTGTTGAAAGAATTCAATGGCTTTTACTTAGCAACCGACAGTCGGCGACTGAGCTACAATGTTCATTTGCCATAGTTGTTTAAGAAAATGGAATTGTTTACACTTCTAAAACTAAACCATGATTATGACAAAACATTTTAGCCTTTCATATGCAGAACTGTAAAACTCAACATGCAGGCATAGCTTGGTTTGAGTTCCCAAATTACATGAATATGCATAACTTCTGATTCAACCAGCCAACATGGAATAAGTCAATAGATATTATCTGTATTTATGTTGACCGAAGCTAGTAGAGTACTGATTCTAATGGCACCATGTCAATAACTCTCTGATTGATGATTCTATAAATAGTCCAAATCATTGATATCCAATGAATAGACTCTCGTTAATCTAGGAATCGTGTCTATGGATTGTTTGTATTTCGATCTGAAATATATGGTTCAGTAGCTGTACAAATGATTTGATTTGTATTTGAAATTACCGTTTAGTTTTCTCCTGTTTTTTTCTGTTTTACAGCTGTCTTATCACTTATGTATTTACATGTATTACTAAACCTGGGTCAAAAATATGGGGTGTATCTAGAAAAAGATCGGAGTGGGTGGGGACAAAAAATGACAGGAGTCCCCTTCACAGGCCTGAGGGGAGAGGGATGGGGGTCATGGCCCAATGAACCACTCCCTAAATAAGCACTGGTAAAGATATGTTTACAGTTGGCTAGGCTTACTTGTAGCTTTCTCCGAGGCTCAATGACCTTCGACAGTCCAGAGGGAGAGTTGGGGAGTGGGGGGGCGTAGGGGGGATGAAGATCAAATGACCCAGTGGCCCACCCCCTACATACACCACTGGTAAAAGTATGTTTACAGTTGGCAGGTCTTGTCAAGTCAGTCAAATAGCCTCGCCTCCTCTGAAAACTTAACAAACCAAAACTGGGATCTATGCATTGCTGTACTATCTACAATAAAAGTACAAAGTTGTTACCCCTGGTAGGGAATGTCTTAAGTTATTGGGATAAAATGTTGAAAATACAGAAAAAAGGCATGTCCCAATTCAGATCTTCAGATAGACCTGTCACTAGTTGTTGTCTCTTTCCTGGTTTTGACCACATTTGCCAATTTTAATATGGCTTTTCTGTGTATTTTAAAAAGGTCCATATCAAAAAATGAGTCCATTTTCTTCAGAGCTAGAGAAATCTTTTCAAAATCTTTCTTCAGAATATTCAAATAACCTACATTTACAGAATTAAGCCATGCACAGTTTCATCTGATGATATACAGTAATTGATACTATAGAATTACTGGTTGTGTTTGTCTGTCGTCTGCTGCTAACTGATATTGGAATCATAATAAATCGAGCAGACTTAATACAGAATATGATACATGCAGGATATGATAATATCCTAGATAGACAGGATTTTACAGAATATATCACAACACAAGTATGAGAATTACTATGTTTTCTATGTCATAATATACATGATCTATGATGGCTACTTTTAATATTCTGTCTGATTTTTACTTAATTATCTCTAGATTTCATATTAGAAAAAGCATTCCAAGGCTTTGTATGTCCGCCAAGTAGACTTAAAACTTCTTTTGTTGCGTAACATTCTGACATCTGTGTTACTTTCTAATGATTTCATACAACTTTTACCAGAATATGATGCGCATCACAATAATATTTAACCATTTCTAAATGCATGTGCGCATCAAGACTACAAATGTTGCCAATCAACAGGACAGTTCACAAAGGTTATGGTTATTTTTTTCTGGCCAAAATTGCTAACTCTTCACCGTTTGCATATTTGAATTAATCTGATTTAGTAAACATCTGTTGTCTGTCAAATTTTTGTCGTGCCTCAACAGCCATCATCTGAATAAATGAAATAATAAATGTTTGTTAATGACGACTGTATCTGTAGATGAGGGAGTGTAAAAAGATGAAAATGACTTTACCAGACGAACTGAAGAAATTGTGATGAAAATTAGAACAGACGGAACCTGTGCCGAACTCTGCAATCTAGCAACACCAATATGCTTAGATTAAAAAAAAAAGAACCAACTAATAATTGAGCAATTTTCCAGCAAGCAAATGAAAAAAACTATTTCAGTGTTGAGGAAACACAGTCAAGTGAAGTAGTTTTGGAAATAGGGGTTCAGAAATTGGACAATGAACAAAGTTGAGAGAACTTACTGATATTTGTGAATGTTCTGTTTATATATGTGTGAAAATGATTAACTGGAAGTACAAAGTAGATTATATATTTTTATATATTCATAGAGAAGGTTTACTGTGAAGTTAAAATTAGTCGTCATAAATCATAGGGTTTGACATGATTATATTATCATACTCCTCCTAACCTCATTCAAAATTTACTATGTTATAATATTGTTGTTGGACTTGTTTGATAGTCATATTGGTATGTTTTTACAATTATTCCTTTGAATTTATTCACAGTTCATGAACTTAATATTACAAAATTGTGGTTGTCTTGGTTACTTAAGAATTAAGAAATTCAAGGCCACCCACATCCAATGGCATAACAATGGCTTATTTTTGAGGCAAATTTTACTTACACTGAATAGACTGGACAGAAATAGGTCGAGATAATACCTTTGGATTTTTCAACCAGGTTTCCCCCTGTCAGTGATGCAGGTAAGAGGGGCTGACATGGAAAAAGAGTCCGGTCGATTGGCTGGGACAATAAACCGAGGCCCCGTGTGCTACAGGCTGTGTGCGTTAAAGATCCCTCGACAGTTGGAAATCGAAAAAAAGCAGGTGAATGCTACTGTCGTATAAAAATTCCCTCATTGCACCCTGCATGGTGTTGCCTGTCTTCATTAGCCCACATGGTGCAGAAAAGTAAGATGTAAAACTCCATTCATTTCATTTCATTTTACTAGACAGTAGATTGCTGATCAAGTTCAAATTCATTCTGACATGTAATGGAATTTAATTTTTCAACTTGCTGTAAATGTTTCCAGGAATAAATTTCAAATTTCTTAGCAGCAGACAATATTTTCTTCACAAATGAAATGAATATTCTGTAAGTCTGAATCCTCGTTCTGTTTTCTAAATCTCAGATTCTAGGCAATTACTATCTTTTCTAAAAATATTACATACATATTATACAGCTGGCAGACACTAGCAAATCTTCTATATGTTTACTTCTAATTCAATCACAAGAATCAATGAGAAAGCTATTTTGGACTTAATTCTTGATATATTTTGGTAGTACAATTTTCTTTAATGCATTTCCTATGGATTTTTTGTGTGTGTGTATTTGGTTTATATTGGTCTGCAACAGTTCATTGGTATTCAGATTCTGTTTACTTTTTAGGAATAAAAATTGATTAGCACTCTCTTGAAAATTATGGACTTCCAATTCATCAGTTTTAAGTCTATTTGGCAATATCTCATCTCATACTGCATACACATGTTTAAGAAACACAGGTCTTATCAGGCCAGCTAGTCTTGGAAATTGTACTGTACAGTAGGATAACTTACTGAACGGCAGCGACTGTTTTTGATGTGATCATTCAAGTTTGAATATAGTTACTATTATAAGTATGTGCCTTTCAATATAAGGATGTGTTGTTTCATATAGTTATTATAAGTATGTGCCTTTTAATATAGTTATTATATGTATGTTTTAAACAACTATTGTTGGTAGGCCTACAGGAAAGTAGGATGTAAAACTACATTCATCTCATTTTTTGACTCTAATTTAACAAAAATTATTCTCATTGTACACTGCATGGCAATGTCTGTTGGCCCACTTAACAACAGGAAAGTAAGATGTAAAACTCCATTCATTTATTTTACATATTACTGACATGAACACAATTTGATCCTGTGTTAAACAAGACATACATTAACTAATAGTGTTTTTAGTAGCAGACGTGGGTTATTAGTAGCAGACTATTACAGTATTTGTGTTGTTGTCTGTTCGTGTACTTCATTCAACTCTCACTAGCCTATTTAGATCTCTGTACACTTGAGACACGGTGTTTGTTATTATCAGTTGTGTTTATTTTATTATCACTTCATTTAGTGGTCAGTTACTTTTCTACTGGTTGCTGGCTTTTCATCTTCGTCTTTTCATGTTCGATCAAGGATACATGGTGTGAAAAATGTAGGATAACTTTGTTTACGGTTAGTTACATTTCTTTTTATTTCTGTCACTTTAAAGATGTAGGAGAGAGGTTTTAGAATTTGTTTGTGTATCCAGGAAAAAGGATTGTTTTTATTATTTTGTTTTTTCTTCCTCTGCTTCTAGAGAGTCATGAACGACCAGATTATGATGTCATAATAGCCAAAACCATTTCTCTTAAATGTGCTATCTACTTTTAATAGTGATATAAGGATAGGCACAATTTTCAGTCTTGAATTCTTGTGTGCTTGCGTAAAGAAATTTATCAGTGATACTTAGCAAAATTATTGGTCTTCAATAAATGATACCCATCCAGAGTGTTAAGGATGTAGGATCAGAGCAAATGTGTATGGTCATCTCAGTGTTCTCAGTATGTTGAATTTGCAGAACAAACCCTTTTTCACTTCTGATTTGGAGACTCATCCTTTCAAGATTTTTTTCGTGTTGATATGATCGTTTCTTCAGATTGTCTTGGACAAAGGTCAGAACACAAACACCATAATTGACAATCGCTCACACCCTTGTTTCAGATTTAAATGGTCATCAGAATACCTTGTGTCTTTTTCCACTATAAGATTTTTTACTGTATCTGAACAAAGTTATAAGTATAGATATTTAGAGGTGTATAGATATTTGGATGTATGGAGTGACTTCTGTCAGTTGATGGTCAGTTACATTTCAGCTTACTGTGAGCTTTGATAGCGTGAAGATGAAGGATATAATATGCTAAGTGTTTGAAATGTAAGCTAAATTTATTTTGGTGATAACAGATAATTAAATACTTGAACTTAGTGTGAAGTAGAGATAAATTTATAAAGTAATTATAAACCCACTTTAAAGTTGATATAGAGTAAGTAAGTGTTTACTTATATAATGTCGTCATAACTCAATATCAATATGTATTAATATGGACATTTTACTATAAATACTTAGTAAAAACACCTGATATCACTCTTGAGTTTATCAAAATATTAGTTATTTTGGTCTCTTGATTTGTTATACAACTTTTTAAGTGTTTACCTATATAATATTTTCATAACTCATCAATTTGTATCATATACATATGTATAGTAAAAACACCTGATATCACTCTGAGTTTGTCAAATGTCAATTCTTTGGGGCTTTTGATTTGTAATATAGAGTTCTTTTTTTGTAATAATGTTTGTTTCAATCAGTGATTCACTTGTTATCTATTGATTTTGTAGCCTATGGCTGAGCCAGATAAGAAAGCACTCACTCTTTCTGCAAACACCTGGCTGTGTCATTCTGGAATCTCTGTATGATACAGAATAACTGTTTATTTGAAAAGTTCATTAGATGCTACTAATGTTTTGCCAAACTGTTTGTTTTGATTCTGTGTTTTGTTGTGCAGTTTGGATTGTTAGTTCTTGGTCATTTTGGATTAATTATATCAAAGCGTCATTTTTTTTTAATGTTGGAAATTGTATAGTTGGTTGGTATAGTTTCATATATTGCCTGATTGTGGTGTTGTATGTCATTCGATTGTGAGTTTTGATTTGGTTGTTTGACATCTGGTTCACTCTATATATTGTATGGTAAATATGACATAGGGCACTAAGGATTTGTTATGAGCACCAAGCAAACTAAATGATCTATGACAGTATATTTGTCAGTATATGGCTTACTTTTATATTGACTATTAAATAAAATAGATATCTATTATGCAAGTGATCGCATGAATAACCTTCAGGCATGATATTATTGGTGTATAAGTTAATTGTTATATATTTGAATGATATTGCCCTGTACAAATTAATGACATACATTAAGCATATATAGTATGTTATATTTAATTTACATCCTTATCTATCATAATAATTAATATAAAAATATACTAATGACTCATGGCTTTTCAATAACTGTTTGAATGAGACAATAAGCCAAGGCGTGTATGCTATAGACTGTGTAGGTTATAAAGATCATTTTTTCATATTAGAATCAAAAAAGAGTAGGCAATGTTGTTGTCCTTGCCAAATTTCCCTCATTGCACAGTGCATTGTTGTGTCACATTATGAATACAATCTACATATCTTTTGTTACTGCTTAGCTAGATTTATGATGACCATATTGAATTCTTGAACACTGCTTCATATAATGCTTTAGATTATAGGAAAGGATTAGGATAGCTCTTTAAATAGCAAGTTTTCTAAGATTTATTGTGGGTTCAAATCTCCATCAGAAAAGTACTATTTCAAAACTCAACTCGTAATAACCATTAATAACTGAACTTCTAAAGATGAATGAACTGACTTGTTTACTCTGTATAAATTATTTTCGAATATTTCAAAGACCAGCATCACGATCATTAACAGGAATCTTTATTCCTCTAGCTATATTCCTGAGAGTTTTAATTCCTGTTCCATGTCCTTCTGGAGTTTTGTTATTTAATTCTAATCAATATATTACATGTTATGTACTCAGTGAGAATATATTATATCTATGATATTTAATGAACCAGAGAAGCCAAATTGGCAAAACAAGTTTGTCCCACTATTTCACAAAAATATATACATTAATTTGGTGTATCCTCAAAATGGAAACCACAATATTTGGAAGCACTGATGTTGGTTAGAAGGATTTACTTGTGAGGTGTGATATTGTTTGGATGAATTGAAAAAAAATTGCCCTGTTTATTACAATGGTTGTGCATTTAAAACATCTGCTCAAAGTTTTGGACAAAATTTGATGCTGATAGGTGCAGAGCTTCAGTAAGATTTTGCACAAGCAGAAGTCAATGCTCATTATTTCAACACATAATGCTGAGATTGAATTGCTGAATTATGACTTAAAATATATTCTTCAAACTATGGCCTAAATATATTTTTTGTATCAAATTTTGATTCCATTTGTGAAGAGAAAGCAATGTCTGCAGTCTAAGGAGTTAAGATATCATACAGGAAAGAAATAACTAAGGCCTGAAGGTTACAGTACTATCAGTTGTAGTGTGGTAGAATTATCAGCCAAAATAAACACTAGTATTGGCATCATCTGTCTTGTTAGAATGTTAAAACAGGGGAATTCCCAAGTGGTTACCAATATTTATAAGGATCAGAATAAAAGAGAAAGTACAGGTGTTGATATTATGAAAAATGACATTAGTCTATTTGTTAGCATTCTGATTCCATACGACAAGCTGTGTGGTGTGGCCACACAAACAGTCTTTGTCAATGGTGAAACTCTTCACAAGAATCTTGTAGGCTAAAAAAAAAAATCGTTGACCACCATAAGATTAATTGAAGTTTTGGCAAAAATGATACATAATCAAGGTCAAGGTTCAGAGGTCAAGGTTGAAATTGTAGTTTTTCAATTGTATATATTGGTCCATAATAAAAGACAACCTACAATTAGAATATAAAGTTGTCTTGATATTTGCTTTACCAACTGATAGAGCTCAGCCATCAATATCCCTTTTCAAAATTAAAATCTGATGTCCAGATCTTCTATAATTCATTAAAAAATGTACCCAGGCAATTTATATTATAGTCACCTCGTGTTCTAAATGTTTAAACTGGAATAGAACATTGTTATTGACTTTTAGGCCAACTAGGTGTAAGAATTTAATTCCACAAGAGTGCAGATTTTCAAATAAAGCTATGATAGAACAAATATTTAGATGGGCGTATCCCTTTGGTGGGACAAAAAAGAGACAAATTTATGTGCACTGTAGATTTTATGAACCAGAATATTGTGTTATCTCATATCTTAAAATTTGTATTTAAGAGACTTTTTGTACTCAAGACTTTGTTTTTGTTCAGTGATTTATGTAAGTAATTTCTATTTGAAAGAGAAAAAGTTAATGACTTCATCTTATGATCTTATTTTCTAAGTTTTCTGATCAAAATCTATATTGGAGTTTTTTACTATGTAGATTTTTTTTACAATCTGAAAATAGTTCAAGAAAAATGTCCATATTCATGAGAAATCCAAAGAAGGATAAATATATCACTGACTTAGTCTTTCAGATAGGGAAAAGGAATAAGCAGGAAAAGATATGGTTTGGTCAGGCCTGAATTGATTTAGTTGTATGGCATGATTGTGGTAGTGGTGGGTGTCCCGCAAAATGCATATCATGATTACTCTTTTCGAAACACTGATGGTACTTCTCTTTGGAGGAGTCCACTACCACACCACCTTTATTCTAGATTTTGGCATACTTTGGATGAGATTTTGATTAACGGAATTGTCTTGCTTGTACAGATTTTTTTATTACCTATTTTTTTTTTTCTGGTCTTGTAAGATTTGAGTTGCATATTCCACATTTTGTGTATACCTTGAGCTTTTTTTATGCCCATATTCATGAGTAAGGAACCTGTTTTGTGAAGGATCCTTGTGCAAAAGGATCCCTGAATTTTCTCATTTTTTACCAATTGCATAGACAGGGAGTTATTCATAGGCTAAATAAGTTACCAAATAGTAGAACTGAATTTCCTTATGATGTCATGTATTAAGACAACTAGGTAGTGAATCATAGCATGTCATATCTTCAACTCTACGAGTTGGTTTGACATTCTAATACTACATTTAGCTGTGTGAATGTTAGATTTTTCCTATATTTGACTTGCTGATCTTCAAAAATGAAATTATAGGATATACACATACTGGGCTTTGTCAAACCAATAATGAAATAAAAAGTTGTAGAGAGTATGTAATGAACAGATGTTGTAATTCAATGTTATCACCTAGCAGAATGTTTTTATTGTATATCTGATACTAGTATATCTTCTATATATTACATGTCAAGATTGGTGTAGATTATCTACTGTTTTCATAGTTTAATTCTAATGGGACAGATAAAAACAGATGCTGCAGCCAGTACAACTTTTATTCAGGCATATAATATGTAGCTTTTTTAACATTATCTTATTTTTAACAGGCAAAATACTGAAATATTTGTTATTCTGTGTGCATCAGAAGTTGAGGGTACTGTTTGTACAAATAGGGGACAAACTAACTTAATTTGGGGACATCTGTCAAGGTTGAGATGATTCGAAATGCAGCAGCTCTGTGGAAGAGTAGAATCACATTCTTCCCATGTAGCGCTCAGAAATGAAATGAAATGAATGTGGGTGCGATGAGGGAAATTTTGCCAGGACAGTGGCATTAGCCTGCTCTTTTTTCGATTTCCAACTGCAGTGGGATCTATAACGTGCACAGCCTGTAGCACACGGGGCCTCGGTTTATTGTCCCATCGGAACGACTAAACGCTTTTTACATGTCAGCCCCTCTTACTTGCATCATTGACAGGGGGAAACCAGGTTGAAAAATCCGAAGGTATTATCTCTACCTATGCCGGATTGAACCCTGGACCTTCAGGTTAGCGAGCAAGCGTCTAACTCACTGAGCCACCGCGGCTCCCCAGGTAGCGCTCAGAGGGTTCTTTCTCAAGTACATTTATGTAAAAAATAGAATTGATTTGTTGCAATCAGACACATATATGATCAATTTGTTAGTGGGGTACGTTGGGGGTATAAACCATTTTTCTAGGGCGGTGGGAGTGATTGGGGTCTTTGTACGACCACTGATTGAGGGTTCTGAGAAGTAGAGAGCTTGGGTCAACTTACAAATCAAAGAATCTAACTTGGATGTATTCATATCAATATCTAAATTGTCAGACTTCTAGCTAGCAATACAGCAATCACCTGGATGCTCATGGATTCCTACAGCTAAGTTCATTCAAACTGAAGTAAGAAAACAGTTATAGATTGATCATGGCATTGGTCTAGATTTGTCTTGTTATTGTAACATGTTCCAGTCTAATTCCATCCATTCATATAGATATTGATATTCTACAAGTTCATTTACTCTACTCAATCAATATTCTTACTATCTACTATATTTCTGCTCTTAAATTTTTCTGTGTCAGCAATTTTATAATTGTGTCTGCAAATTTAGTGGTCAGTTATAAGAACACTTCAGATGAAGATGTAAGTTTAGATATTTTGTAGGCTGTGTTTGCTAATGATTTTTTGTGAAACAATTGTAGTGGAATTCCACTTTGTCTAGTTTGCTTTGTGTGAGCTTTTCAAGGAACTGAACCTCAGTAAAATTTGATGATGGATTTTAATTTCTACCAATGGTTTAATGTCATGAAAAAAATAGGAGTTGTCGACTGTGTCTTGCAATTAACCAAGTTGCAGAGCTGTACAGAGTAACTTCAAGTGTTTCAGAAGGTTGAACATTCAGGTAGTTTAATTGTTTAGTTGATCTCAAGTTTAATAAAGTCTTTGGACTTTGAATCAAAAGCTAGTAGTTTGAGGTCTTGTCCATAAGACGAGTAAACAGCCTTATGGTATGTTAGTTATAAATTTTCAAAATATGAAATATTAGCTATGTGGACACTCCAAATGGTATGCCAATTAAGGTATGCTGATTTACACTGAACAAAAACTTCCTTGTGGAATTGAAGGTATAGGTCATCATTGCTCTAGGTTTTGAAATGGCTACAATCATATCAATGATGGTCAAATATAAATGTAATGTTAATAACCGTTTTTGAAAATCAAATAGGCAAAAGTGTACCAGTTGAATAAATCTGACATAGCAAATGTCAAACTTAATATGTGTACAGTACGTGCAGCTTGTCTGTTATTTCTAGAATTTAACAGCCAGAAAATATATATGTATGTTTCCACTCTTCTGCATGATTGAATTTCATGTTGAAGAATTTTTCACAGCAGAACCAAACTGTTGCAGCACATTGCAATGATCATATATCATGATAAGATGTCTGTTTTGATCATTGAGAATACTGTAAAATATGTAGCTATGATGAGTTCTGTTCTTGTTGAAATATGGGGATTAAGTTTGTTAATGGAGTTCTAATATTGTAAAAGTATCAACCTAGTACCTAATTAACCTTTAATTAGTTTACTATGTTATATATTTTTATGATTATTTGATTGTCTTCTATATTTAGTCCTTAATCCCTTATCCTTAAGTGCTACGGAAGCATTTTATATCGATCGTTGGCGTAATTACATTGTGAAGATAGGGGTTGAAGGCAGGCACCAAGCCAGCTCTCTGAAGCAATGACCATGTCATCCGAATTGTTCTTAACTTAAGGAAGAATGGAACCAAAACAGCAACTAATTGTCTTCAGACAAATAAGCCAGCTATTTACCAACTGAGTTGTTTAAATTGGTACCACATCCACCATCTTACTTGTAACTGGCTTGTAGTGTAAAGGAAAAGTCCATTTCTGCATGGAGAGAGCTAAATACTTGATTGCTTGATCTTGAGTTAATTCCAGCGAAGGTCTACAGGTAGTAACATTACTTTGAATTTTATCAACAGGGTTTCCAGTGATAAGGAATTAGGAAACATCTATTCTTCATAGGGGACATTTAACTGAGGCCCTCTGTATGCTTAAAGAATTAAAGATTGTAAGAAATTCCTCAAAAGTTGGAAATCCAAAAAGAAGATACTATTTGTGTTGTCCCTCTTTGCCCACTGCATTGTGTTACCCATCTTCCTAATCAAGCCTAATCATTAGCAGAAAAGTAGGCAGCTTTTTCTGTATATCATTTGTGAAATTCTACAAAGAAGTCAGATAAGGTTATCAGAGTTATTTGTTTTTTTATTTCCAACTCTTATTAACTGTAGTCAAAATACAAATCATTAAGACAGATTTCAAAAATAACATCTGAGAAATGTTCTACAAACACTGATTATACCAGAACTACTTGGCGCCAGACATATTTTCAGGAGTATCTATTGTCTAGAGTCTGGAATCTCTGATATTTTTAGCTCCTTAAAGTAACATATTTTTAATAATTTGATTATAAAGTACATTTGCATTTCCAACTTGTAAATTTATTAATGCATATTCTACATCAACATTTTGAAAACTCAGTAGGATGGTGAATTTTGATGTATTTGTCTGTATGTATGTAATTTGTGTGAAAACTTAAAATTACTAGTTCAGTTTTTGATTTTAATGCTATGCACTAAAGCTAAGATTCCATATATGCGTCGTGCGGATGCGTCATGCCGACATAAATGGCCCTTGCTGATTTGTCATGCGTCAAATATGATTCCATATGTGCGTTAAACGTATGCGTTATCTTTCTTTTGACACACAGACTTCTAGACAGATGGATGCTTTGGTGCATAAAAAAGACAAGGAATACACACATTTGGGAAAACTCTGCGTGGAAAGGCGTCCGGATGCGTCAAAAATCGTTACACCCGGCGATTTTTTTTTGGACAAATGACGGAGACCATTTGACGGATACCGCTTCCGCATATATGGAATCATACCCTCTTAAATCAACCATTTCGATTGTTAACGCATGACGGATGACGGATCTGCATGACGCGTATATGGAATATTAGCTTTATATGAAAAAGACAAATTTTGCAGAATCATCACAAATTCTCAGTGAAATTTGATAACTACTCTGGGGAGTTTTCTAACCACTTTAGAATTATTCCGTGCAATATTTTGAATTTACTATAAAACAAGACTCTACAGAGTGTCATCGTCAAATCAGATTCATTTTCACTTCAATTGCATAGTCCTCACTTGATTATTGACAAAGGGAAAATGATGGACTGGAAATTTTTTATCGGTTGTTGAAACTCTTGACAGACTTGTGACAGTTTGGGACAAAAATCAGCAAAAAAAAACATTTGTGTGCCCTTATCATTAACCTAGCAATATGTCTGCAGCTGGTCCTAAAAAAAAAAATCGACAATACTCTCTAAAATAAATAAGTCAGTAAATAGTAGTTGTAGTATATAGGTAGTTAATAAAAATATTTATAAGTTGAGGGGGAAGGTTAGAGAAGTAAGGAATGTTTCTAGCATATTTCTTAGTCTTTATAGATCTGATAATTATACCTTCATTCTGATTACTACTGACAATGTTATCATTATAAACATAAGGAGGCTATCTATATACTGTATTTCCTATTATATACCTTTTTAACAAGACAAACAACTACTGGCTACCCTAATTTTCAGGCATAGGATAAACAAGTGAAAGAAAAAATGATAAAAAGGGAGATTCCTAGTTTGGGGTATTTTTGACAGAATTTAAACAAAATTTGGCACATTTCTGTGCTTATAAAGCCTATTTTCATATATTCAGGGCCAATATCAACCCCAGAAAATGGCATTTAAGAACTTAAGTTGTTACATTTATAAAATGTGTTTTTCTTTTTTATTCATGTAACATTTTGCTACCTGAAAACAAGATTTTAAATGTTTGTTTACAAAACCAAATAAGCCCAGGTGTTGGAATAAGGAACAGAATTACTATTGTTAACATGTGTACTTAATCAATAGTCTAATTCAAATATCCGGTACTGCTTATATTTTTGATAAAAATGCACTTATCTCATTCACAACACAAGTGCAATTTTAACTTAATGCGCTTAACATTCAACTTTAGAAATTAACAAGGACTTAAATCTTGCATTTATTTTCTTATGTTTGACTTTTTTTTAGCTTATTTCAAGTGAAGAAGACAATTATTTTCAATCATGTTGTGTAATTGCCTTTATTTTATTATTTCTTATTTCATCAGTTATTTGGCCTGGATTCAAATTACTGAGTTTTGCCTTAAAGTTTGTAAAAATCAGAGATAAGTTAGAAAATCATGCTAATAATAGAGGGTGTGTCTGGTTATAATATCTAATTTTTATTCAACTGTGCAATTTCTATAACGCCCTATTAAAATTTTTATCAACCAGTGAAATGATGTTACTGCCTTATTGTATCTGTTAAGTATCTAATGAAAAGGTGTTAATGTCTTGCTGCCAATTTCTCTGGTCACAAAAAACATTTTTACAAAGTAGGAATAAATATAAGTATATATGCAATTTACACAATAAGCAATAAATATTTTCATTTCTAGATTGAAAATTGAATGGATAAAAGTTCTATCGTCAACAAATTAATGGGAGCCGCGGTGGCTCAGTGAATTACACGCTTGCTCGCTAACCTGAAGGTCCAGGGTTCAATCCCGGCATGGGTCAAGATCATACCTTCGAATTTCCCCCTGTCAGTGATGCAGGTAAAAGGGGCTGACATGGAAAAAGTGTCTAGTGGTTCAGATGGGACAATAAACAGAGGCCCTGTGTGCTACAGGCTATGCACGATTCGAAAAAGAGCAGGCTAATGCCACTGTCCTGGCAAAATTTCCCTCATTGCACACATGGTGCAGAAAAGAAGGATGTAAAACTCCATTCATTTCATTTTTTGTCAACAATTATTGTTGTTTTTGTGAAAGTTTGCATACATCAAAAAGTTCAATATTTTCATAGGTAGATTGGTCAGATTGTGTTTTTATTTCAAATTATTGACTTCCAATGTGATTAAAGTTATCTTGTATTTGATATATATATGATATCAAGAAACTGTTTGAACTTATCCAAATATTGAAATAGGTTTCTTTTGTTAATTACCAAAACCAACAGTTTTTACAATGCATGTCCATAATCAGAATCGAATTAATGCCCAATCTTTTGTAATCCTAATTAAGTTCAAAGCTTATTGATTAACCCTTTCAATGTCAAGATATATGTTGAGGACAAATGCCAAAAATATCTAATACTAATTTTGAAGGAGTCCTGCCAGTATGATTCAATATCAGCCTAACAGTTTTAATGATGTACAGATAGCTCGAAGGATTTCTAAATGTTTCCCTTACAAGTCTCCTAAGAAAATTTCAAAATCTAGGCGAAAACCTCAACAATTGTCACAATTTTGGAGAAAGTTATCAAAGAACTATTTGTCTCATACGAAGACAAATGTTCAAGTTCATCCATATATGCCTTCAAATATTAGGCTGAATACAAATTATAAAGGTCAGATGAAAGTGTTGATGAGAAATTCAGGTTTATTTTTTCAGTTGAGCTGTAGAGCTTGTTATTTTTTGCTGTCATATGTTTTTTTTCAGTAAATTGAAATTTTGATATTTGGGTGTTTGATTGATTTCTTGATTCTTCAACAATAGTCATTTAGCTTGGATATATACAGCATGCAATTCTTTAGTTTGTCTTCCTTGCCAATGCTTTGGACATATTTTCAGATTTAAATCACTGTAGTACATAGTGTAGTGAAGAGGCACCATTTTCAGGATTGAGAAATGAAATTCTTAATATTGCTTTATCCCTGCATAGTATCATCTGTTAAACACGGATGCAAAAAAAGTGGTTCAGATAGCTAAATAATATATTAAATTTGGGGTACTTTGTTATGTTTTTCAGGTTTACTAAGAGGTTCAGCACCAGGCGGTTCTCGTAGTGTCGTGTCACAAATCTGTGAAAATGTAGTTGTCAAACGTATCAAATCTAACAGACGCTCGGCTCCATCTTCATTTTTCACCTTTGACCCCTTGATGGAGAAGGAAGAAGAGAAAGAGATTGATACTGAAGAAGTCATAGCCGCCATTGATGCTCTTGAAACTAAACACAATACATCCAACATCAAATCTTCTAAATCTGATGATTCTTCTGTCTTTGATGATGCTGAAGAATGGAATAAGGTAATGTTTTATTTTTTGTTCCTTCAAGAGGTTTTGTGGCCTTTGAGAGAAACTGTTAACTTTCCTGTCTGACATTCCTTCGATCATTGTTTATAGTAACTATTTGACAGGATTATTATTTCCGTCTTGGAAAACCATAGAAACTATATATGGAAAGAACAAAGACAATATTTTGCAAATCTAAACCTGTTTTTTTTTATCACCAATCTGTTGGTCCATCAGTTCATTGCTAGACACTCTAGATGGCAGAATTCTGGACAAATTTTTTATAACCTGGCAGTATTGTTTATAATCTCCCAAGGATTAAAATTATTAAAAATCATTAAAGTCAAAAAATATTTAGTATGAGTTATTGCCCTTGTTCCTGGAAATGCATTCAACTTTTAGCCAATCACAACTCTTGAAGCTACAAGTCTTGATTGATTTTGACGAAACTTGGTAATATTGAAAATTACCAGTCTAACAGGTTTGATTGGTTGGTTTGAAATACCTTGCATTGCAAACCATCTTGCCTCTTCCGTGAAAAAGATCCACATATTGAAATATTTATTGTGCATGGATTTTCAGATTGAAGAAATTGTGAGCAGTTATGGCGGTCGATTTAGTCTCCATGGCGATTATGCCATGTTTGAGGCTCACATGGACAAAATTCTGTCAGATAAAGGTATTAAATGCCTGCCCTTGTGAATGACCTCTCTAGAATGCCAAACCTTATTTTTCAGTGCCTGTATTCTAGATTATACATTATGTATTGTTTATGTTGTCCAATACTTGTATTTTGAAAGCATGATCATTACTCTAAACCAATTAGGCCTCAATATTTTTGAAAATACCATTTACAGTGTGCATGTAATCAGAGAACATTCCCTGAACCTCAAACGGATCTTTTCCTTATACACATCTGCTAGTGCATTTGGTTTAAAGGGAAGTAACTCTGAAATTTGTTAGTTCTGGAAGTCATATTTGAATGCATGTGCATGATGCCTGTTTCTCCTTGTTTGTAGATTGCAGCAACCTTAGCCACATTTGGTGCTGGACTAGCTCGTGAATCTGTCTTTGTTAAAGAATATGAGGCTGATTTTGCAAGATTAATAGCAGGTAGTTCCTTCTCCTATTGCAATATTGTTTGCATGTTGACAAAGTTCAAGGAATATTTATACACATAGCATGTTCTTATGCATATTAATTTAAAAGCTCAGGCTTTCAGATGGCTTGAAATGAATGTAGGCTTATATTCATGTGGTATGTAATATCAGGTGTCCCAAAAAAATGTCCCAAAATTCGACAGGTAGTATGTCAGATGTTGGTAAACTGATCCCTTTCAAAATTCTCACAGATATACCTAGATGTCGTTGTCCAACCCTGAAAATACGAAAGTTGTTGAATAAAATTTGTACATGTACTGCCCTGAACAAAATAGCAAAAAATACAGTATCAAGGCAACTTACCTAGTTTTTAACCTGTGTTAAATGTGTGCTCTCCATCTTCTTCGACCACCAATCGCAACCGTTTTTTGGGACACCCGAAATTTGTAGTTTTATGTGCAGTGAATCAAAAGAAAGAAAATTCTAGAATGTGCATCAAGCAAAGTAGAAACAGCACACAAGCCTAGTCTCAATCTGTCAGCTAATTTGTGAAGGTTTATGGATTAGTTTTGAGAACTGGATAAGCTTTGTTTTGTTCATGCTATTTGAAAGCAATTTATTGTGATCAGGCTTTGAAGATGTATGACTTTGATATCCATTTGAAAAAAGATTGATCAACAAGACTGTTGTGTTACATGATCTTTATCAGCTGATATAGTGCTATTGCGGAGTTGCATTTACCTCTGGATCGCTTTAGATCATCAACAGCATTAGGCATATATATCTGCATCAGTTTTTAATTCTACCTTGTAAAGCAAACATTTTGAAAACTATATCCTAAGAGCACTCAAGCTTTCAAAATAACCCTGTAGCTGAATTTTCACTTCGACCTGTGCTTTTGTGATTTAAATTATATCTTGTTGTTACAACCACTCTTGCTTAAAACAAGGAAATTGATAAAGATTCGTGTTTAAGGTAATTTGTTTGTGGAATATAACTCCAATTATAAGAATAAACTATTTATTATTTAGGTACTAACAGTATACATGGTGTAGGTGAATGGTTAGAAATTATAGGTTTAGGACAATATGAAAACACTCTCATAGCTAATGGTTTTGATGATACAGACTTCTTGGTAAGCCCTTGACGTACCCTATGATACTGACACAACCATAGCCTTTTGTCCATCATGTGCATTACCAAAAACATTATTTTTTTAAAAACATTTGTTTAAATTCTGGACAAATGTTTCAGGAACATCCTTACAAAACCTATCTGTCCACAAAAAATCATTTGCAACAAGATGTAATATCTAATCGTGTGAAATAAAATATTATTTGAAAATTGTGGTCACGTGAGACAAAAGTCATGTGACAAAGCCGCATATGCAAAACATTTTTGAACTATGTCCATATTGTGTAATATATAACAATGTTTTTTGGAGTGAACAGATGAAAGATGGACCTCTGTGCCTGGCTTAAAGAAGGAAAAGTTTTCACTTGGAATCAAAACCATGCAAAACCATATTCATTGTTAATTCTCTTAATAACTTTCAGGGTTCTAATATATTAGAAGATAGTGAAATAGAAGGTATAGGTATCAAAGATATGCTACATAGAAAGAGAATTTTAGAATCATCTAAATTATTACCTCCTCTTAAACCAATAGGTAAGTTGTATATTGATCAATTGCTTATTTGTTACCTCTCAAAAAAAAATCAAGCCCTTGTTTAGTTGAAAGGTTGAAACTTGCAATTTTCTGCATTCTAAAAGTGTGTGGGTTTAAGCAAATTTCTCTGCATTCAGTTGCCTTTAAAATTAGAAATATGAAAAATTTATAGCCTTATTATATATGATTTTAAGGGTATTTGAGAAAAAAATTATAATATTGATTCTATAAAGAGGATTAATTGTATGATATAAAGAGATTGTAAAGAGGTTTTCTACATTTTTAATGTGTATTGGCAACACTGATAGAATCAATTCCACTAAAACTAAATGTTAGATGATATCACTAATCGCAGAATATACTTTAATCACTTAAGGCCCCAAATGATACACATAAAAATTTGAGAAAGCTTTTTACAATCTCTTTATGTTTTTATCAAAAGGTAATGAATAATTTTGATTACTGATTTTTTTTTTCAGACCAGAATAAATTACCCACCTCAGTTGAAGATTGGTTGAAATCTTTACGATTAGAACATTATTATGATACGTTTAAATCACATGGCTATGATTCTATGGAAAGAGTAGTCAAATTATGGGAGCTGGAACTCTCTACAGTAAGTTTTGATTTCTTTGGAGGGATGTTTTCCTAGCTTCCCTGGCAATTTAGATACTTGTTAACCCTGAAGTCTAGGTCTCAAATCCTAGTATAGAATGAGAACCGATTGATACTGTTAACTGTTGACATGTTTCAGATCTTTTAAGAATTAAAAGTAGGTAAATATAGAAAATGCTCTCAATGCACACTGCATAATATAGAAAATGCTCTCAATGCACACTGCATAAGGTTTATCCTGCCTACTCAGGAGTAGAATTGAAGGATATCCTCCAAATCTATAAATTGTAATCATACTCTGAATCATAGTAAATAATCATGATTATATTAAATTTATCATACAAAATATATATGAATGATTTTGATGATCAGCAAAAATTCAGAAATTTTTCATAGCAACTATTTTCTTTATCATATTTTTTGAAAAGTTATATCGATACATACATTGACAATCTAAAGAAGATTTTTCAAACAGCATTGATCTCATCCTAAACTTAATTATGCCTGAAGAGATGTACAATGGTTTATAATGTCCCTTATAGGTATTAGATATAAGTTCTGTTGGTCATAGGAGACGTATTTTAGCATCATTAGGTGATAGACCAGCTATTGATAAAAAAGAAACCACTCTTCAAACGCCAGTAAGTGTTTTTTTTTTCAGATATTATTATGGTTGACTTTGTAGTATGCCTCTGCTCTTTTAAAAAGATTGGTCAATTTTTAAATTCGATTCTGAATTAATATTTATCATCCAATCAGATTACAGTATTTCTTAAAAGCTGGATTGAATCGTTTTAAGTCTTTGAGATTACAGTATAAGTTGAGCTTTCCTTCGGCAGTGAGAAAATAAGGGTTTGCTAAATGATAAGACTCTGAATTTCTTTTGTTTTACAAAAAAATAAATCTGATGCCACTTCCAGTGCTTTTATAAGACTAGCCTTTGACAAAATATAAACCAATCATTGTCGAAGATTTGTCCTGGAGAATTTTGATTAGCTTCTTTTGGAATCAACTTCTTATCCCTAAATAGTTGATATTGTTCTTTGTCTCTGTAGATGTTGATCATTGACCATTCAGAAGAAGTGAGTTCACCTTTTGAACATATTGACCTTTATAAAGATTATACAGGGGTCAAATCACGCCTGTCAGACGATGGAGAAGATACACCTTCCCAGAATTCATTGGTTATGACAGACGGTCAAGATAGTGATGAAAGTTCCAAACAGGTATGTAGAATTTTATTCATATGCTCTGAAATGAATAGAGGTTCAAAGAGGAATAACATTTTCAAGTAGTGCATAATGTAAAATATCTAAAAAAACACAATCCAATCTTTCTGATCTGCAGTGACCTTTTATGATTGTTAATCAATTTTCGGTAAGTCAATCAATCTGTATAAGAAGCTGTTGAAGTGCAATGAGTTAAAACTTGTTTGCTGAAATGACGATTTAAGGCACTATCCTTAGTTGTATGCCTTCTTATGTATATTTTAACCTGGTTTCCCTCCTCAATAATGCTGCTTAAGAAATTCAGCAAAGTTTCTGGCCATTCACTTGAATAGAAATTGTGTTCATGTGTAACAGACTGTTAACATATTCCACAGCAAAATTTTTATACCATTCCTGTAGAAAATCAACTGCATCTGATATTTTTTAAGTTCTTTAAAAATGTCTTTTAAATAAGAATGAATGTATTAAGTTGTGCAGTAACCTTGCTTTTAATGGAAGCCAGTCTGCCACTTGTAACACCCTATCATATATTTGTCATAAATATAATTTTTCCTTTGTAACATAAATTATATAGCGTGTAATACCCTACGCCAATCACGAGACTGCAGAAAATACGCAGAATGCAGCAGCATTTAGAGATATGACGTCATTGATAGAGTCAAAAGAACACAAAGTGGATTACACTAACATAAAAGAAATCATTCATCATCTTTGTACATCGTAATTGTATTGATGTGAAGTTGTACCATATTTTCTGAGTTTGAATGAAAATATATATATTACCCCACGAGAACAGACGACTTGAAGGTAACATTTCATTTAATATGTTTTCAGAGTCAAAGCATTAAAGACAGCACGATTCATATACGCCCACCTCATCTAGCTCATACTACTGGTTCTATTAGACACTGGAGACATCGACCTGAAGTATTAATCAAAGGTTGCTGTAATTATACCTCTCAGGTAAGACTAAGGAAAATATTACTCTGTTATTTTTTTAAAAAAAACTTTCAATTTTTGTTTCAAATAAGGACTTTGCACCAACTTCACAATAGTTAAACATTTGGTATTAAATTGTAAAATCACTCTAGTGGGCCTGATTGATTTGTGGGTTCTGCACCATTGAGGACTATGGATTCAACTGGACATTCAATATAACAAGTTGTAAAAGAGTTCAAACCCCCGTTCCACATTTTTTTTTACAGTACTTGGGCTCAACTCTTGTTAAAGAATTAAATGGACCAGAATCTACTCAAGCAGGAATTGCCAAATTAAAGGTAAGTTTGTACTCTAGCTAACTCTGTATGTAGAAACACACTGATTTTTGTGGGTGCCAAATACCTTGGATTAAAGTGCATGAATGGGTCAGCTATCAATTCCAATGAAATTGATCCCCCATGCATTTTGATATTCCTTTTTAACTTTGCCAAAAAGGTCCATTTTTACAAGCATAAAATGATCTGTGACCCAGCACAATATAACATTAAGTTTTGACTGGATATGTTAGCTATAATTTTATTGTGGTCTGACTCTTGATTTATTGAATTAGAGTTATCCCCCTTACATCACTTCTGATACATTATTATTCTTCATCTGATAGCAAAGACTGAGGAGGAAGTTGAAGGTAATTTTGAGTGTGTCTTGATGTTGTCAAGCTTTATTTTTTGATGGCTAAATCACAATGAATGGACAAATTCTAATGTGACCCCCAATTTTATTCAAAACATGTTGATAGCATGAGAAAACCTTCTATTCAGTGTGACTATGAATAGCCATTTCTTGTTTGCAACTCACTTTTTAGCTACTGTCATTGTTTTCATTTGGTTGAAATTTGATACATGTAATTAAAATATTTTTGTTTCATTTGCTTTTATCTATGTGAAATTATTTTGTATGAAAGATTTTGAGGGAAGTTTCATCATTTTTTTTTATACAATGTCTGCATGTCCCTTCACATTTGCTCTATTATGGAGACCACCATGTCACTAGATTTTGACTAGATTTTGATTTTCTTCAATACTTAGTTATTGATTGATTGCCTATGACTAAGCCAAATATGTAAAAATTGGCTTGTATAAGCTTACACTAAAAAACTTTTTCCATGAATAATTTTGGAGTTATTGCCATTGACCAGGCAATCAGCAGATTTGAAACTTGGTGGCCTATGTTTATTGATGAGATTTCAATCACACTAACTTTGTAACTGTGATATTTGGTATTGTAGTTGGTAGGAGTCCACTGTCTTATAAATAGTTTCAAACATTTTCAGTCAAGTCAGTGAGAAAAAGTTTTAATTCTATTCACCAACTTTTGAGAGTGCCCACTTTTTTTTAGGGAATGAGAAGTAGGGCCTATAAATGCACGACCACGTGATACGATATGAATATGGTGGCATATCTTAAGGCAATACATTGATTCACTGATATATCATGCCACTCTTAATAGAATTGCTTTTCTGAAAAGATCAAGTTGCGTGGATGTATGGCTTAACAGGCAAAGACTTGTTTATTTAGTAATATTCAGCATGTTATTAAAATATAGCAACAATCTTAATTTGTGATTATGCAGATTTTCACTATTAACAAAATCCCTTAAAACATCTGAATGTGAAAATTATCTAGAATAAGGAATTTTAAGAACAAACAGGCAAATTAGATTTGGAATCAACTTGGTTTTATTCCAATTAGGACTGGGTATCGTTTAACAAATTAAGATTGATTAATGACGGCATCAAAATATTTTAAGTGAGAAATCTTAAATACTAAATAAAAATTATGTCACAATTTTAAATTTAATGGGTTATTTTTGTGTCATTGAAGTATCTTATTTCTTTGATCGGTTATTATAGTTTATTGTGGATAAGTGATGTGCTAAAGGGAAACAATGTTCTAGAAATTGACATCACTGACATTTAATCAATTACATATTCCTAGGGACGATTATCAACTATTTATATTATTTTACCAAACCCTTATTCCAAATCATACATGTAGCTGTGACAAGTACTGTAATGAGAATATGAATTGTAGGCCTACTGTTTCAAAATAAGATTTTCTGCTTTATATTTTCGATGTGCTAACATGGGAGAGCCAGCCAAATGAAAAACATGATTTCCATAAATCTTTGTGCAAAAATTGGATTTAAAATGTGGGAAAGAAGTCTCTTGTAACAATATGTTTGTGTCTATGATTGACTGCTAGAAGTGTTTAACAAACATGGTCATTTACAGTCCATCTCAGTTGTGTCAACATTGTTGACAGACTAGCGTACATGATTAATAATCATTCTTTCAACTTTTTCATCAATTTTTTTCTCTTAATTACTCTTTTTCTTAAAATCTTGGCGAGCATTTCAAGTCGAAAATTGCCATTGTTAGACCACCAAAATGGACATCTCTTTAAACAATAGCTTCATGCAACATTGAAAGCAAGTGTCAAATATTTTCCACCATCATGGCCTCGATAAGAGAAAAAACACTCAAATAAAGATGGATTATTAAGCTCATTTTTCTTCTGATTTGAACCTAGTTGGAAAGGATCTGACACAACTCGTGTCCACTTGGTTAAACAATAAGTATGGAACTATCATTATTCACACCATGCCCGAGTCATTCATTTCCTTTCGCGACACATCAAAAATAAGACAGAGACTGGAAATTTACGTAAAAGTGATCAGTGATGATGGATAAGTTGAGTGAAATCAATTAGAAATGAGACCTTATGTTTGGGATGAAGAATGTTAAGTTTGCATCATTGCCTTTCAGATTTATTATTTTAGACCGATTGCAGTTATCGCAGTGAAAAATGTGTCCCGTGCCCAATCATGCGAAAATCTTAAAGAAACTGCTCACGGTTGAACGGGTCTCAAATCTTTTGCTACTAAATCTATGACTGAATCAAAAATTAATAATAAAACTAGCACGTTACAAAATGAGTTCTTTTTCCCTTCACGGCCCTCATTTTTCTCACTTCTAAGAAAGCTTTTTCAATCTTATTGTTGGCGTTAATTTATCAATTCATGATAGGACTAAAGATTTTTGACAAAGACCAGTTCAAAACCATTTATCATGGCAACCCTTTTTTGTGTGAAAAAATAAAAAATATGGCAAAAAATTGCCTTTCTTAAAGAACTCTTATGTCATAATGACAATCCACTTGCTTTGATGTTTTTGACTAATGCCTTTTCATTTTTCTGAAATATGATTGGAAATACCTTAGAGATTTTGAGGATGTTTGGTACTTGGTTATCAGTGCAGTGAAAATTATGGTCATTTTTGTAACCTTTCAACTTGTATTATTTTTCATATAAATTATATGAATTTAATGATAGCACATTTATTTCTTCTTAAAACAAACTGTGTTAATTTGTTACAAGAAAAGGGAAAAAGTTTTGCACTTTTTATTTTGAATAAGAAACAATTTTTGAGCATAATTATTGTTAGTAGTATAAATCTGAAATACTTTAACTAACTGTAAAGCAATTAGTATCTATGGATATATGAATATATTGGTAACTGTTAGAGCACCATGCACAGTAGTATATGTTTTTTTTCAAAATTTAATATTAAGTTGATTTGTATATTTCTTCTCCAGAAATCCAGTGATGTCATCGCCAAAATTCCAACCATAATGTTATCAATATCATATCGGGGAGTCAAATTTATCGATGCCAAATCCAAGGTAAGTCTGAAAGAACCACTTATTTCATTTTAGTTCTAGACAAATGGGTTTTCTGATTTTGCATCAAAGAACACAAGTTGTATGGATAAATAAATCAAATAGAAGCCATTAAGGGATATGGCTTCTATTAATTTACCCATATATCTTGTGTTGTATGGTTGTTAATCATTTTACTTGATAACGTTACCTGTATGTGTTTCAAAACATAGTATGTAATAAACTAGAAGTAGTATATCCGATCCATATAACTTGTGTTCTTAATGGTTACCTCCCTGCTTCTATATGTCTTACAAAGATGAGATTTCCAGCAATTTATCAAAAACTTCAATTGTTCAAACATCAAAACTTTTGCAGTGAAATCTCATCAATTCGTCTGGAAATTTTGTTTTCCATTGTCAACGAATTTCATCAACTTTCATCAAACATGAACTTTGATAATCATCCAGATATTTGTAAACCATTAGCCAGTCATGTGTGTATTGAATAGTTACACTTCATTGTCAACAAACTTATGAATATGTTGCAATAACTCGATCTTCATCCTTTTTTTTTTCAGAAAGTCATCTGTGATCATGAAATTGCCAATATATTTTGTGCTTGTCAAGATGCTGAACACTTGAATTTCTTTGCCTATATAACTAAAGATAGAGAAACAGCGAAACATTATTGTCATGTTTTTAGTGTTCGAAGTTTGGTAAGTTTCATTTCTGTAGCACTATTGGCATGTTGTTTTTGAGGAAAAAATCGCCTAAAATATGTAACTGACTTGCTCAATGTATGAGGGTGACTTGAGAGTAAAATTCCAATAAATGCACAGTGAAGTCAGTATACTTAAATTAAAACAATAAGGAGTGCTCATCATCTGGACAATTAACAGGTAAAGGTAATTTTCACAAAAACCTGGAAACTGAAACCACTTAGAATTGTGCTTTGCAGAATGTTGCAATGGTATTACTCTAAAAATTACTCTTAGGAAACAACTGTCTTGGCACTTTCATCTATATTTTTGATTTGACTGATCATTTTTAAATGAATTAAAATATCAGCTTCTTGTTACATTTACAACAACAAACAAAATATTACCTGGAAATCGACCACAAATCCTTCTCTGTGAAAATGTGTGCCAATGTTATTCAATAAGTTTACTGTTTTGATATTTTAAATTTAAATTTACCCAGAATCGTTCCGTAAAATTCAAATTTACACGGAAAGAGCTAAGATAGTAAATATCAACATACATAGTTTGTTTTTTAACATTTCTAAGACAAAAGATATACTACAGACAAAAGTAGATTTATTATATTTTTTTGGAGGCCAGCCAGTGTAAAATGAGGTGTTAATAAGAAAATTACAGAAGACATTAATTTTACATGAACTTGGAGTGTTTTCTCATGAACCTTCTTCAACAGTCAGAAAGTCGTAAATTTTGAAAATAAATGGCCGACATTTCAGTCTTACCTATACACACAGGGTGAGAAACATGTTAAAAAACTTGTTAACAAATTTAATGTCGCCACTTTGACTTCTGAAAGTAATTTTGTCAGAAAATTAATGTTTTTCCGTCAAACTTTTAACTGAAGAAATTATGAGCTTGTCGTGTATGCTACTGCATCACTGATGTGGTTAATAAATTTGAAAACAAAAATTTATTTTAGCAAAGTTTACATGCAGGTCTCAACCTTTTCACAAAGGCTTGTATGAATCATTTCTTGAATTGTTGCCTCAAAAACCATTTTGTAAATCATTAAATTTGTTCATAATTCCAACTTTATAGGTCTAGTCTGAAACCTTCAGTGATATTTGTTAAGACATTTTATTAACGCATTCACCATGTTTTTCAAGCTTCTAACCATTGTAGGCCTACTTTAAGCATCTTCACAGTGGTCAAAGCATTCTGTCTTTTACTGTATATACTATAATGGCTCACTTTCTTGTTTCACAGTCAGAGATTTGATTGGATTGTACGCCAGCAAATAATCTAATCAGAGCCTTCTATTTTTATACAGTCTTTCTGTAGAGGGCTCAGATTGGCAGTATTTGCTAGCGTACAATCCAATCAAATTGCTGTATTCACATACTTCTGTGATACAAGAAAGTTTGCCACTGCAATCAATGTTTAACATGAAGACATAATATCTTGACTGTTGTGAAGATATAATAGAAAGATGAAATTGTGTGGATCATTGTGAATTATTTAGATAAAAAATTCTTTGGGGATCGAGAAAATTTTTCTAATGTACAAACCTATTTCAAAAATATATTCAAGGTCAGATTTAGACATCTTTGATTGACAGGGTCCTTTCAGATTAAAAAAGGTTGATAATCTATTGAAATTTCAAGTATATAATCGAAAACAATATGGAAATTACCTGCACAGTATGCTTTATTTACCTCCTTATTCAACAGAGAGTAATTTTATGCCGTCTGTCTGTCAAGTAATGTTTTGATAAACATATTAGATTTTGGATAGGTAATCGACTAAACTAATAGACAATCATGTAATAACAATTAAAACAGCCCCAAGCAACAAGTGTCAGGCGTATGTTCACTGTATCACCATTTCCCAACATGGTGTCATTGAACTCATCATAATATCACTTCATTTACCCACAATGCTTCACTGCCTAGCAACAATGTCTAATGTTTGGGTGTAATAGACACCATGTTGTCATAAAATTGATGAAAAAAAATCTGTCGCATTGTTTGAAACAGCAGGGTTGTGGAATTTATTCATGACCTTCAATCAAAGTTGAAAAACATTTTAATAATTTTTTTTCTATGATGCACACACGTCTTTCTGAAGTCTGTCTGTTTGACCAGTCAGTGACATTTCTTACAAAAATCACAATGGAGTCAAATTACAGATAAAAAAATAGAATGGGTTATGAAATTCCGCCTGATTTGACTCAACTCCGCCTTGTGTTATTGAAAACTACTGGCCTGCAGCAGGACTGCAGAAAACAATACTAACAAAAACAAGATGGCTGCCCAAATCTTCAGATTATCTGCTGCAACATGTAAACGTAGCATATGTCAGAGTAACTTACCAATCAGATGTAAGGTCATTAAAGGATGAGGGATTGGGTTTACATCTCACAATGTCCTTCATTTAATAAATTTCTAAAGGACCTTGAAGGTGACACTAATTCTAATATTGTTCAGACAATAGAAGATAAATTAAACATTTGGCTAAAATCACAGATCAGATGTCTTGGTTTCAGATTCAATTTTATTGCAAGGCTATTCTCTTACACTTTTGACAAATTTGAAGACAAATTTGGATACTTAAGAAATTGATGGGTATCATTTTTTGTTATTTTAGCAACTCCTTGAATTTCAGTTTCAGTTATGAGGGTACAGGAACAACACGAGGGAGAAGGGGTTAAAATACTTGCTCATGTCATGTCTAAAATGGTCAAAGCAATTTGGACATCATACTTGATTGATTTGAAGAAATGTGATTTGTATTTCGATTCGAATATGTTTAAGCACAATGGCTGCCCTACAGGCAATATTTATAAAATAATGTTTTGAGATGCTTTAGCTATGCAATTCAGACTATTTATTTGGGATCCCTACTGAGAGAAGCACTGTGGTTTGTGAAGACAAGGCCTTCTGACTTATCCTTGTTACCTGATTCGTCTCTGTGACGCATCTCATTTGGGGAGTCCACAAAGCTACTATTGGCTTTTGACTTTTTTGGCTATTTTCCTTCCTCTGCATCTCATTGAATTCATGCCAATTTCTTCATGGAAGTTCAGGAATGTTACTTTAAGAACTTAAAAATCTTCAGACAGCTTCAAGATCATCTGACTATCTGCAAGTACTGCCATTTGGACAGTGACAAGATACCCTTGTCATCATTGTAGAAAAGCTTAACTGTACTTTTTAATGGTCAAAATCTACATATAATATATGTCTCAAAGTAAAATGATTTACATACTAAGTAACAGTTGGAGAAAATGATGAATTTGAAGCTTTTACTAAACAAACTGCTAATAAGACTAAATTTTACACCTGATGGACAATGGTAATTTGGTGTGAAATGAGAATTATAAGTATTTGTCTAGGCTGATGTATTGCTATAGTGATTTAGGTCTTTGTATGAAAGTCTCAAGCACATAGAATTATCAGGTGTCCATTTTATCATTATATCTAATGTGATAAACATGTAGGCTTACATGATTATGATTTTGTGGACATTAATAAAGTAAACTTGAAATGCTCAATCACATAGTGGCATCGTGAATTGAAAATAAATAGAATAGTAAGACAAGACAAATCTGAAATTTAAAAAAAAAAATATATATATCCAGAAGTGACAATGAAATGACACCCATCACCTAAGAATTCAATTAATCATCCTATGACCAGCATGATTGTAATATAATTTTTCATGTAACTTTTATCACCTGTCCCAGATGGTCAGTAGCCTAAAGATTGATGAGTGACCACTGTCCACTCTCTTCTACCTCACTGACCACAACAAGACATCATTAGAGTGGACGGGACAACCAAAACACCTCTAGGCCAGTTTTAATTAATTCCCCTACACCAATAAAACTCAATGTCCACTATATTGACCAGTTACAAGCGGTCATTCTCTTCCATAACAAAAGTGGACGATGGACGAGCAGATGTATGGGGCTGACGAACTAAACAATGACCTCAATTATCTCCCTTCTAATCATGGCTGTCGTAATGGTCAACTCATGAGGTGGCTTAGATTCATACCATTGACAAAATAGATGAGGTCAAAGGTTAATATTGATGACCAAATTAAGAGGGATGAGTTTAAACCAGTATTGTTGAAGGTCAATAGCAATCTTGCAAAATGTTACCACAAATTCACAGATTATGACAAAGTGAAGTGGTCAATGTTGCCATACAACAGGCTGTTGAAAACAGGACACTTGATGTTGAAGAATGCTCTATTTATTAAAAGATAACCTTGTTTTGATGAATAAATTGTTAGTACTTGAAATATAAGTGAATTATGTATTCACAGTGTTCTCCTTTGGTTTTGATTAAGTTTCAGTTATCATGTTTAATGCATGTAACTCAAGCATTAGTGAGAAGCGCATCAAATTTGAAAATTAATGCTTACATTGTCATTTGCATATTGAATCCATATTGTTAAGAGATGCTATCTTGGTGATGGCATTATATTGGTCAGAAAAACACTTATATCTTGCCTTGTCATTTATTTCCATCATAAATGATCCAGCATTGCTCATTGATTTTGTTGGCTTGTGGATTTATATATTTTGAAGTTTCCTCCTTGTTTATATGTTTAACTGTACACCATTCTGGATTTAGGAATATTTGACTGCGCACGGTAGAAAGGAGATGTCCTTTGTCATGTTGGACAAAAATGATATTTATTTGTTCTTATTTATACATTGATAGAATATGTTCAGTCCAAATTTAAATTTCCTTTTGTTAACTGGATAAGGGAAGATTTTGACTATATATTTTCAGGAACTTGCTGGCGAGATCATACTGACATTAGGTGAAGCGTTTGAAATAGCTTATCAAATGGCATTAAAGGAGAAGGCAGAAGAAGATGCGTTTGAATTTGAGTTGAAGTTAAGTCAGAGTGATATAGATGATTCCACTAGTATATCTTCTAAAGCTTCCATCAGTACTGTTTGATACTAGGTGAGTAAAAGAATAAATGCTGTATATTATAGTTAAGAGTGTATGTTATTCCATGAACTGGCTCAAAATGAGTAAAAACACAAAATTCGAAATGGAATTTTTCATAAAAATGTAAACAATCTACGCAATTGGTTTCGAAATTCATTAATTTTTGTCGGAAGATTCAGAGGCTATGTTTTCAGTAGTAAAAAGTCGAATTCTTTTAACCACAGAAAACATGACCTACTCCAATTAAAACGGTAAATTAGTAGAACTAAAACATTTTTGAACAAGATTTTGAACTACAGAAAATGATTGTGGTTGAATCATCTTCCTGGGAACCTTCAATTCTATTGTACAAGCTGGTCTGTGTGTTGGTCCTAATTTAAGAGTTCAGTTCTTTTAATTTTGGATGCTAAGATATGCTTTGGTATTGGTCAATAAGGTCTAGATAGTTATTGAATTTGAAGGAAATATATGTTTGATTTGACATAGGAAATGACTATAGTTGATCTGAGGATCACATGTTGTTCAGTTTTTTTTTGGGGGATCTGGCGAGACCTTGGAGAGTTTACATACGTAAGCAATAATATTTATTTCATATATATATATTATTTAGATAATACAAAACAACATTCTGAATGGACAAAAAATATGCGACAAAATTAAATGTATAAACAATAGACAGAGACTATAATTTTTTGAGGAAAGTTCCTATATAATTCCTAATGTTCCTGAATATTCGCTGGGAATCCAAATATTACAAATATCTAAAGCCTGGTACATAGGCCTAAATGTAATTTTAGCTGTCTTAAGTTAAGATATTTTTCAGCATCAAAATGAACAAAACTGTATAAGTATCTTTCTTAAATTTGCGCTATGTTGAAATTATAGCAGCATCACTAAGTAAGAAAAAACTTGTCTTGGCTACTGCAGACGTTATAAAATGTGTCAAATGAGTGATTTATTTCCAATAGAAATTAATCTCCATAATTGAAAAATTAGCACAGATGATCTTTTCTAATTACATGCTGGTTCACACAAAAACAAAACATGACACTACTTCATTAAATTGCTTGGAGTATAAACAAATCCATTTCTCCAAAACTTTCACAATGATCTAGGCTTTATTAATTAACATATTTCTTTGAGTTTCTGAGACTTTTTGAATAGTCGAAATGTTATATGGCAAAGCAATGTCTTGATTGTTATTTACAAAACTAATTTGGAAGGACTGATAGGGGTGATAGGGGTGTATGATAAATTTTTCTAAGACGTATTTAATACCATCATATGCAGCTTAAGTTGGTTATTGTTTTTGTCAAATGGTCCCCATATGGTTAAATGTTGTTTCAGCAGTCCAGCAGAAAATGTTATTTCTGTTGCGCAGAAAATAGAAACTGCAAAAGGAGCAGAACATGTAATTTCCGTTCTGCACAAAAATAGAAACTGCAAAAGGAGCAGAACATGTAATTTCTGTTCAGCACAAAAATAGAAAACTGTAAAAGGAGCAGAACATGTTATTTCTGTCCAGCAGAAAATAGAAAACTGTTTACATTCGTTGACAGTGAAATAATCCATAACGTTTTTTTTTTTTTTTTTTTGTAACGTTCTTTTACAATGAATTCTGAGAAAAAAAGAAGTTATGTCCTTTTCTTGTTGCAAGAGAATTAATTTTTACTTGTTTCATTCTACAATTTTGGTACCAATTGGATTTATTATGTCAAGACCAGAAATCATATTGTCTAAGTAATGATTATGCCTAATTTGTAAATCCCTTGACAATGCTTTAATCTCTGTGGACTCATAAATCTTCTAGTACTGTCCAATAAGAATATGCTCATCACTGTTCAACATGGTAATTATCTCCCTTAATTGATAATCTTCTCAAATTAAAAACAAGAAAAGTCTAAGGAAAAGAGTTAATCACTTCCATTTGGGATTACAATCAAAAAACGGTATTTTTTGTCAAATATTACAATAATGATGTTGACAAACAATTTTCTCTATGAGCTGTCCAACAATGACCATGTGGTTGACTTCAATAACCCATTGTGTACTGTCATCCATTAACGCCTGTCGAGTGCTTTTCATTTGTCTCTTGCTATTCAGCCAAAGAATCGTCCGTTTGCTTTTGTTGTTATTTAATGAAGGTGATCAACACAGACTTTTGAAAAGTAAAGAAAAGAAAACTGTTGTTGAACTACTCTGAATGATTCTTGCCTTTATCCTGTTTGAAGTATGCGGGTTGAATTCTCTATACAGCATCCAATGTAGCTCATAAATTCATGACAAATTGCAACTTAAATTAATGTTTACAATAAAGAAGTTGTTTCTGTGACCCTGTGAGGACAGTGATAGTGGAATAAAGATGGTGAAGACAATGAAAGGTTGCCAGGAATCAAAATAATTTGGTCTCTCAGTGACACAGGGTTAAAATAGTTCCAGTAACTAGGCTGAAAGATATTTGACTGACAGTGATATTGTTATGGATCTCAGTCAGATTGTTTGAGAATCTAATTTTGAGCAGAATTGGACTGAAATTAAGGTTAATGGTGAAATTGTAAAAATGAGCAGGTTTCAGTGCACCAAAGTTTTCTAACCTTTCAGATAATGACATTCATTGCTGCATGTATTTGCACCATTTCAATTGCTAATATGATGAAATCTTCAAATTGGTTTGAGACTTTTTTGATCTCCTTCTGTCCTTAGAGCTTCTACATAATTTTTTGTTCTATTCTTTGGTTTGGTCATGAAAACAATATTTTTTTGAAATTTGTGCTTTAAATTTCAATGTTGAATGGTGCATTTCAAGATTTTTCTGTTGGTGTTTAATTGATGTCTCAGAATATGTGGTGATCAAAAATTTCATACATGGGAGGTGTAGAAACCAGCAGAAAAATTGTCTAGCTTGATCCATTCCATTAAGTTCATTACAATATTTTCTATACAAACACTATTTGAATAGTTTTTACTACATTGAGGTACATGTATTTTGTGCCTATGAAAATGATAGAATTTCTGTGAAACAATAACCGAGAGTTATTTGTTATTTTTTCATTATATGAGTTTTCACTTATTTAATCTAGTATGTCTAATTTCAGGTTCCAAGTTCATTTTTCTTGTTAAACTAACTGGTGATATTTCAAGTTCTGCACCACTGCTGATATTTTCAACACCTCATTTTTACTAGACCAGTTACAAATTATGGGTGACCGCTTGAAACCTTGTATATGCCATATTTGGTCATTTTGACTTTTTGGTACCATTTGAAAGCTCATAAAAGCGTGGATCTTGTGATCAAAACCTCTTATTCTTGAACTCATAAACCATCAATTAAATAACACGTATTTAAACAGTCAGTTTTAAAACTGCATAAAATATATTATTATACGACATTCAATGTTTCAACTTGTATACTGTACTATTATACGAGTACAAATAGTTTTTTGCGTTTTTCTCGAGTAATTTCGCGTCATATATCGTTATACAAGGTTCCAAGCGGTCACCCATGAAATATTGTTTGATTCTGGAGGAATTTTTCATGTTTCTTCAAACTTCAAATAGTGCATTTGAAGTGGAACAAATACTTGGCATCAGTCAAATTTTGAAATATTTAAATCAACTTTTGAATAATGGTTATCCCTGTCAAACCATCACACATCAAACCAGAATCAAACAAGTTTCTGTTAAAACTTCACATTATTTTTACTAATAATAATTAATGATTTTTTACTGTTATTGTAAATAGTTATTCTGCTCAATTGTGTGTTCATTATTTTTCGCCCAATTTCTGGGAACTTATTTTTTATTAGGAATTACAGTAATCTTACTCATGAATACATTCAGATTTTTTCGGGCCATTCACTAATAATTGTTTTGGTCTTGATAGTACCTAATCTTATTTTGGTCACTTGGTCGCATTTTAGCGAAAATGTTTAAAAGACGTGCAAAGTCCATGGGTTATCCTTTCTTGTCTCGTTTCATCTAGGCAAATGGTCGTAATGAAATTAATTCTTCAAAAAAGTATCTGAATTTTCTACCTACGCAACCTGAAAAAAGGCTATTTTTTGATTTCAAACATAATTGACAGATTATATTTATATATCAAAACAAGTTCAATAATCAAATGTTGATTGAAATAACAAATTGTTATATTTAAATATACTAATACATTAACACCTGTTTCTTGCACATTTTTGTTTTTTATTCTTTTGATAATAATATTTTATGATTTCGTGTACATTTTTTTAAATAAGATAATTTATTGACTAGCAAACTGTGTGTCTTTGCAAATAATAAATTGTATATATTCTGTATAATTTGTATATATATTTTGACTTTTTGAAGAGTATGCAAAAAATTTTCAGCTATAGCTAATATTGTTATGTTTTACTTTCTTGATTAAAGGAAATGCAAAGACTAATTTTGTGTACTTGAAGGATGCAGTTTTTGCATTTTCTTAACTCCTCTGGAACACTTGATTCCTCTGTACAATTGGGTTTTTCAACCTTTTAAGAGACCAAAATAACAATTGTTAGCAAAATAATGTATTTGAAACATACCTTACACACTAAATGTCATTTAAACATTTTGATTTTCAAGAGGGGAGAGTTTGGTCTCTCCCAAAAGTAATACACATACAGCAGGAACCAAGCTCTATTAGTTTTTGCATTTCCTTTGATATCTTTTCAAATTTGTACATTAGCAATTTTTTATGCCTTAGTTATTGATATTAGTCATTCATGTTACATGTATATTTTTTTCTACTAGGAATATTTCCTTTTGTTACTACTAATTTTCACCCAAACCCACGACTTCTCTTTCCTTTTATGTGGAAAGCATTAAATAATGAAACCAGTTCCAAATCTGATTACATTTTGAAAAAAATGGTCTTAAATAGAGCCTTTATTTCAAAAGAAATTAAATGGGAAGCCAAAACAACCAGTGCCTACTGAAAATGAATTAAATTAGGCTTGACATAATAATAGCTCTCTTGTTCATTATCAATCTGAATGGAATTGATTTATTACCTTTTTTTGAAAATTTATTCCAATCAGGTAAACCAGTCAAATGTTATTTGAAAATGTAGAATAATAAGCCATTTGCACCACACAATCTAGACCTAGATTATTCACATTTCCATTCAGACCTTTTTTTTTTAATGGTTTGAATCATAATCACATGAACAAAAAATATATTTGCTCTACATTACGCATATTGCTTTTGGGACATTGTTTGTTTTACTCTTACACAACTAGCAACCTCATTGATGTTTGAATCCAAGTTTTTCTTCCTTCCTTATCTGTTCCTTCTTTTCTGTTTTGTTTGATCTTTTTAGATCACTTATACCCCATTTATTATACTATCATTCCTTACAAGTATTGCCAAATGTTTTTATTTTTGTGTACCCATTGCTTAATCTACTGTGCACTTACTAATTGCAAGTACTGTTTGTTTACTTCTATTCAGTGCAATTGCTCGTACTGTACTGAATGTAAACATTGTATGTACCAAAGTCTTGTAAAGTACTGTACAGGTTTTTTGCAGTCTCTGTAATATTGTACAGTGATGTTATTGCTTGAAAAATGGTACACCATCCAGGATAGTGAAGTTTTGCTTGTAAAATGGAAGATCATCCATGATATATTGTACAGTGAAGTTATAGCTTGTAAAATGGTACACCATCCATGATATATTGTTCAGTGAAGTTATTGCATGTAAAATGGTACATCATTCATGATATACTGTACAGTGAAGTTATTGCTTGTAAAATGGTACACCATCCATGATATATTGTACAGTGAAGTTATCACTTGTAAAATGGTACACCATCCATGATATATTGTACAGTGAAGTTATTGCTTGTAAAATGGTACACCATCCATGATACATTGTACAGTGTCAGTTGTACACTTATTGCTATTGGTGAATGTACTGCACTGTGCATATAATGGCTGTACACATAAAGCGATGTATATTTACTGCTTTCAATGGCATTGTATATCAAGACAACGTTCGAATCAAATTATGTGTAAAAATCAAATTGTCATATTTTTAAATACTAATGTAACTGCTTTTGTGTTGATGTTCAAAATTGGGTTGGGATTAAACCCAATCGTACCAAGCAGAATGGTTTTGGATTAACCCAACTCGTACCATACAATATGATTTGTAATTAAACAGACTGGATTGTAATAAACCAACTGGTTTTGAGTTAAACCAACTGGTTTTGAGTTAAACCAATTCGTTTCTGAATTAAACCAAATGGTTTGTATGAAACACAATTGTGTAAGAACTCATCGCCAGATTTTACTGATATTGTTGTATCTTTCAAAATGGTTGGAGACAATACAAAAGAAGCCATTACAACGTAATAAATATAATTTTTATAGATATTTTTACTGTAGTTTTCAAATTACTCTAAGCCTAAGAGCAATGTAGATCAAAATATATATTAACCTCTCCTTCATTCTTTCCTTTTGTGCACAAATTGATAATTCTGATTATTATAGGTGCTTGATTTTTTTGATTTAAAGCATAAACGTAATATTGCATTCATTTTGGTTCATATTTGCTTATTTTCCAATGCAACCAATATCAAAAGAAAAGTGCTATTATAATCTATGATTATATGAAAAGCTTATCCAAAATGTTGATAATATTTATCAGAAACCTAGCATGTATGATAATGCTTTTTCAGTGCTTCAGTAAACAATGATATATTAATGTAACGATAAATGAATTGTGATCAAAACTTTTAACGAAATTTATAGAAATGAAATAAAATTTAACTATATCTTGTTCTTTTCTGCACCATTTCCCCATTGAGGGAGAAGGGGCTTGTGTGTTTTCATAGCTTGTACAAAATAGAAATGTATTTTAATATTTTATATAGAAAAGTTTCGCTCCTTTATGTTTATTTTTATCAAAAGTTTTCTGAATATAATGATAATTGGAAATAACGAAATCAAGTACACACTTTCTTATGGAAGGATCAGATTTCAAGAGCAAGCCTTAACTTAAAAGTTTCACTTTTTGATTTTGATTCCTGAGACTGTAGCCTCTCGAATCCAATTTAAATCAAAATGTCCGAATAGTATTGCATATAAAATGGTCATTCATTTGTAAATGATTTGGAACGGCATAAGACACGTGCATTTCCAGAAATATTCGACATCTCACGTTCGATGGTGAGGAAGAACGCGAGATTGCAACAGGGATGTCAATCATAACTTACGTCATGCAAATGAAAAATGACAGGTCACACGTCCTGTCGCCACGTGATTGACTAAATTAGTACTATAATAAGGACTAATCTGTGTATCAAATTAATAACAATACTAAAATCAAGAAGTCACTAACCAATTCATTTGTAGCGTATAATTAAGATATTAGCGACCAATGTATCAAAATTATCTAAAACTAGTCTTGTTTAGCCAGTGTCATATAGATTGGTGGTAATTCTTGCAATTAATCGATATTGCTCCAACCGGAAGTAAAAAAGTGTGGATTTTGGTAGAAAGGAACTCACATAACTTTTATTAAATTAAGCTACTTAATCGTGCGATGAAATAACTGTTTGATGCATATTTTGTATAATAATGGTTGCAATGATGCCAAACCTGTACCAGGGAAGTTTCAGATACCGTCGTAACACGACAAACGTTTTTGGTCATGTGAGAGTTGATAGTTTACTGCAATGATGTAAATATATGTCGATGAACGTTTTTTTATTATTCGTGACGAGCAATTTAAACCTTATACTGAAAGTGTGGGCGTACGTTTTTCAGACTGCTCTCAAGGATGCGGTCCAATAATAGGGCAAGTATCCACATTCACCTAATGTCAATTATCCTTATCCTGTTAGAAAATGTAATAAATATTTTTGATTGTGAGCAGGAACATTAAAAACTAGGTATAAATGTAAAGGGTATAGTAATATCTATCACAACACTTCAAATGATAATATATATTAATTTCAAAATAGTACTTCATGCGTATCATAAGCTGAGGAGATGAATTTGAAAATCACATTAAGCACAATAGAGTTAACGCCCTTTACTCCGCCTATATCAGATTAAATAGATTCCGATGGTTATGGTCATAGATATGAACAAAAGTTTAACAGTAAATCGTATTTCAGTATTTTTTGTATAGTAATGTATACTTTTTATTCGTAAACATCCAAATTATCTTCGAATTTCGTTTCCCATATTAAGGAATCTGCAATGTGGAAAACGCTGTTTTCTTTCGTTGACTCTATATCGTTGGTTGGGTCCATTATTCTGGTTGGTGCTTTGTATAATTATTGTCCGGTCACGTCTAAGATCCGGTTGATTTTTTGTAATAAATTCATTAAATATGTTTTAATTTATAACTAATGAGATATCAATTTACTCTTAATAATAATTTTATCATGCTGAAAAAACAATGACATGTTTTGACCACGTCTTCATCACACACATTTTATTAAAGAGACGTTCTATGTGATGAACAGGTAAATTTGAGCTATTCGAGGCCAAATCTTTTTTCAATATGCTTTTTGGAAGACGGATCATTCGAAAATGACATGTCAACGACGTACTTACTGTAAAATACGTAATTCTGTAATTAATGTAAATTGATTTTTGTTTTTGTCTTTTTGGTCATATGAAATTAACTGACTCTGCCCAAATTGATATTACGTTTAGGTTGTTACCCAATTCTGCAATATTTATATTCACGGTTAGAGGGTTACCAAAATCTGAAATATTTCGGTAATATTATTGTAATTGCATATATAATTCACTTAAAGAGCGGTCGTATCAAGAATGTTTATACCAGCGACAACCTATCAAATAGGAATGGTCATCGAACGTTGATCTGGTGGTACATCTTTAACGATCGCACTCTTGTGAACTTTAGCTCCATGCCGAAACATGAAAGTTTGAATTAGAAATACATTAAGTGATAATAGATGTGAACTTAATAAAGCGTATTGACAAGCGAACATTTAATATAACTTTCAATTTGCTGAATATAAGAGGGCATTATGTGTCTATTGTAAACAATCACTTTCACACTTTATCTTGGTATATGAGGCAGAAGGAAAATCTTTTCTCAAATTAAGGAATTAGTTAAATATTAAAATAAAGGAAGAATACAGTTAAAAGGAAGATGAAATTGACCGTGGAGACTCCAATAGCTTGGTCGAGATTAACGTTAATGCATGCACGATCAAGTACGGCCCTCTCATTTGCATTGATATTGGTGGTTAAAAAAGTTGGCTTTAAAACCTATAAAACAATATTAGTTACTAAGGTACATACAGTCAGGTGGAATTAATTACCCTTTGTTGTCCACCTTTTAAAAAATAAATTCGGCAACTGTCTGTTTTGTGTGTCAGATTGCCAACTGACACCGGATCAAAATTAGTAACATTAACTTTTTTCCCTTAATTCCATCTGTCAAAGTGTCTTCTTAATAAAATACATTATCTTGCTGTTTTGTTTTATCCCCTTTTCTCAGAATTCAACTTCCATCCATTGTGAGTTAAATCTGACCATTGCTTGCCTTTCAAATGTCCAGTTGAAGTATTTGAAAAAGAATGAAACAATAAGTGAAGTCACCGTCTCAAATCGTATTCATTGCGTTATACACCAAATTTTCCAGCCACTGATTCCGTGTGCGATGACGCGAACAAGACCATTCCACATTCTAAAGCTGGGATATTTATACACCATATAAAAACGTCATCACCAACAATTGCGATCGAGATTTAATGAAATTTAACCCGATTTTCGCATATGTCGATTTCTCAAAGACGAACAAAGTTTGTCTTGTGGATATTATTAGAATGAAATGGTATACTAACAGTGAATTGTATCGAATTCTGTCTATTTCAATCGCTTGGAAAATCGTGTTTGTTTTCCACATTATATGTTGAAATTTGCGGAAAATATTGGATTGGTGTATTTGTTTATCTTTGTTAAGTATGCGAGGAAACAAATTTAGAGATGAGCGTAATCAAAGTGGTAACAATTCGTACATGTTTGTGCATTTTAAACTAGCATTGTACGGAATTGAGCATACGTGTATAACCTACCTTTCTATAGATGGAAATCATATTTACATTGGCCAAAATTACTAGCTTTTACGCATATTTGTAATATGTTCTTTCATAGCTACAAAATCATATTGTTCGCCAATAGAGTTATTAAGTTGTTTCAAATTGTTCGAATCGCTATATACATTGTATATTGTATATTGTATTTTAACCTCAAAATAGAACGAAGTATGTACTCATAGTCCCCAAAAGTCATAAACCCTATTATTTATTTTATAAGATTACATTTTATTATATGAAAACATTTCAATAAAAGTCAGAGAGGTGTAAACTTTATATATTTTCTTATAAATATGGTATTAAATGTGCCTATTTAACGTCAGATATAAAATTCGCGTTCAATCATTCCTTTCTGCTTCATTTCATAACAGTTATCTCCTCTTAGTCATAAACAAAGTCTGTTGGAAATTGCTCGCGCTACAAACCACGAGAGTTAAAATGTCAACAAAACTCCGGCAGAAGTCGAAACTTTAAAATTAGTCAAGGTTTTGAATCAAAGTTTGGTTTCTTGATCAGACCAACGCCGGTGTGTTTTCATATCATTTCATTGTCGTCAGCTGAATAGAAAGAGCAGATTGGCGGGGTTTTCAAATCTCGATATGGCTGAAGTCTCGTACAAGAATAACAAATTTTAAACTAGGCCTATATGCGTGGCCAAGATTTAGAAATTAATGTTAGCTATTAAATGTACTTTGTGACTATTTTGGAAATTAATTGCTTTGCTTTAAAAAAAATGACAGATTTTAGAAGGTTGTTGGCCAACAAAGCAAAATACGATGCCCTTAACCAAACAGTTCTTTTTTAAAACGTATACCGTTTATTCAACTATATTGCCACAAAATGATTAACATTGCATAAAATTATACCAGGTTTCATCAGATAATGCATTTTCATAAAAAAAAGCCATAAAATTCTAAATATTATTCAGAAAATTAACCAAAATAGGTTGAAATGAAAAGCAAAAGCAGAGACAGACAGACTTTGCCATAAGGCCCATATATTTCTAATATTCAAGCCAAAGAATAAATTTCGTAAAAACGACAGCAATGCATGTCACACCTGCCTCAAAAAAGTGTATTTGGCTTCCGTGATCAGTAAATTTGCCGTTTGTGGAAAAAAAATATGGAACCAGCTGAAATTGGAAACAAACATACAAGTTCTGAGCAACAATATAACCAAATCAAAACTTATTCAAGCTGCTGTGAATGGAACAATTTCAACTTGTCTCTTGATGGTTCAACATTAAAAAGACAAAAAGAATTTAAAAAATGTCCAATCTGTCAAGATAATTCCAAATAATAAACTTTTAGTGATTATTTCTTGATATGCTTTAAGCTTTTGATCAAAAAAATCGAGGCGGAGCTCCCGCCATTTTTGCCACAACTCGCCAAACAATCGTTTCCCTTTAATTAACTTTTAGATTTTAAATCTGCGAAGACAATATTAAAATTTAAATGATGATTTGTGCTGTTCTGATTTCATTTATTGTTGGCTTTATTTCGACGAACCAAACAAAAGTCAGTAACGCTGAAAAGTTCCTTATTTGCATCACGTGACTTATTTCCTTTGAACAATAGACGGCGGTTGGTGGCGCTATAATCTTTTTACCAAACACGAAATTTAATTTGGAGATAGGACAGATAAAATAAGCCGTATTCCCCATGGTGTAAGCTTTGATATTTTTAACATAATTGATATGAGCTAACGATTGCATGAACCAACCTTTACGAACTACCATAAAAACCCCATTGAATTTTATAATTGGTTATGAAATTTTAAAATTTTGAAAAAAACTTTTCAGAACCTTTTAACAAGGAAGAACGATATGGATGAAGAGTGTTTCAAATATATCAGGTTTAAACTATGAACTTAATTTATCTCGTTCAAATAGGCTCGGTGACGAGTTCCATTTATTGCTACGATGTCGAACGAGGGTTGGTTGTCGGAGCCGCTTGCACTAAATTAATGATTGATCAAATTCTCTCTGATCAATCCAGTTATAAGCATTTAACAAAGTTCAATTGCTCTGCCAGTCGTATATTCTACGCCTTTTCCGATTAAATATGGATTTCAGTCAGTGAGAGGTGTTTAAAATGATCATTGCCCAAATCATAATTTTTGAGGAGAGAGAATATATTATTTCTTCATAATGTTACGTAATGTTATATGTATCCTCAAATTCTTAAATAAAACACACATTTAATCCCATTATATTCCCATCTCATTAGTTAATTTGTCATAAGTAACATATTATAATGCCCTTGATATTTTACGCTTGTCGTCTACATAGGAGAAACGGGTGTACTGTATTGAATTAAGGATTCCACTCGTTTATTGTCATTAGTTGATGTTATTTTATCATATTATCATTTGATTACTTTATCTTGTTGTATTCACGCACATTAGATATGTTCCAATAAACATAATTAAATTCAATTATATTCCAACGTTGATCAAAGAGCCGTGTGTAAAAACAAATCGAAAGTAGAGTGAGTTTTGTATATTATTATGGAGATTAAAGTGGAGTCGAAATAAAAATGAAAGTTTTATGTTGTTACTGTGGTCAATTGATAATTAAAGTAAGTGAATGGAAGAGTGGGCATTGGCGGGAACTGCTACATTGCAACTCTTCTTCGTATATAGTGGATTGAATAAAAAAGATCCAATTCACCTGGTCAATTAATTATGGCCTACAGATACCACGACATTAAGAAATTTACTAGTAGAGACTAAAATCTTCCTTAAACGTGCCGATACCAGTTCAAATTTCGGTGTAGAAAGTTCTATTTTAAGTTTATTTTATACGACTCTGATATAGGTATTTTAGTATTATAATAATTATTACTTATTAATTATTGATCTGGACCTCAATACATTTTTATAAATCAAAAAGATCTACTAAATTTTCCACTTCCTGTTTGTACTGTTGTCCAATGAAAGCAAGAGTGTTTAGATTCCAAAGAAAATCAAGCAGTGATGCAATAAATGCAATAATCTGATTGTCTGTTTACGTGCTAGTTCTTTATTGTTGTTTATAACGGTATGTTGAGGCAAGAGATGCGTTTGAATTCATCTAAAATGTTCGAAACTTTCTTGTGTTACATTTAATCTCGAGTTGTCAAGAATTCAATTTCGAATACGACCAGTGTCTCAAAATAAGATCAGAAGTCATTGGTAAAAATGACAAAAAGTCAAATGGTCACAAGACAGACCAGGCTAATTTGCATTTCAATTTTTGTATAATTTGCCAGATTATAATTATGCCGAATTATGGTTTTTTAAATTTGTTTAATTAAACATCAAACATAGAATGTAAAAAGGAATTAATTTCGACCCCTATCAATATTTTAAAATATTGTCCTAAATAACCCCTCGTCATGTTATTAGGTGCAAAGTGCACGTGCATTCTCAATTTATACTCCATAAACCAAGGAGAGATCATTTTTGGTTGCGGGATGATTGTTCAGCTTGATTTGAGATCACGGGGAGATATTCGAGGCATGATGTTATTTGACTCTCAGGGATACTTAGGGACATACTATAGCATGAAGAGGAATAAATACGAAATGCCCTTACTTTGCTTTCTTTCATCTATCATCAATCTACCTATCGTGTTATATCTACGTTATCCTTTAAGCAGTCATCAGAGACGAATGTAAATGGCGGGAAAACACAAGAAAAACAATAGTTAATTGACATGGCAAGGCTAAGTGAAACTGGATAGATAAATCAAAATTTGGTTGGAGGTCCGCAATGATCCACTAGGCAGACCTTTTTCAATCTCCAATTTACTACTACGATATCTGGCTTTTTTATCACTTCTCAGCCAGTCCTCGGCAATAATTATTTTCCTAAATTCTATGGCTTCGGTCCCTTTTCGCAAAACCAATTTTTGTGCAGTTTACTGTCGAACTTGTCATAGGATGAATCATCCTTGAAGTCCCATATGTCTAATGTATATGGATAATCCGGGAGGAAAAGATTATAGTCGAAGTTGTCAAGGATCAGCTATTGATCCCTATATTAAAGACCTCTGTTACTATTTGTCTATGAATGTGTATTTTCAGATCAAGGTCCTGATCAGGTCGTTCTCTAGAAAACATTAATCTGAAAATAGCCATTTTATTTGACGAGTCTTTTTCATTAGGCTCTATTAATTAGAATCTAAATCGAGGTCTTTATTATTTCCACCTTGCAGCCATAAATCTGTAGAAAACCCTCAAACTTCGATAAATTAACTAAAATCCCATTTCGTCATATTAGCTTCGCTTCACCTATATCGCTAATCAGGCAAACAACACTGCGAAAATTGTCCCTCTTTAATTTGCAGTCGGTGAAACATCATTTTTCAATATTTATGACCTTTCTCAATTGAGTTTAAAGCAGTGAGTTCTGTCATATTCTTAAATCTAACAGAGGTTTGCAGCACAACTGTAAGGAACCATTCCCAAGACTGAAGTATTGCACAGGAGATTTAAAGGGATCAGAGTATAGCATATTTTAAGCGAATTCATGCATTGCTTTTTGAGTTGTTACCGCCACGCTCGAAAATAGATACAAATTCAACCCGTTGATGTATTACCCTCTTCGAAACCCCTTTGGGATCCTGATACTGTTTTTGTACTGATATTTGTCACTGTACCGACTCATTGCGATCATCTGAAAGCAATAGCTACAACCGATATACGAAAACTGTCTCATTTAAGTCTTATATTTCCACAGTCAGCTAGAATTTCCTGTGCGTTCCTTTTCTTTAAACATTTCCAGGAAATTCAGGATCCAAAATTGTGTTTTATTATCTGTTAAACTAGGGAGCTATTTTGCTATTGGACTAATCATAATATTGCCAATTTCAGCTCATGTCATAAAATTGGAGACAGTTTTTGCTTGGATGAATTCAGAATCGACTTGCTCAAGGGAACAATTTCACACTTTGACGAATAACTGGAAATGCCAACTCACGTCAGTCTTATTAAGTAATATGAGATTTTTCTTTGATTTACAGTTTCTATATTAAGCTAGTGGCCTTGCCACGTCGTCTTCCATGTAACATGATACTTGGTTAAGTTTATATTGGTAACATTTAGTCGTGAAGAGATGCGATAATTCAGATTCAGTGCTGTCAGTGAGCACAGCACCGCACACGCACATGATGGCAATGAGTCACCATTAATATCAATGTAGTGATATGCTGTAAAGGTGTGCAGATTAAAGTATTTATGTTTTACTTGTCCCAAATATTCAAAGAGAATACTGCTTGGCACAGTGGATGAATTTAACGGTCTGAACGAGACTATGTCGTTGGCACGCGTCTCACTTTACTCTATGGGTCACATTGGTTTCCACAAATGGGACACATCTCAAATATGTTGGGTGAATAAGAATTCATGTGACAATGGCTTTGATTCAAAGGTCAGAAAAGTGTCATACTTTCACAAAAGCGGTTTTCTTGGGATTGATGTTCAAAAATACCAAATTTCCATTTCATATCATTTTCTTCAAATTTTGAATCATTTGCTTGGAATGTCTACCGTCTAAAATAATCATGCGCTTCAGTACGCTACATGTAAAATTAAAGTTCGCCATGGTCCCAGCGGTCCTGTGTATCCATTTCGATAAATTAAAGTCCCCGGGCCCTAATTTGTCATTATTTCAAATCATTTTTCAACCAGATTACCCTATCTATTGTCATAAACCTCTTTTAAACACTATTTTTTCATTTTGTATGAAACTAAGATAGCTATTTTGATACAAAAACTCGTCCTCAAAGGAGGTTGATAAACAAGGGTTCTGAAAACTTGACGATTTGGCCGTCATTAAATATTATTTTCGCTCCATACTTTTCCTTGGCCTTGGGTTATGATGAACAATCACCATGCAAAAAGTAAATTGGATGAAATTTTTTTGTTAATACAAAATTCTGAAAATATTCTATAACAATCTAGAATTACCCAAATTCAGAGAGCACGGTCTCACATAACGTTTGGCAAAAACATTTGGCTAGTTTTCGTGCACTTGTTTCATGAACATGAACTGAAATGATTCCCTCCTCTCCCCTAAACCCGAAGCCATATTTTATCGTCAGTTTAAATGGAACTATTTTCTGCAATTGTCAAGAACTCATAATGCTTGATTTCTCATATCGGCCATAAAAGCCGACATGTTGTAAGATTGAATGACAGGCGGGCATTAGCTACTCGCGTCTTGCTCAAGCAAGCCATACATTTGAACATGCGCAACGACCTAGTGACCCGGAAGACAAAGCTAACAGTCAAGCAAGGAAGAAGATGTATGATGTACCCTATCTATTTGCCATGTTATTATCGATATTTCATATATTGTGATTGACGTTAGATGTGATTTTATTGAGCAGATAGTCATTGAATTCTTTTATAACCTGAATTGACTTCTTGATTAATTTCTTTCCAAATTCTAAGAGTCGACTGAGACCTCTAAACTGAGTGATTAATATTTTAGACATAGGTCTACTCGTTACCACAGATAATACTACTTGCATATAAAATAAGACAATATTATCGGTTGCAAACTAAGTAAGCCTATCAACATCAATGATAAAATGGAATCAACATTTTCATTCAGGGCGCAAAAACTTGGGCACTGCATGTGCTGTAATGTGACCGCTTAAAAATTTAATCTAGATACCATTATGCGTTGATCCAACATCGTGCAGCTTTTCGTTTTCATTGGTCACTTGGGGTTTATATTTTTAAATTAATACGTAACTTCACGCAAACCTGTGCATGTTTTTGGCCAATATTTTAAATTATGGATTTGCACTTAAATTCCCACTATCACGAATATGCAGTTTTGATATATTAACGCCTACAGTAGATATCGTGTTACATGCATTCTTTTTTAAATGTATGTCATAAATTTCCGAAAAAAACTGAGTGGATATTAGTACATTTGTCATGTTATGTCTCGAATTACAAATAAAAGAAAATTAATCACATTGCTATTTCATTTTCAAGCACTAGACGAACTCAAGTGGTCCAAATTGCCGATTTGAATAATGCATTACAAAAGTATTGCGTATATAGGCCTACATTATATATGTTCCTAGAGTCGAGTTAAGAAGTTTAGATGGCATCAGCAAGTAAATCTTATCCAGTAAAAATAAAAAGGAGTTTTACGTTCTTGGTCTGACGAAGGGAAAATACTATGTAGTGTGCATTTTTGAACGTGCATAGCCTTTAGCGCATTGGGCATGTGACAATGACTAACGCGACACTTTTACCATGTCAGTCTCTCTGAACTGAATTAAAGGATAACTTAGGTTAGTTTTACCACACTGGTTCACTGTGGAGCAAACACGCTTTATGGGGGGAAAAATCTCGTAATTTGGATAGTAAAAAGTTAGTTCATAAAAGTGACTTATTACACCAAATTCTCCTTCTTTGGCCATGTAAATTTAATCCGAAACTCAAACGGATATGCCAGCACAATTTATGGTGTGAAGTCTTTAAAATGTTTCTTGTAATATCTGACAATAATATAGAAAATAATCATAACATTTCTAGGAAGTCAATTAATACTTCTTTCAAACATTAAAAATATCTAATCAACGAAATTTCTCGCCTGGGTTCATCCACTCTACGTGTCGTAACCAGGGAAGCCTTATCACGACCCAACGTGTGTACGCCATCGAAATTAGTCTCGGTGTTCCAGGCTATGAAAATATTCAACATAGATATATATTAATGTCTGGCAAAGCAAGTCTAGTCATCAAATCGTATCAATTAATGAAGCGAAGAGGTTACAGACGAGGTGTAATTAACTCTCTAAGCAAAACTAGAAACATACATTACGCTTGACCACAATCTGTGAAAATTACAAGTATTGCTGACCGACTACTACCCAGGCATTCGACGTTAATAATATGGTCGCAATCACGTCCGCCGAATTACACCTCAAATGGAGTATGAATTTCGACCAAGCAGAAGCGAGATTTTTAACCCTCCATTGAGCACTCTATTTAGATGAGAGTTAATGAAATTTTGTGTTTATGAAGCGACCGGTATTAACATGAAAATTTCAATAACTATTTATGTAAAATTTATCGACAGTTCCCTCCCGTTGTTAAACTTCTACTTGGATTAGATTCAGATTTTATGTACGATATTTGGTATTTGATTATTGTTTACCTACTGAAGAGTAAAGCCATGAAATGAGTGGGTGGGTTTATTAAATGCTTTGGGCACTGCCATAAACAAAAATCGGCGGTCGTGCCAATTAATTTCCTACAGAAAATCGAGACCCGGTCATTTTTGTAGCACTGGAAGGCAGAGATGATAGATAAAAAATAACAAACAAATTGAAACGGCCTCTTTCGTATGCAGAAAACGACAGACACTGTAAAAGGCACAAATTCTTGATGGATTTTGGACAAAACTAAAAGAAAACTCGAAGACAAAACCTAATGGAATTCAGAATATCAGAGAATGTTTTTTGCAAGTTTTGGCCCTCAAATTGTATTATTGGTTTCTGCAAGTATAAGAAAAAATAAGTGTTTGATGTCGTCACTTACCGTAAAAAATTTTTATCACATAAGGCCCTTCATGACGCCATCGAACACTTTATAGTTTTAGTGAAATTGAAGGAACCACGGTCGTCTGATTGACATTGGAATGGTGCAAATTGATTCTATATCAGTGTCCACGATACACATAAAAATCTAGAACTTCTTTACAATCTATTTAAGGATAAAAAATTTACATGGTCAAGCATTATTTTTTAAGTTTGAATTCTAAGATTAGTTCATTGTTTTACGATTTTAGTTCGATTTTATTTTTGGTAGGATCTACAACTAATCTCTGTTTTATATTTTCTTGATTTTTTTTATATTCATATTGAAATAAAACGACGCTTTTGGATCTCGATTTATCATTTATTATCTTTTTAATTTTTATCTGAAATCTTTAAGCGACAATCAAGATAAAATCATATATGAATTCAAATTATAATCCCTCAAGTTTGAAAAGTTGCATTTCTAATGAATTTCTCATAAAAATGAAAATTATTAGAAAGTTACACGAAATCTTAATTTCTTAATCTTGTATCTTGGAAAAGACTTTCCGAAAATTGATTTTTATCAGTCAAAATGCAATAAATCTGGAGAAAAGCGACAGAAGATAAAAAGAATTTTGCTTATCTTGTTATTATCAATATACGAATAATGATTTTCGAACACAGGATTAACTCATGTAAAATTCATCTTTTGAATTATGACAATGCCCCTTTTGATGTATGTTAACTAAGTGTGATTGAGAACACAGCGGATGATCTTAATCCCATGTATACTAGAACCTAATAAAGCCTTCAAATCCTTAATAAAATAAGTTTATTGGAGCAAACAATAACTTGTATTTGACTTAGTTGATTTCCATGAAAATGAGTATTTGACTATTTGGATTTAATGAAAAGTTCTTGAATATGTATGCAAATAAACGTCATAGTCCTGCATTTATATAATGGAAAAATGAAGAAACAAAGTAATGAACAAAGGCCTTCTATACAAAATATAATTTTTAAGAACAGAGTTTAACAAATTTTAAGAATTAGTTTATATTTTTAAGAACCAAAACCCCACTTTTCTCCACTGTATAAGTTTTTAGAGCTAATGTAAATGTTAAGAATTAGTTTATATTTTTAAGAACCAAAACCCCACTTTTCTCCACTGTATAAGTTTTTAGAGCTAATGTAAATGTTAAGAATTAGTTTATATTTTTAAGAACCAAAACCCCACTTTTCTCCATTGTATAAGTTTTTAGAGCTAATGTAAATGTTAAGAATTAGTTTATATTTTTAAGAACCAAAACCCCACTTTTCTCCATTGTATAAGTTTTTAGAGCTAATGTAAATGTTAAGAATTAGTATATATTTTTAAGAACCAAAACCCCACTTTTCTTCATTGTATAAGTTTTTAGAGCTATTATAAATTTTAAGAATTAGTATACATTTTTAGAACAATTGCCCCATATTTCTTCATTACATAGGTTTTAGAACTAATGTAAATTTTAAGAATTAGTATAAATTTTTAGAACAATTGCCCTCCTTTTCTTCATTATGTAAGTTTTTAGAGCTAATATAAATTTTAAGAATTGCAGTAAAAAATTTTAGAACAACAGCCCCATATTTCTCATAGGTGTATAGAGCTAATGTAAATTCTAAGAATTATTATAATTTGTTTTAGAACCAAAGCCCCACTTTACTTCGTTATCTAAGTTTTTAGATCTAATATAAATTTTAAGAATTAGCTTTAATTTTTTAGAACATTAGCTCCCCCTTTTCTTCATTATGTAAGTTTTTAGAGCTAATATAAATTTTAAGAATTGCAGTAAAAAATTTTAGAACAACAGCCCCATATTTCTCATAGGTGTATAGAGCTAATGTAAATTCTAAGAATTATTATAATTTGTTTTAGAACCAAAGCCCCACTTTACTTCGTTATCTAAGTTTTTAGATCTAATATAAATTTTAAGAATTAGCTTTTATTTTTTAGAACATTAGCTCCCCCTTTTCTTCATTATGTAAGTTTTTAGAGCTAATATAAATTTCAAGAATCAGTATAAATTTTTTAGAGCTAATATAAAAGCAGTATAAAATTTTAGAACAATAGCCCCATATTTCCTCATTATATAAGTTTTTAGAACTAATGTAAAATTTAAGAATCAGTATAAATTTTTAGAACAATAGCCCCACTTTTCTGTATAATATACATTTGAAGAACCAAGGCCAAAAATTTCTATAATATATGACATATAGTTTAAAAATTTCCGTATTACTTGCTTCATGTTAAAGTTCTCTTCTTTCTTAAGACAAATTTTTAGAACTACACAGAACCACATCTAACAAGATTATAAGTCCAGCCAAACATCCTGTTTCCTTACAATATCAATTCTTATAACCGGTGTCTCAAACCCTTTGGAATACTAATAACAAGACCCATGTTCTACTTTTCTTTAAAATTCTTTAACATTAAAAACTAACGTCCTGCTTTTTAAAAAAATATAGACCACGGTAATCAAAGTTCTGTTTCAGACCACGCCTCTTTTCGAAACACCTGATAGTTCTGATCTTGATTTTGCCATGCTTTGGACAAGATTTTGCATAACGGAATTGTCTTGCTTGTACGGATTTATATTCTTAACAAAATTTCTTCTGATTCATGTTTCACTTGATAACATCTTCATCAATGCGTTAACGTGGGCACCCCAAACCCTTCCCTTCCCAAAAAGCTGTTTCATAAAATCGTGTCAAAAAAACTATATAAATATTACTTATATTAATAAATGTATTCAGATATATGATAAGACTACGCGAATAAATCCCAATTTATTCAAATACCTCTATAAAATATGGTTATAAAACGGTTTTAGGTCAATTTAATTTTATCAAAAAAGGTCTTTGATGTTTGAAAAGAAACATTCAAATTCTCCTTGCTCATCTTTTGATACAGTGAAATGTTTCATAAAACAGCTAGAAAATCGACCGAATTAATTTCAGAAGAAATACTAAGTGTGTACTAAAGGTCCTTTTAAAACATTGACGATGAAGTTTAGCTTGCGTTTCAAATAGGATAGCCTCTTCAGATGCATACAAATCGATGTACTTAAGATACGTTTTTATAACCTTTGCTTTGCTACTTCACCTACTTTGTCGTAACTTCTAAAGTATTTATTTTTTATGCTTTTAACTGACCACGTGAAATTTGTATATACATGTAATTTGTATTCACCTATTTCAATTTAATTTCAATCTAGAAATGAACATTTGTTCAAGAATGAAAAATATGAATAGAAGAAAACAGCGAATTATCTCCCTTTACCAATAATCTGTCTGTCTGTAGAAACTACAACTTCACTATACTTGTGTTGCAAACCAACGTATACGTATAAAAATTGTGATCTTGGATCTGTGCCTTATGTGGTGTTTTAAAGAGGCTGATATTTGCAAAGTCTAAAATATGACAGAAAGGTTTACATCAAAACATTACCAAATTAAAGACATCAAGGCAACCTTTTTTACTTTAAGATTTTGGTATATTTTCTTCATAAACATAAAACAGGTAAAAAATAACATTTGGTAGCAATTGCCGGGAAAACGTAACAAAAAGTTTAAATATTCTGAAAATATAACTGAAAATTGCAATTTGTAGGAAATTGAGCGATTTTTGTAAAGTGAATTTTCAATCAAAAAATTTTAATTTATTTAATTGGAAATGGAAGGTTTTCTTCAAAAATGAGTTTTGGAATTTCGAAAACTGCTTTGACGATAAAACCGAAGTCGGAATAATGGAAATAATGATTAAGATTAAAATATACAAAAATGTTCAAAATTGCACATTGGAATTGATTTAATGGAATACATGTTAGGACATATTTTCAGTATCTAAATGGAAGTCATCATCAGTACTTACTCAGTACTTTATGTATGAAACACTTTGTTAGCTGATTTGTATAACAGTTAGCTTAGTATCCATATGCGAATAAGCGTTATTGAAAATTATGAAAATCTGCCTCCTTTGATATCAAAATCCGTGCCAGCCTTGCAACATGTTGGTCACTTAAAACCACTGTCAGTTAAAAAAAGACAAATCAAAACTTGACAGATCAGTCAATCATTTGTCAGGATTATTTCAAGTTAAATATTGATAATTTTACACGAAATTAATTAGAAATTACTAAACCCATTAATATAAGTGTTGTGGAAAAAAAATTCCAGCATTGTCAACAGCTGTGACTGACCAAAACACTGGACATCACCTTTCTATTATGGAATAATGCTTACCAGCACGTTCCTTTAACTATAGAAATATTGTCCTCGAATAATAAATACTTAATAAAGTCCATGAAAACAGTCGATCTTTTTTATATTGACCACATTTAAGACAAGAAAAACGTTAATACTGCCTTACAAAGCTACGCCCATTTTCAATTATATTGACAAAATTTAAATTTTTGAACAATGCAGTGCCAATCAAATTTGAGAATTCAAGTGGAATAAGAGGTTTACCTGTGCTCAATAAAAACATTTAAACTATAATAATGACTTGTTCTTATTTCAATTGATAGAAGTTGCTGGAGCCAAACACCAATTTACATATTTTTATCCAGTGACACAGTAAATTTGCATTGATATCTGACGTTTTGCATACGTTTTAAAACTGCATTGTTATTTCATTGAGCCTTGTCCTGTACTGGTTGACTTTCGTTACTTGTCTTCAAGTGATATGCCCTGTATACATCTAATCGTATGTGATATTGTCAGCAACACATATATAGTGGGTTTTGTCTTGTTGGTTATCTATTCCGCGGAGCTGCTTTAATTTCGGACCATGTCGAAGACGTGTGCTTTTTGTAATCATTAAATGTGTACTGAAGTATTGTAAGGTATAAGGACAATATGTATTCTTATGTTAATTGATGAGATCGTTGACTATTAGGCTTTTTGCCCATAATTTGGCAAGATTTGGACATATCAACCGACGTAGACAATAGAATGATAGATACTGTTACTGAAACTGGGTACGAACTGTTTTGCTTTATTTAGATCACAGCATTTGTGATCGATTGATTGAATTGTATAGTAGAATGCGTTTGAGAGCTTATAAGTATTGCACACGACAGATCCTTACATATTAAGGTTTGATTAGGATCCAAGTTTCCATTTTAGTTTTCCGTCTGAAACAATTATTATTCTGTAGCACAAATAACGTAGGCATATGTATTGATGAGGGTTGGTGTGTATTACCATATCTGGCCATTTTATTTTTAACCGACCTAACTGTACCTCTAATGTCTTTATCAAACCACAAGAAATGTATAAATTTTAACAAATTAGTTTTATCATTTGAGAAAGTGTGAAAGATAAAAATATAAATAGTAAGAAAACGAAAGCCATTAAAATAAATTAATCAAATTTAGACGTTTTTGTATTGAAAACATAACGGGTCGTTTCACGATTCTCATTACCCTAACACATAAAGAAATTTTTACGAGGCCATCCCTCAATGATTTTACCTATAATAAGATCGTCCCTACCTTAAATCGACAATAAAATTAAGCTATTAGCAGATTCGGAGCCTAGTAGGGGTTCAAATTTGACAATAATACTACCTTTGATACCCTAGCATAAATAGAACATCTATATAATCATATTCATATACACAGGTGTTGAATAGTTAAGGGATGAAAAGAGAGCCTTGCTTTATACCTATATTATTTGGCTTTTGTTGGAAAGTCGACTTCTTAATTTAATCCCATATCATTGTGTCACAAAGTACATACTCTATCTAATGATATTCATACAGAATCCAACAACCTTTTCAAGCTATTTCTAAGGGATGATCTTTACAATTTAGTGTCCACTCAACAGAAATATTTTCCATTATGTCTTGTTTGTATGAGCGTATGAAACCGACTTTACAAAAACATTATCAAAATTACTTGCTTCGTGTTTGCGTTTATCAGCACCCGATATTTAAGTAGTCATGAATTTAGATAGGTCCTTTAGATTTCACTTTGGAAATCACAGATGACGCTTATTCTACAAATTTTACTCCACAGAATGTGCTTATGATTACACAAATCCTGTTCTAATGGGTCTAGAGCATCATGAAATCAACCGAGGAAGAACTTTCATCATCTTTTGAATATTTGTATGTGTCTGTAACTGAGACTAATACACCATAAAGTATATGCCAAATACAGGAAACATCAAGACTAGCGCTAGAAGCACGAAGCACTAGCCAAAAGATGGACCAGCGGACCAGGATCCAACAACCGTTATTGTCAACTCAACAACGAAAATCTTCTTTTGCAGACTTCTGATACCAGACGAAGCTTTCCCCTCTCACGTATGCCACATACCCATAATAACCGATATTCCAGCAACCGACAAAATGGTTGGCTGATGATCGACTCTTCACTGTGTATGTATGTATGTGCTATTTATACCAAAGCCACTCGAATGGATCGAAGGCATCACAAGATCAATCCTAGAAAAGCTGACATAATATTGATCATTTAAAGATAATTGTATATTTAGATAATTCTATTTAAACTGGGACGCTTACGTGATAGACTATATCCAAAATAACACGATATGTCAAAAATGTAAGAAGCATTAAAAAAAGGTGAGGATGGACTAGCAATCATTGTAATCAATTATTATGTCAGAGGTTTAGAGTTTTCTGGTCCCCGATACCCTCTCCTCTAGCTTGAGTTTATATATACTAAAGCCACTCTAATTGACATCATATTGATCACTTTCTGAAATAATAGGACAAATCCTCCATAGCGTATGCCCAAAATAACAAGATGTCACCATAGACGAAACATCAGCAGTATAGGATGAGTGAGTCAAACCACAGGATGAACCGACCAGTGATAATGAATTTTCATAGTAGGTGAGATTAGATAAACTTGGTAAAACGAAAAGCAATTCGTGAAGAACTCTCTTGAGATAAGCCCTACTTTTTTGACTTTTTGACACTTGAAAAATATCTGAAAAATATGTCAACGCTGCTGGTGAGAAAACGAAGAAACCCATGGGGAAAGATAATATGGAAATACAAAAAGGTACCAACAATAATTCGAAAATATTATATAACCCTTATGTCTTCTTCCACATCTCAAAATGAATTATAAATGCTAGTATCTTTAAGGATTTGAATACCTTTGGTATCGATAATTTTTCATCTTTAGAAATAAGACTTTATAGAAATATCAATTAATAATAGGATCTAATTCAGATAGGTTTGAAGCGTTTTTGTCATAACAATGAAAACTTGAGATATAATTTTATCACCAATCGCTCTATTGTTGTAAAACATAATAATGTATTAAATAAATAAAGAGTCTTATAGATTTTCGTTGAGTTTAATGTTATCCAAAAATATTGAAAACTACTATAGATTGCATTGCTTAAAAGCTATTGGCAAAATACGACTTTTTTTTAAAAACGGAAAAAGGTTTAAGATTGGTCTGCTTAAAGCATACTGGAAATATTATTTCGGATTTTTCATACCGTTTCCTCCTGTCATTGATGCACAGTGGGAGGGATTGGAATTCTGAATGAGGGGGAAAGCGTGTCCTTGTTCTGACGGGACAGTAAACCGAGACCTCATGTGCTACAAGCGAGGCACGTTAAAGATCACTTAACGGTATATAGTAGGCAGGCCCATAGCTACAGGCTGAAAGGGGGGGGGGGGAGAAAAATTGATTGCCCCCCTGAAAAAATTCTGACAAACCCACCAATTACTACAACCAAATACATTAAATCAGTGCCCCTTTGGATATATCACTTGCCACTCCTAGCGCTCAAGTCTAGCTACGTGCCTGATAGTAGGTCGATGCCTAACAAAGACATGCCTTATTGCATACTGCATGTCGTTGGCCGTCAACATTAGCCTGAATATGTTTAGAAAAGTATGACGTCAAGCCCCATTTAATTTAAAGCATACTGAATTAAAAATATTAGATAATAGAGGGTCTTAGCTCATTGCGCGTAAAGCGAAACAATGCAACATATGTTATTGCACATGCTACCACACTTGAAATGTATGTACTATAGATCTCTTAATTGATTTGTTATCTCTAATCATATCACTATTTTCAATAGTCGCACTTATGCTTATGGAACTTCTGATGAAAACACGATACCAATCAGAAAACGCTTTTATAGCTTTGATTTTTTCGTAAGTTTACCAGATAAGGCCTATACTATATCATATCTAGAATCTAGATATTAGATGGCTTCACAAGAGCGTGCTTGCTCGCGATGGGTGGCCGAGGTTGTTTTGTATTCCTAGATGTGTTGCACTGCATCTAAGGCACATGGTTCATCATCTCCAGGAAAGTTGCGCAATATGTACGTCTTTGACGATTAAATGGTTTACCTTGCTAGCCTAAAGGTCTGGAATTGAAACTAGATAGTAGCTTTCAGCGCAGGTATAGAGGGCTTACATGGTAAAATTTCTAGTTGTTTGGATGGGACTGAAGACTGAAGCCAAATGTCATACGTGCTGTACATGTTAGTAATACCACTGCAGTTGGGATTCTAAAAATACTTATGCCGCCGTCAAAATGACTATTTGACCACACAATTGCCTGTCTTTACAGTCCAATGAAGGCAAGAAAAGTGAAATGCAAACCTCCGTGTCATTTTCTCAGAGTACAATTCCCATTTCTAAGTTCTTTAAATGTTATAATATGAAAACAAAAGATAAGGTAATACGATTAATTTATTTGTTCAAAGTTAGTAATATCATTAGGTTTGTAACCCGCTTAAAAAGAATGAACATTTTAAAGAAATTCTGTAATAGTTCGTTTCAAATTTTAAATAATATTCCATAAATTGTACGAAATCGACGTTAAGGTTACGAAACGAAAATATACATATAAATTGAAGTTTTAGTAAAGATTTTTGCAAATCTCAACTGTTACACACATTTGAAAATATATATAAAAAAAGAAAATGACAGCTACATAATATTTAATTAATAACATTTATTTATATATAATAATATTTATACTATTGTCTTTGATTGCACATTTTCCTCCATCTTAAATGTTGAGAAATTAAGCACCCGCAATCACCTTATAACACTTCTCCCATTTTGATTTGTCTTATGAATGATTGTGCTGCCTTGGAATTATTAATTCGTTCATAAATATATTAATTTGTTCCTGTGAGTTGTTTATTACAGCATCTACCACGAGCACTTATACATAACTTATTCAATTGAGCACTTTGAATATTGTTTAATTGTACACTAAAATGTCGCTAAATTCTCTCTCACTTCATTCAAGTCGCGAATTTGATGACGTCACACTTCCGCTACTAATACGGCACCTACCAATGATCAAGAATGGTGCATGTTGCATTATATAACACACGCATATATTCAATTAAATTGCTAATTTTTGATGATATGCTAACCCATAATGATATGATGTTCGATCGCCAAAGCCGCAAAAAGCAGTTAGGCTAAATGGTCTGGATAATCTCATTCGGTTTAACGATGTAGCCTCGTATATGTGCCTCGTAAGAGACCATAAAGTTTCCGATCACCCTGAGCATTCTTTCTCTTCGAGACATTGAACCATCTCCCTTTATATAAGATATAGGATTAAAAAAAGAGTCAATATTGCAGTTTATTCCGGGCATCACTGAATCCTAGGCCAATACTGTGACGTCATGGATGTCATGTGATGTGTGCTCATTTCCTGTGCAGCTCCACCTGGTACTTGTATTGGTACCGAAACTCCCGGTGAGATGAGACCTGCAAATAGAAAAGAAAATTTATGAGATCAATACATAGGCAGTTAAGGATACAAAAGCAAGTAGATAGCTTAACTGAGCAGAACGCTTCTTTAAGATATAGAAACTGACACAGCGTTGACACTGTCAATGTCATCTTTGATACGACAGTGACATAATACTAGGATCTAAAGGTGACAAGACAGGTTTTAGTTAGCGACAGGATATACTAAGATTGTCTCCGCCATTTGTTTTCAAGCTGGTCGTAAGCTTTGACGCGGTCAAATTTAACTAAAAGGTCCCTATTATGTACTTTACATATATTAGGAGGTTTCCATGCTAAACTATCATGAAATTGGCCTTAGCAAAACTATTGATTTCGTTACTAAGGTGCCCCCGTTTTCCGAAATGTGGGTGGGTGGGTTAAAACCTTCTCGCTTTAGCAGTCATATTTTGCTTACACATAATCTAAGATTCGATTCGAAATTCAAGCATGTTCTCTCTTAGTGTCATGTTTTTTTTCATAGAAAATTTGATTGTGTTGTACAACCTTTCCATTTATATCCTGGATTAACTCATCACACTCCCTATTTTTAAGTGTCAAAATTTTTGATTCGGCTACATTTTTTCACGTTCTAATCGGTCATGTTCTTTGCCACCTTTGTATCATAACAACGTCAGTTTGATGTCATTTTTCTTGTTTTAACATATTACTAATTATTCCCAACTTTTCAAAACTAAGGTGACACTGACAGTAACACGCACAGAGTTAGGAACTGTCAAACTATCCTTTCCCCATTACACATTTTAACCGATTTCTTTCTAAACCTTTGGGTCTTTAAGGTGGAAGGCATTTCCCAAAAGAGCATTCCAGCAACTTTGCTTTGGAATATAGCATGATTGACCATTTCAATTATGTGGTCATCCGTCCTATAACAGAGTTTTTTTTTAACAGAGCATTCCAGCAATTTTCATCTGGTAAAACATACGACAATCAGTTCCTGAACTTAATCCAAATGGTAATAAACGAACAGACAGGCATGGGATCTCATAATAAAGGCGATCGCTACGAAGCTTTTGAATCATACAGGATTTGTTGCACCCATTTGTACTATTAAAACTAGGGCTGAATGAGATCGTTTCATTGCGTTTTTCTCGCAATCATCGTATTGTATATTTGTACTTATCAGACAAACAAATTGATTGTCGTGTATATAAAACTGGTATTTTACAGATAGTTTTTGTTTATTGTCGACATAACTCATTAATTAGAATTAAACAGTCTGATACTAGGCTTATTTTTATTGCCATATAAATTGTGGATTTCAAGTCATTTTCTGGTCATATACATGAAGGTCATCGTTCATCTTCAGCTGCGAAGGCAAATTATGATTGCCTTGTATTTAGAGCCTTCTGGGGCGATTACTCTGTGTCAAAGCTCGACGGAGATTGGAAACCTGAGATCATCTCAATACTGTTGCAAAGGAACAAAAAACTAAGTAAAGATTCTTGTGAACGTATACAAGTACGCAGTCATTTAGGACAACAACATTGAAGCACTCGCTAATAATTTAATGTAGAGTCTCTCGTCTTGGAAAATCGACACCAAATTTACTTATATTAACCTTTCAAGTCTGAATTAGTATTATAGTAGTACCAGACAGACTCATCATCTCCTTGAGTGAACAGCCAGACGGTCTATGATTACTGCAGGAAGTGGACGAATAAATTCTACCGATGAATGAATGACAGAAGAAAAGGTTTCTAGGACTTACCAGTTGAGGCAGAATTGCTATTCATATGACTGGGCATGTGACTGTTGCTAGGGTTACATGTTGGTCGAGAATAGTTGCTGAGTGATAAAGCATCATAATTGCGAGACGAGTAATCTGGAAAAGAACAATTGGATGGCATTAGACATGGATGACTTATTAGCGCATTGTATGAGGGAGGACTTCAACCACTTACTACAAGCACTGGCTTCAATATTCAGTGTGGTTTATACACTTAAAATGATAACAAGATTAAATGCATATACACGAATCTTACGGTTGAGGATAGGTATTTACTTAATATATCACTGCATAAGGTGATTGTAAGAATTGCAAAATTTCAGAATAGTCTAAGTTCATGTTAAGTTAAGTTACATTATGAGAATATATATTCAGTAGTTTTTTTTATTATTCACACGGGAAACAAGAAAAACAAACTAACAATTCTCTAAGTGCAATCAATCAATGTCAAATTAAGAAATAGTAAATTTTGGCCACCCCCTTTTATATTCATTATATAAACTGAACTTTTCTTCTAAAATAAATTATCATATGCAGTATTTTATGCAATTTATAACACAGTATCATAAGCTATGTTATTTAATATAACATAACAAGTGACCTCACTTCGTTTAAACAATGGATTGGAGAATTTTTCTGCCTTATTTTATTTTATCAGAATTTATCATACGAATTCTATAGTATAAAACTTGAATTTCGTTGTCTGTTCTTCTGAAATAGTTGCATGTCCATCAGAAATCCTTTGGTCAATTATAGGTCGATAGGGTCATGCTAACAGTAGATGGCCAAAGATTCTTACCTGGCAGCATACACGAATAGGAACCGGAACTAGATGATTGAAGGCATGCTGGATTGGTTGCAAAAGAGTTTGAGAATGAATAACTAGGAACTTGCGGAATGGAACTGAAAAAATAACATAATGTTCATTAAACCCTTTCTTCTGAGTTTACATGAGGCTAGAAGTATCCAATAGATAAATCGTCAATTTAATAGTAGCAGTTTTTAAAACAAAAATGGCAGTTGTATGCTTCAATCTACATGGTCAAGATCAATGCAATTTCAAAATGGCTTCCACGTACCTATATGTTTCTGTCATGGAAGCTATGGGTTGATGAATGGAAGGGTACATATTATTAGTAAAACTACTGTTGATGGGTAATCTGGTAGCTCCATTGACAACTTCTCGTCTTTGACTGCGTAATTTTTCCTCACGTCTCCATTTTGCTCTCCTATTTGAAAACCACACTTGGATGCGGGCTTCCGGTAAATCTATTTTTTGAGCTAAACGTTCTCTGGCAAAAACGTCTGGATAATGGGTTCGTTCAAATTCTGGAAAGAAAAATTTGAATTTGTAGCAATGAATTATCTCCCTTCCTTTTATTCTTTGGCTTAGTCAGGATGAATTTGACGATGCTTTGCAAATTCTGTGTATGTACAATGATACAATGACAAAAGCTTACCTTTTTCTAAAGATTCTATTTGTGAAGCGGTGAATGATGTTCTGTTTCTCTGTAATTTTCGTTTTAGTCTCATTCTCATTTGTTCATCCGTCTCACCATTCTTCGGTCCATCACTAGGACTTCCGGGCGATCCCCCGCCGCCATTTTCGTTGTCTGTAACAAGAAGAAGGGGGTGATTATGTTGAAAGGTAGTCTTTAATTATTGAGCTATTACAGCCTAGTTAATTCAACGCTCTTTTATATCAGTAATTGTGGCCGCCATATTTAGTTTCAGTATCTCTTACAATTGGCCAATTAAACTATAAGTTGTGCAACTTAATGATAGTTTCCGATGACAGTACAATAACACAGCTACACGAAAGGAATCCAATTATAGGGATTTTTCTATCAATGGTTTTCACGTGAACTCAGTGCATTAAAATTGCAACCACCCTTGTTTTTTGTTATTTGATATCTGATTGACAAATTGTTATGTGTATTTGTGTAGTAATATAAGAACTGTCACGAATTGCATGTGGGGCCTTCAAAATTTGTGACATTTTCTGAATTAAATTTGAACAATCACGTCACATAGGTCATTGAAGGTCAGCAATGAAATCAAGGCGTAAGTCGTCAACAAGAAGCAATTAAGCCTTATAATTAACGCAACGAATACTTAAGCGACCAATTTACTCTGTGCACGTGCATGTAACTATATTTGGCTTGCGGACATGAAGATACATCATAAGGGTCAATATGAGGAAGGCTGTGGTTTGTGTATTGTGTGTTGTGGCGTAAATTAAACAACTCATGATTGAATTGCATGGACGACAATTTTCTTTAATGCTCGGACGCACGTGTAATGCCTAATCCGGTAATGTCATAATCACGTGATATCTGACTGTTGAAGACTTGTGTACGAGTAGATTAACCAAATTAATTAAGAACATGGACGAAATAAATTAAAATATAGGAGAAATAAATAGCTGACAAGTAATTTTGCTGAGTTTTCATGGACAATATTAAATACCCAATTTAACTAGCCGCAGATTTCAGAATGGCCTGCATCAAAGATATAAACGTTAGATATGCACTGCGATATGTTTATTTTCAATTTTAATACCAAATACTTATACGTGTTAAATAAATAATTGCTTATAACGGTTTGGTTCCTCTAACTAATTTAGAAAAATGGTGTAACGCGAAACCCAATATTCGGCCAATTTGTTTCAGGCATTGGTTTTAGCCTCAGTAATTGCCTGATAACGATCATTTCTTGTCCAAATCGACCTGTGTAAGCATACAATGTTTCAGAATTGAAACAAATTTTATATATTCTAGATCATGAAAAATATAGCTGCTCAATATTATCAAAAACGTTAGCATTAGAATTATGCTTTTTGGTATGAAGATATGATATGATTTTTTCATATCAATCTTAAGCTTATCGAAAGCACACGACTGGATTATTGATGTCCATAATGGATATGTTACTGTCGACATCCCCCATACCGTTTCCCAACAATCAACCAATAATGACAAGAGAGTTATCAGTATAAAGAGAGGTCTTCAATGACAAATAAATTACTAAGAAGAAAAATAGAGCACTAATAGGCTACCTGCACGATACAATTTTTACGTATAATGACGTGTATTTTTATGATTGCAAGAGCTAGGAAAATAACCATTTCACTCGTTCCGCATTGATATATATGATTTGTGATAAAATTGTGAACAGTATTTATTATGGACCGAAAGTATTTTTCGATCATGTACCTTTTAGTCATCTTCGTGGTGTTCTAAATAGCCAAACATCCACAAATTAATGTGGAAAACTATGGAAATTTGGATCCCAAGAATCAACCCTCAAGGTGTTAACGCGTGATAATCTTATAGCGAATAAATTACTCAGCCAAATTAACCATCTTTGATGGGCAAGCTGCTACATTTCGGAATAGATCTTTTCAAAATCAATTTCTTATGGCTCGCAAACAAATAAACTTATGTTTTGCGAATATATTACATATAAAACAGCAATGTATATATTGACAATGTATCCATCTTTCGTACGCTACGTTCATTTTTACTATACGATTCAACATAATTGAAAAATATTTATTGCCTATTAGAAAAAATGATAAATTTTCAAAAAAAGACTAGAAGTTCACATTAAATCTCGCTGATAACCATGCAATATTCTTAAATCATGAGAAGAGACGATATTTCCTTTAACATGAGATCTTAATGCATCTGATAGCGCACTAACCACAGAGCAGAAGTCGTATTGAACGAGACAAGCGTCAACCCTTTTAAAAATTATCGGTGTACTTAACATACCTTGCGTCTCGAGCGGAAATGGTTTCGTAAAGTGCTGTCGTTCAGATACACATAAATCACTTACGTTACGGTCTCGTAAAAAACGGAACAATAGTTGGACGGAATAAAGAGATATGATATAAATGAGCTATTCCACCGAATGGCCTCACAACTCTATTATGGTCGCCTCTATCTCTTATGTAGAGATTAAAGACATCTTACAAAACGTTAACGGAGAAAAGAACAGGATAAGAATCAAAAGTCATAAATCAACATATGATTTGAAAACAGATTTGCACTCTGTAACGCTCTACGTACACAATAGACAACCATTTTCGATCACTTTCAATCGCTTTTCGAAATGTCGTTAAACTTGATATTCGTCATTTTCCATAACATTACTCTAAAAGAATAAGTTCTAAATGTCGCGAGGGTCATTATAGATGAATGGCTATAGAAAAAAAGCGTTGCTTTTTTGCAAATAAGCCGTCTTACTGTATGAAATAGCGGACGGACGTTGTTGTTCTTGTTTTGAGTGCTATTCAATTGATATGAACGATTAGGTGTTAAAAGAAACTAAACATATTTATATTTTCCAACAATGAGTCGATAGTTTGGTCAAAGTCAAGGTGTATTGAAATACGGTAGAAAGCTACTTAAAATCCGCTCTTATAATCGCTCTTTTTACATTCCTATTGATATGAGTGTGGATTAGGAGGACGGAATGAATAGTCAGCCAGACATACTGACGACGAACAACAATGGTCGAGGTTCTCACTCTCCACTTCAAACCTCATTCGACTCCAATACAAAAATACACGATTGTTGTTTTATTCAAAAGCCGGTTGTTCAGTGTTTTGCAAAGGTCTTAATAGAGTGTCGTTTAGATGTTGCTTTTTACGCCAAAATCTCAGTTTACTACATTTCGTCGCTTTTGATTAAAATTCAAGAGACATTTTGTAAGATATTGCTGATTTTTACGGCGAGACATCACATTATAAGAATATCTTAGAACCGAGAGTTTGAATCTTCAAAATGACGGAATCATACTTTGCACTCAACTTCCGGTTATTCGACGTCTGCTGAAAACAAACCGGAAGTCAACCATTTCCGACATCGAATGTTCTTTTTGTAACCTAATTGAATGCTAATGATCTTAAAAGGGAATTACTGCAATTGGATCATCACATTATCTGACGGTTAACTACGTATCGGAATTCATTTTAAAGACAAAACGAACCGAGTACCTTTTATTTATGTTCGCTAATCTAATTTAAAATCAAAAGAAAACTAATATTGTGAGATCTTTGAAGTTCTATTGGATTATTGAAAGTCTATAAAATTTATTGCTTGGCATGGCAACATGTGTGAATATAACCTCATGCCAATTTCAATATATTTAATGTTATTCGTGTGGTATTTAATCTTAGGAGGACCAAGTACAAAGTTTATTACTTTCTTACGTTTTTTATGTTGTGGAGTTGCCAAAGCTATTCAAATGACGCAAACAATTATTTCAGTAACATTTGTTTTGAATGAAAATTGTAGTCTCTAATGCAGTAATTTAGAATTGTAGGCGGGTATTGAAAGTTGTTATAGTCAAACGGTCGCAATAATTATGATTAAAACGGACACACTTTGTGGTATAAAAAAGCACTAATGTGTTGGTCACAACCAACCGTTATTTAACAGATCTCACAATCCTTGGAGAGTAAAATGGAAACTTACATTTCAATTTCTTCTCCATCATCATGCCACTACTAGGATGAGTTGGAGTAGGATAACCACCAGGATGGCCTAAACCGCCCATAGACATACCAGTAGAGTACCAAGGATTGGGTCGAGGCCAACTTTGTCCGTTTAATAATCCTAATTTATCATACATTGACCCTTGACCCATTATCTTCTGATTATCACATGTAAGATTTCGTAGAACTCGATTGATGGATGAGACCTGAAAGTAGACAACGTTTTTGTAATTAAAATCTGGTTTCACGAAACAGAACAATTGCAAACTTTGGAAATACGATGCTTAGGATACTTCCGGTCGCAGGATTTACACAGTATTTAGACAACCACTACGACTTAAAGACTAAATTTGAGCTCCATTAAAAATGAGTAGCGTTTCGAGTCTCCACCGATACAGTGTTGCTCACACTTTCCGAACATATTTTGTCACAGTGCGACTCTGTCGACTAAAAGATGCTTCTTAAAAATGTATTTTGTACATGATGATTGCGCTTCAACAAAGTGTCTTACTCGATGAAAAAACCCCAGAACTATTCGTATCGAAGGTGACTAAGGAAAGAGATAACAAGAAAAAAAGTAAGTAAAAGAAAGTAATTAACTGCCAGTTACAGAGTGATATCAAGTGACAAAATAAGGATGGATTTATGATTTAACATATTTTATATAGTTCAGATGTCAGATTTCAAGTCGAGTAATAGATGAAATACTCCATATATCATAGTCTTATTAACCATATATAAAATTGTCTACATTTATTTTTTTCTTCATTTTTTATATTTTGACACATTTCGGACAGGTACAAGACGTCATTGTTTTGAAGCCGGTTTTGGACCTTAGCTGATCGCTAACAAGGATCGATAAATACAAAACTGCAATTCATTAAAAAAATATGTTATATTCTTGAAGACCTGCAAGATTATCCCCTCAATAGCTTCTAAATTTACAAATCCATTTTCAGAGGCTTGAAATTAAGATTTGACCGAATGAATTCAGAACATGCGAGAAGTGTTTAATGTTACATATATTTGTTATAATAATGAATTGCTATTAGTGCTCTCTCTCTTCTTACAATCATAGAATCATAAAACAATATTTCATTTATCAGTTTTCAGATAATGCGAAGTCCTTTGAACTCATTTCTACAATGTTTGATAGTTTTCAGTAAATAACATGGTTAATAAAACCACACGAGGAACACTCAAAAGCAAACATTAAGAATTAATCAACATTTATAGCCAGCAAGTTGCGAAATAATGAATCAACTATCTCCATCGTTTGTTTTATTAGAGTCATAGTAGAGCCGTCGAATGTCATTTAGAAGAGGTTTCATTAATTAACCGCAAGCCATCGAGGTTTTAAATCGCCTTCAAAATGATTAGTATCGTTTCTAAACTTAATTTTTGTGGTTTCATAAATTATTTTAATATTTTTCAAGCTCAATAAAAGTCAATATTTTCATCATCAAATTCTATGCTTTGTAATTGCTCAGACACTTTTTAATTTTCGCTAGGGTGCCGTTTTTAAACCGCTACTATTCTACCATTTCCCTCCTGGGGCCAAAACACTTCATTAGAGTGGGTACTAAAAGACTAATCCTGGCTTTAATGAAAAGACGAAATGAAGATGTGGTTTAAAAGGCAGGATTACGAAGGTCAAAACGAAGGACATCAAACTGTCAAAATCTTGTCGAAATTCTGAAAGGTTCAGATAAAGTAAACATCGTGGATAATCTTTCTGGAAAAGTGTCATTTCATTAATTTTAGACTTGTTGAACGTTGTACGATGTTCTCTGAGGCATATTGGCCTACAACGATTATGGATATGAAAATTTTCCTAACATAAAATATTTGGCAGTGTTTCTGTTGACAAGCAACAATCAAAATAATTTCGGATTTTTTCTAAAATATTTTTTTCCACCCTAAGTAACTATTCCTTCATTAACAACTCTGTTGTTTTCTTAATTGTTAAAGGTTAAGTAAGATCTTTATTGTTTTTAATGGAATACAACTGTTTATTATCAATATTTATGATATAAGACAAATACAAACAGTAACGTATAATAGAAATAAAATCACAAGAACATTTGGAAAGCGAAAAACAAACTTCACATTGCATAATAACTCGTAATAATCGAGAAATAAAGTAAAGAAATACAAAAATAGATTTATTCATACAAAAGATAAAAAAACGTCATCGTGGATTAATTGAATTTTTTTTCTCAAAAAGTTTTCTGCTGTATTTATGAGGTCATAAAATACGATTTTAATCAACGAGTATAAAAGTTGAAAACAATAACAGTCTCGCAGTTAATTTAAAACTAGTAACGCAGAAAATCATGACGGTGACGTCGCATAAATATTATACAATTATGAAAAATACGTCAGAACTTTCTTTAGAATTACTGACATTTTTCTTGTTTCATCTCAAAGACAAAAAAAATCTGTAAAGGATATTTGCTTGAATTTTGACAGGAAAATGAATATGTTAAAATGTCGTTTGTTTTGTGAATTTTCACTTCATTTGTAATGCATGTCAAATATTAGTTAAAGCTTTATTCAATTTCAAATTCATGAAGCTAAGAATTAATAAGTCAACAAATAGTAAAAACGTGTCGTCAAAATGTTTCCTTTTCTTTAAACTGAACATGCACCTGCATGTCGATTCTACAAAGCACTGTTCCTGTCAATTTTTTGTCAGAGGTGACACATAATGAGACTTTTCATACGTTTTAATACGTTTGTTTTTTCAAGCATCAAATAAACTTAGGGTTGAATCTCCTTGATCTTTTACCATGTAAAATTATTAAGCATTAGTTTCGTAATTTTGTTTCCATTTACAATGACAAGAGTTGTCCGCCCGTCAATCATTGATTGTTTGTAGTCTTTTATTTGATGGAACATTTTAATAACTAGAAATTAATAGCAATCTTTTTATTCCTTGAGTTTTGATTGGTGGAATTGATTTTAGTTTTCTCTCGAATGTTTTGTTTCTAACTCTTCAAACAAATACGAAACTAAAGCTGGCATTAATTGTCATATTTTCCGAGTAAAAAAGCCAACTTAATGGAATAAATACGCCTTGTCCATAATATTACGAAACTGCGTCTAATGGTTTTAAGCCAATTCTGTGTCTGTTGGGATTTGGCGTTACAAATGAAATGAATACAGACGTTACATATATGACGGGTTATATGGTTTGATATTCAGAAAAGCTCAATTGCTACGCTAAACACTTAAATCAGTCAAATGGCCAGAAGACAAATTTTTAGAGAATGTGAGGTAACCCAATATTAAGCTTCAAAAACAAAAATTCAATCTGTAGTATAAGATAATCAACAGTACACCATTCTTCTGCTTTGAAATCTTGAAGTTAATGCTTGAATTAAGAACGTAAGACCCGATACATTGTTGTGAAATAGGTCTCAAACTAAAGTACCAGAGTGCATACTAATATTCACACAGTTTTCAATTAGAACAATTAAGCGAACAATCATTAAGCTTCATTACACTTTATCCCATTGCTAGAGAATTAGTTGAACTGACGAGGTCTGAAACTTATTAAATAACTAAATATAAGACGAAGACAGTTCCGGGAAGTTCCTCCCTCACGACCTCTTAGTGCTAAATATGTCCATTCGAGTCGTAGAACAATTCGTTGCTCATCCTAGCGGAAAACAATGCCTCGATAGAGACAGCAAAGTACTGACAAAATGGTCGCTTTTACAATTTAATAAATTGGTTGGCTTATTAAATGAACGATTGGAAGAATAAAGGCAAAATAGATGAACATCTCGTACAGTTGGCACAAAGAGCTTCCCATGCAAATGAGAACCTAACTTTAGGAACTGTTCAGTCATGGACGAAATCAGGGCGATCAGGCGTACGGAATTTGATTTTGGGAGAAAAATCGTCGCAGATGTGCTAAGGATTAATTAATATTTCAGAAGGTGCAAGTCGAAGAAAGTTTAAAGTGATTTAGGAAAGTGTGAATCATTGGTCTAGGCGGCGCTTTGAAAAATTCCAATTCCCTAAACAATAAGATAGACTGACAACTTCTACCTAAGATAAACACGTTTGAACGGGAAAACACGCTAGGAAAAAGTGTGAATTCCTATTCTAACAGCTAAAAGGTCTGGAAATGTAGTAACACGCCTTCGGCAACGTGATTGAACTAAAACATATACTGTTATTCAGCAAGGTTATTGTTTTTTTTTTTATTCCGAATATGATAAGTGCAGAAAAGATAACTTCGCTAAAACGACATTCTAGCTCTTACAGCTCTTGTATGCCTTTAACTTTACAGTGAAACGCACAGAACGTAAATTGTACGCGTACTACTAAATGGAATGCATGAAGGTTATATTCAGTTCAATATTATTTTTTTTATAAATTCTAGCCTGCCAACAATCAATACATTATGAAGTGTATAATCGCATATACCCTTTGAAGCTTTAGTAGTTTTACTGTTTCATTAGCTTTGTCTGTCAAAAAGTTCACAAAAATCGATATTCGTTTGAATAGCCTGAACTAACAAAATACTCGAAGAGTATATCTCTACAATTCGTCAATATACTATAGACATTCAACAAGTGAAAAGGTTAAAGTGGAGTATGAAAACCTCGTAATCGAATGGAAGAATAAAAATTTTGAGTACGAATCCATTAAAAACTCATTAATCATAAAGAACAATATCTTGGATTTTCATTGGGTAAAAATGTCACATTCAACACGTGCAAATTAATTATTGAAATGAAAATAATTGAAATATTTTCGTATGAAAATAGTTGCCGAAATATATGAATGAAATATGATTAAAGAAAGTCAGCAGATATTTCAGAGTAAATTAATTTTAAATTGATTTCAATAAACTTCCTTAAGTTTATACTTTGTTTGTACTAGTTATGGTTTATTGATTTTATAAACTGAAAATGGAGGTGAGAAAATTAAACACTTGAAGACCTCTTATACAGCGATTTGGGTACATGCTCACTTCTATTTTCTTTTCTTTTTTCATTTTTTTTTTTGAGAAATTCAAGCAGATGTCAATTCTCAAAATTTTTTTATTGTTCACTGATGTGAAACATAAGAAAACCAAAAATTAATTGCGGTTTCTTTGATTTTAATTAATTTTCTAACCAAATTAAGCATCTTATTAAATTTAATCTTACTAAGAAAGATAAGAACATTATAACAGACAAAAGAGATGTATGCTGCGGTCCTGTTAACTTTCAAGATGGCGTCCTTTATTGCGGTAAAAAATCATTTTGAAGCAATTATTTAATATTGTATTCCATTTCATTTCGCCTAAAGATATAATAAAAATTCTCTTTCTGCTGGTTACACGGATTTATGAATCAGAGCTCCTAGTAATAAGCAGGCACCTCATTTGATGAACACGACAGCGAAGTGACCCGCAACTAATTCCCTCCACTTGAAACAGGCTATAAGAAATTGAGCGAAGATTCTTCCAGTAATTAAATTTACCTGCCTCATCAAATCTATGTCTTGAAGTAGCAGGATTTTGTGCCATGAATTAAGCTTGGCAATAATAAAAGAACGTAGAATTCCCTTATTCGCTAAATCGCCTGATTTTCTGGCACGCCGCGTTAAGCCAATTTCTAATTTGTTCTTAAGCTGTGCAATACAGGAACCGTGGTTTATTTAGTCATAATCTTATTGAAACTCATAGAAACTGGTGGAGTTATTAATTAATCAATTTCGAGGTTTATAAGCAGATGTTCTAGGGGTTTAACTTTATTGATTTTCTTGTTGTAACTACCCCGGAATGCTATGTACAAAGAGAAACCGGAAGTTGGACGGACCTATTTCAAAACCATTAATACAATACAGATGCTTGCATTTTTAATCACGCATTCAATGGACTGTTTCAAAGCAGCGAATCTAAAATTCCCATGGAGACGTACTCGTCCGGACTTTAAGAATGCCCATGAAACGATGATATACGCATTTATTCCAATATACAAATCGACTTTTGACATTCGTTAGAAAATAATATTTCAAACTAGAATTTGGTTATCTCATTAAAGAAATGAAACAACACCCATATTACAAAATCGTTTTCAAATTGTCCACGATCGACTCGATATACATACACCGATTTGAGTAATTGGCATTGATTCTAATTCGGGACATCAATGTGTATAGTAGATTGTGATTGACAAACTAATGACATCAATACAAGTCAGCCTAGAGAATTAATATTAATCATCTGTATTAATTATTCTTATTTACTACAAGAGGAATAACGGTAAAGGGGTTTTCTAGCTAATCTCATTAATGAAAATTTAATTAAGTTCGAAAGGTTTTTGATGGATGTTTGAAGTATATGACTAAAAAATGCCCTTTCACGTATTTGAAATGTTTTTCAATGATTTCTTGTGAAATTCTCAATCTCACCGCTCGCTTTAGTTTAATGATGATTTTAAGAAATTCCGCAAACCGGAAGTGACCCCCGAAGTAAAACTGTGCCAAAACATAGGCTTAAGTATATTTGATATTTTTCAGATATCCATCGTTTGGAACATTTATTGTTACTCGATATATATGGCGTATACAAATTTCAAAGTACACAGAATACAGGAGAGAAATTCAAAACATTCATTTATTCCCTTATTTAGGTCGTCATTTATTAATTCCAACAGTGCTGTAATATCTCTCCTACATGCAGTGAACGCTACTTTTGTGGAAGGAATCATCTTTGAGTTACTTAAAAACTATTTTAAGAAAAGCCCGACAATCAAACACACGGGTTACATTACAGTTATAAAGAATATTGAAATTGATTTATCATGAATGTCTGGGATTCAAAATTATTCAAATCCATGAACCGCTCAATTTTAATCATTCCTCAGCTTAGAATATTTGGAGTTTTTACGTCATTCTTGTGTTTATTCAGTCCAAAGTGATTGAAATATATTGGAATTTCAGCTATTCCATGTCTACACCAATAAAATAGATGTAAACAAACATTATAGAGTCGTGAATAGAAAATAAAAAATAATCTAGCCATTAAAATAAATCATAAATACTTTATTGTCCTCGTGTGAACCCATCTTAAGACCCATTAATGGTGTTTTTATGGGAGTCGAATTGTATTTGAGCTGTGTCTTAAATCAATTGTGTACATATAAAAATATGATTTCATAAAAATAAGGCTAGAATATGACCTACTTTTTTCACACCTTAGAAATATGGGGCCAATATCTGTTTTGGACGATACTATCATTTATATGCTTAAAGATATATTGCATATATTTGTATAACAATATTCGCATAAGTATAATTGGTATTATCCTATTTTTTATTGCAATCAGGGCAGGATATGCTGACCCTTTCGTTAAAGCCGATTATGATTAACGAAGCGTATTTGGTCTAACTTTGGCCGTCTAGGGTCACGTACGTACTTAATTGGTACTATGTTATGATATATATTTATATATTACAATACCTAAATTAGTATATGACCTACCCATGACCTATGAAGTAAATGTAGGATTTACAAATATAATCCTTGAAATAGGGTCTCAGAAATCCCTGTCTTACTTTGGGTGTTTTAATGGGCCCCGGATATCATCAAGCCTTCATAAACTATAGTTAAATAGGGGCTAAGTTATTTCACTATTAAACATCTTAAGTATAATATCCTTTTCATTCTATTCACTATACATATTTTACCTATTGTTTTCTTCCTTTGATCTTACCGTTGAATGCAAATCAGCCATGTAGATGCTTTTAAACTCGTATATCTGCACGACAGGGGTGCCATTTGGGGATACACCGTTTTCATTAGGCTCACTAGGAGCCATCACAAAGGTTTGAAAGACCAACTTGATTTCTAAAATAAGGAGCGGTATTGCCTCAATTTCTTAAAAAGATAGACTTGTTTATGAAAATAGTAGGTTACGCCACTTCACAAGGTAATTTTTCTATAATTACAAGTTTGCCGAACCTGATTTTGTAGTATTTCTCCACGGGAACCCAACACTAATTGGTAATGTGCAAAAATCAAGATGTGAGAAAATTGCGGTCATTATTAGATGGGTTTACAGAAAATTAACTATATTCACAAAAATTACTCCTGTACAGTATATAGAAGTATATCAATCTTTCTATTCTAAAGTTTTTCTTGTCGATCGATCGTAGATTCTTTTGTGACGAAATAGTGTTAAATGTTTTCCATCAAATATTGTCTGTGATGAATGAACCTTATTTGCTATTAAATGGTTCGATGACGGTCCGGTTTTTGAAAAGTTTTCTCTATAAAATTAGATTTTAATTTAATCTAATCTGCTTTTAGATCATGATATTCTTTTTGCAAAGTATGCAATACAAATCGGTTCTACCATTTTAGACATAGAATAGTTCAAAATCATGTAATTAAAATCTGCATTCTTGTAGATCAAAATTAGGGTAGCCAAGGCATAATAATCGATTATCTGGCGCAGTGGAAACCATTTTTCTGTCAGCATTGAAACAGAAATTGTTTATAACCCATTTAATCTTTGAAAAAAATTCCAAAGTACTCTCTCAATTTTACAGTTGCTTTTGTTTCAATTGGAAAATACAATTCAGAAGCTCAGTATTTATGGCGTTCATAAATTCATTTTAGAATGTTGCCAATAGTGATACCTACATTCAAAAAGAATTGTTTATATTCAAAACAATTAAAATTCATTTGTAAAACACATTTTTCCTATCTGTTAACAAGCTGTTGTAAGTTGGTGATAATAAAAAGTTTAGCAAGGATGAGAAACAAAGTATATTACAGAATCGATATCAACTTTGGAAAAAAGAACCACGCTTGATCAATTTTATTGTATGGAATCTATTTCTGATCTATTTAAAGTTTATCTACTACAGAGTACTGAAAAATACCGATATTTCCACTATTTAAATATCGTACTATCCTAACCATTTTATTTTTTTTTAACCCAAACCAACCGTAAAAAAAAAAAAAGATTTATTTTTCCGCTTATTTTGATAATTTTTATGACATACTTTAAAATTTATATAGAAGCTTATAACATTTTGTTATCTAAAAAAATGTACAATGACGAAATAACACAGATGGTTTAAAATTTGTACAAAAAAATAAAAACATGAACGAGAAAAAGCAAAATAATGTTGAAATAAAATGAAAAAGGGTTAATGACATGAGACAAAAATACATTGATACTTACACTTGGAATAGTTTCTTGATTGCAGACGCCATCAGCCAAAAGTCGATCACGAATTTCCCAGGCAAATATTGAAGGACATTCTCTTTTATATTGGGCAACTTTAGAACACACGTCTCCAGTCGCTACACGAGGTTTGCTTCCTCCTATTGCACGTGGTCTGATGGACCCAGTTTCATAATAACGTCCGAGGATTTTACTAACACATCCGTTGGAAACTTGGAGTATCCGGGAAATGTCACAAGGTCGAGCTCCGCTATGAGCTAGTTCGACAATTCTTTGACGAGTTGAATCAGGTAATGGTCTTCCATTCACAAATACACCACCCAATTGATTTACACCCGAGTGTCCTGAAAATACCAGAAAATACAACTAGGTTACAATATCATCTACCTCTTGTATAACTTAAGCAGGCATGCTTTAACATAAAGAGAAACATTACAATTAATGATTTTCGAACATCCTTTGGCCAAATTTATCTTAAACATAGGCCGCCATCATGAAAGAAAGTTGTATCTAAATATAATATCGTCTTGCTATTACTTCAATGGGAATTGCTATATTTCCAGTGGACCTGTAATTGCTTATTCACTTTCAAATACTCAATTTATTCAGCATCGATTATATGTCAAACGAATTCCAAGATTTTTCGTTCAAAACACAGCCTAACACAGTTTTGTTTCATTAATGTTTCGTTTCGACATACAATATATTTTTATTAACCCGTCGTGATCTTTCCGGAATCATAGCAAATCTCCTGGTTGGACTCCGGCTTTTGAATTCGAAACCTTTAGCTTTTATCTTTACAAATGACATGATTCGCCCTGTGAAGAGATTAGTATTTTTGCATTGAATACAGTAAATAATAAGATACGTTTTACATGACAAAACAGTACATATTTCAAAAGAGAGAATACTTAGATTCCGAAATTGCTTTCCCCACACTCTAAGAAAGTTATACGTTTTACAATACTGCAATTTAACTGTGCCAATATACCAACTTTTGTATTTCGACACTGAATGTCGTATTTGTTAAATAATTACTGCACATTTTCTCATCAGGATATCTCGAACAAAAAGGGTACTTCCGGTTTTATTCTCAGGGAAGAAATGGGCCACTTCCGGTTAATGTCAGGGACGTCATCAAATAATAAGACAATGGTACCACCGCGGGTAATATTAACAAATTAAAAGACATCTTAATATTAAGTTTAATTTCCTTCTATTGGCACTAGACTGTCGTCTGGTAGAGGATACACCGCCTCGGGTCAAACTACCACGCGTGCAGACGAGAATCAACTCATGTTAAATCAACATGATCATGTAAAATCTGACCAAACGACACATGAAAAACATGGCTGAACAACGGCTTCTGTTTATATATGGGGGCATCTGCTCCCGGCGTTTATTGTATGAGTTTGAAGAGGTTTGAAAAGCAAAAGCTTAATAAGACACTCCAATCTCTTAACACTATAACCCCGTGTCTGTTTATATTCTAAACGGGTCTATACAAACACAACACAAGCATCATTCGAACACATAAAGTTGTAAACATTTAATCAAACTAAATTGAAAGAGTTACTTTTAGAATGTGACTCGTGTCACTTAGTGATTGACCAAAATACTCAAATACATGGAATGTTCTGCAGTAGAATGGTTTAGGGTGATCATGTCCTACAGCAATTAACATTTTCTATTTAAAAAAAAATCAAATTCCAATCTTAAAAAAATGTCGTCCATTCAGAATAGTAATTTTCACAACAGGTGATACCTATGCCAAATAAGGTAATGTAACAAAGTTGTCAGCTATTGCAATTAAGGGAGGTAATTTTCCTTAATAAATCAGACAGTGTTAAGCAGACGATAGCAAATGATAAATATTATTGTCAAATAAATGTAGCCGACTGGGGTCTACAAACAAAAGTGAGATTTATGGCAACTAGTTTATGGTGTACCCAAAGTTTGAGGTGAGAAACAACCATTTGTAATCATGATTTACAATTTTTGCCCGTGACATCTGTTTGACTTGCTGGCCTACATCCCATCTGTTATAAAAGTTGTAAAATTCTGCATTAATGTTAAATATTATTGCCGTTTCTCTCATAATAAATTTGAAGATGAATGGCGTCATTTATCAAGTACCTTGTTAACAATCTTAAATGGCTGGTCCCGTATGATTCACAAAATATAATGTCCACCAGTTATTTCTCAAGTGTGTTGTGGTCACTCTCTTACACCATTGTGTGTGACAATAATGTCAAAATATCACTTTTAAATTGGAAGATTAAAATTCAAAGGTGACCTCTTGCTCAAAATATTGGAAACTTTCTGCAAGTTCGTACCTTTCCATGGTAGTGATCCACCAATCATTACTAACAACAAATCCCCAAATCGTTTATCCAGACACATGCCATAATATTGATTCAAAAACAACATTTTATGATTTATGAAAAATAGGAAATACCCTTTAAATGCATCAATTTGGACTGGATGTGTCTAAATTAAGCATTGAATTAATGGAATCTGTCTATACAGTTTTTGTTATGAGTGTGTATTTGAGGTGACTTCTACATATTCAACAGCACTCAATCTCCCCTTTTTTTTAGCAAGTTATTGTTCCACTTAATGAATGTTTATGGCCTGAGTTTTTGTCAACTACAAATTTATGCTAAAAACCAGTTTTTAAAATACATGCATGGTGTGTATTTTGTTTTTTTTTTGTTGAAATAGTCTCAATGAATATTATGGCATGTTGTTAGATAGATTAGCTTAAGAGGAAATTAGCATAATGAAGTAATAAATAATTACTAAGCGTTTTATTTTGTACAATAGTTTATTATGAGTGACATCTGAGTGCATTTCGTGGTTTATTGCTAATGGAAGCAATTTGAGAGACGTTTTCTAAACGATCATAAAATTTTAAAATGGAATGTTGAAAATAAAAACATGAAAAGGATTATTTGGCATTGATTTCTGAAGTAGATATGGTATGATTCAGTACTTCAGGTGGACTGGAAAATTAACAGGATTTTTTTCTTCGTCAAACGCGTGATGATCCACAAATTCAATGAGATGCAACGACAGTTTTTCTGTACAGCGATCATTGCTGAAAGCATTCTCTGTTATCCAAAGATGCAAAAAAGTATGACGTAAAACTCCATTCATTTCATTTCCTTTGTTATCCAAAGAGGTTATGCGTCTCTTGTTTTAGGCCCTGTTAGAAATATCTTTTATATTTTTGAGAATTGATATTATACAATAATGACCATGAACCAATAAAGAAAAAAGCAACTACTCCAGCCTGTTGCAGAAAAATACCCTCGAGTCATGTCCTGAATTGGACTGTCTGACCAGTAGAGATGACCAATATCAAAGTCCTATCGATATAACGAGACCTTAATTACTGCAAATTGGTCATCAGCGACGGGACTGATAAAGACATTTTAGTAGGGTAGTAGCTGTCCATATAAATGATGTTATCTGGACTGCCGTGAGCGCCAACAATGATGAGTGAATGTCAGATGTAAGAGATGAGAAAAGGAGATAATGGCAGGAGTTGCGATACTTGTAAAAGATACGGGATGACGATAGTAAAGATATCATGATTGTCTAATGATCATTTGACACATCATCAGCAGTTCGCACCCTTTCATGAATCTGGAACCTTATAGACCTCGTTCCAATTACATGTGCGGGAGACTTCAAATCTTTGTTGAAAAGTTCCTTTAAATGTGTATCAGAATCATGTTTGCATTGCCAGGTTTACGAGAACGCACCCCCACCTCCCCACAAAGGGGATAAGGAATACATAGACTGATTCACCAAGAAAACCTGAATTTAATCTGTTGGTTCTAAAAAGGTATAAAAAATGCATCAAAATCTTTTCCAACAGTCCGCCTTAATAAAGAAAGCATACCAGATCCATCAATGGATGTTACACTATACCACCCTACATCCCTATAGGAATGTGGACGAGGTTCATGTAGGAACTAACGGAAATTAACGAGAAAGATCGACTGGTTAATGAGAAGTGGATCTTGTTACAAGAACTAAACAAGGATGGTGGTAGAAACTGCTGTTACTAACTCTTCAATAATGATGGCTCAATTACCAACTGTCAACAGCCCAGTATCAACCTGATAGTTAACTTAATGGATACTTTCACATTTAAATACAGTAACTTGCTGGGGGAATTCAGATTAAACTGCAAGTAGCGGATGTTGCTTAATATCAGTAGTTAAAAGCGCTAACGGATTTTGAAGAAACCGGTCTTTAAACATTTTTAGAATTTAAAATAAATTTCTTCTTGCCTGAGATTTCCAAGAAAAATGGGTCTTCTTAGGAATATTTCAAAAAAATGAAAAAAGTCAAAACACCGAAAAAATTACTTTTAAGCAAAATATTCCAGAAAAGATACCTTGAGAAAATCTCGAGATCGAATGAATTTGGTTAATCCCTCAACAGATTAATCATTTTCAAGAAGATGTTACAAGTGTTTACTTCAAAATCACCTTCTTGAAATCCGACAAGACCCTTCCAATCGTCAAGTTGTGGATTAAGATGTTTTTCAAAAAGTTTCAAGAGGTTGTTGGCCATCAAAGCATGGTGTCAACAAGTCAAAACATGGTCTCATTAGCAAGTTAAACTTCTCATTATTTCCTCGTTAATTTGGTCAGGTTAGGAAGTAGTGTAAGTGGCGAGTATTGTTATGACGAGTTGACGAGCATGTCGAGATGTCCAACTCTAGTATCTCATGTCCGTCTTAATTGACTGGACCACGGCGGGTCAACAGCAGATTAACAAGAGATTTGGACCAGATAAAACCATTGTTAAGCTACATGTCCCGTCTGTCCATCGAGAGAATGAGGGCCAATTCTTTAGTTTCTGATTCAAGTCATCGTCTTACAATCTGACACAAAAACACCAAGTGACAAACATCAGACGTCCAGAGAGATGTTGGCCATAAATCATTGTCCGCCATTGTTCATACGTTTTTTTGGAGGAACGGTCGTGGGTCATAGTCGATCCCTCAAATCTCTCTCGAAAATTCAAGCTGAGAAGGTTCATTTATTTAGAGTCTACAGTGAGGAGGGTTAACATCTCAATTAAAACTAATTTTTCACTGGTGGTATTATACTTTGACAATTTGACAGCGAGGCTCATAACATACATGACGTGTACTTTCTTTGAAATTTGAATCGAGGTTTACCACGTGATATGTTCACAGCCCTCCTGCGAAGAAGGTGGAAATGATATGATGGGGGTTTAATGATAGAAGAACATTATGGGTCATGTTATACGCATAATTGGGAGATCTTACGAAGACAATTGGTCACTTTGTACATTTATAGCGGGTATTACGTAGTTGTGTGCTATTTTCGTAGCACACCTGTGAAATTTGATCATTAAGAAATAAAACATGAATTTCAATATTATAATAGTGTTTCGTTAATTAACAAAAGCCTTAGTACAGTAATATAAGTATCCTTTCTTTTTTCTTTAATCTTATATTAGATAAGAAAACATAAATCTAAGGCATAATTATGCACCATAGAACCGGGATTTCAGTAATTGTGCATTCCATGTACATGTGGCTTGTTTTGTTTAAAATGCAATTACAAAACGTTATGTTTTTCATCGATAGATTGCTTTATCTTTTCCCCAGAAAGGCAATCGTATTATACTTATACAAATATGCCGATAAAAGACAAACGCAATTGTTCCACAACATGTTACACGTCAAACCGTTCCGCGTTTGAGATCATAAGGAAATGTTTTAAATTTAACACATAGTAGCTTGTAGATTATTGCAATCACTTTAATGAAGCGTTAGGTGAGTGAGATCATGGAAGAAATTTACTAAAATATAGAGGTTAAATAACAATAATCTGATTTTTACACATTCTGGGCTTAGTGTTGTTGGGTTTTTTTTTCTTACATTGTTATAGACAATGGCGAAATAAGAGAATGTGGCAAAAAAAAAGCTCAAGTTCAAGAGTGTAACATGAAAAAATCATGTAAAAAAACGAGAATTTAATCCTCAGTTTATATTTGATGTAGACTCTGTTACACTGAATTCTTTATATATATTCTACTCCGTTTACAAAACATCCCAGTACATGATCCTCAACCATCCTTTCTTAAAGAAACACGGCGGTTCTAATCTTCCACCCTTAGAGAAACTCAACGCTAAATTGGTTATTTCTTCAACAAATTGTTGTGATGTTGTTTTCAAAACGGTTCCACGATCGAATTCAAAATACGCCAAAAATATCGTTTGATGTTCAAACTATCAACATCTGTCGCTGGTTTGTTTTGCTTCCAATTTATCTTTTATTTACATTCCGTTATAAGTGTCGTATCGAATTCTGTTGAAATAACGGCTAGTTAAACGTGCGGAGTGATATCTTATACCAAAACATTCAAATCCGCAATGCAACATAATCCACGTTCTGTGTTAGTTTGCTATGTTCAACATGCCACTGCTTGTGACCTCCAGATAGCACGTGCATATTTGATGCCCTAAATATGTCAATTTTGCTTGTAAATGTGTCTGTTTATATAAAACAGAAAGATAATTTTTTTTCGCACTTTCACGATAATAAAACAATTTTACAGCATATTTTCTTTTTCTCTTGGCATCAAAATAAACGTAAAATTCGATGGCATAAACTGTAAAATTAAGTTCCCACAGCGGAATGTATCAAGTCCATATTTAATTTGATCATCAATTTGGGATTTTGCGAAAAGGTTTGAAATTTTTCTTGCCAAAAATAAAGCATGCTTAGTCTGTTTTCAATCCCTAAAGCAACCCAAAAGTACCAAACAATTTTCGCAAGGCCATAATGAATTAATGAGCTTTAAGAAAAGTTGAAGTCTTCCGAAAACGATTATTTTTTTATTACAAATTCCCTTCAAAATGTTTTGATGTCTTGGGAATTATTTTCTTTTCAAATGTTCTTTATAAGATTTAATTTCAGAGAAAATATGAACACTTGTTAGTGGAAGATTTTTTATTTGTCAAAAACTGTCAAAACGATGTTGATAGAAATGTAAAGCTGTTGAACATATGTTTTGATTTGGTTATTAGCCGTTTACAGTTTCTGAGAAGTTAACTCGGCATTTTACTACTGTATTCAGACAGTGAGAAAGAGGAACTTTTATACCGTTATGCAACATTTTCAGCAATTAGTATACTCTAGCACTCTATTTAAGCCTAATAAACCTAGCTTTCAGATTTTAAGAAAAGCAGAATTTGACTTCAACCAAGTACAACCTTACGGCGGTAGTGATTGGCATACTCTACTTAATACGAGAGTTTTGAGAGATCGAACTAGTGGTCTAAAAATGATAGTTTTCTTATAATTTTGAATAAATTTAAGGTTTTTTCAACGTTTTTGGACTTAAAAGTTAGAGAAATTTCCATTTAAGTTCTAACCTAGGTCATTGGTCAAGGACGGAAATCTATTTTTATGATGTTAATACGATAAGAAAGAAATTAGTAAATATTTAATTAATACAAAGTTGTTGGAATTGATTAGCAGGAAGTGTAAATTAGGTCCTAGACAGAGATTACCATTAAGCACGACAATATCTTATATCTTTTTATTAATTATTAAAATATAGAAAAAACCCTAGGATATAAATCTTTATATGAAAAAATCCCAAGTGCTCTTCATCCAACTGATCTGAATTAAATCAGACAAAATTGAGAGAACTAATGATAAGAATACTGCCTTATATTTCTATGACACAGTTTTCATTGTCTAATAACCTGTGTATGAATTATTGAAAATATCACAAAGAATAATGTCGTACAATGAAGTTAAGGAATAATAGATAAATTAAGTCTTGCAATAAGAATCGTAGCCTATATTTCTAAAACAAAGAGATGATCATCGTTTATGCTTAGTATATATCGGCCAAATAATAACCAATCCCTTGTTGGCGATTAACATACCACTTGAATCGAACATAACCGTTAAGAAGAATAAAAATTGGCAAACATTTATCTTGTTCTGAAATAGTGTCAAACGATGTGTTCGATTACTTGTTCGTTCCTAATACCAATTATTGGAAAGTCGTTAATATTTTAAATGTTAAGACAGCTTTAGAAAGAAATAAGTGTTAGGAAGAATGAAGGTAGTCGTTTATCGACCGGTTTTTAGTGTGAAAATCACAAGACTTGTAGTGATTAAGAAAATAATATAAGGTGCTATAACGGTCGATGGTAGAACTATAAGAATAAGTTATAATGTTCTAAAGCCGAGTACATTGTCGTTATTCTAACTTTGGTAATGAACTAAACGATCATTTGTCTTGATACAAATGAGTTTTATGGTCGACATTATTAATTTGACCTGTGCCTAATTCGGGAAAATATTAGGCGAAAATTTGTATTTGTTTTGTTTTTCGGTCAAACTGGCAATTACAATCTTTTTTTGCCAAATAGTATTTATATTTTATCACATAATAATCCTTATATATAGGGTATGATACAGATCTTTATGTCAATAAAAATTGTATGTTTTGTGCTGAGTAACAGCATGTGAGGAAAAGAAATCAATTAGTTCAATGGGTGTAAAAATGTTTGAAAGCATTCAAACTTCAATGTTTTTTACAATGTACCTATTAAAGTGTTCTGGAATTGAAAACACATTTATAACCAGACACAACTGTTGCTGTTCTCATCATTATGTCTGAAAACCAGTGAATGAATTTATAGCTACTGTCTCCTAAATCACTTGGCTTAATACACCCCTTTCCAAATCAGCATGTATTGAATAGCGAAAGGCCTTTATAATGAAAAACTAAGCCTTGGGATAGAGTCAGCAAGTAGCTTAACTAGGTGGAACTCAGCCACCACTACAAAACATCGTTACATTGACATCCAACCAATTACTGCTCATCAAACTACAATCACGGTAGAATTAAACCATCATTAAATTCAAGTCCCTTTTCCCATAGCGGCAGACATCAAACACTAACTTCCAATTAAGGTGAGGATTGTAACAATCTACAAGTTAAGATTCGACCATATTGTAACATGGACGGTGGAACATCAAAAAGTGAGAATTACCAAGCATGACGTGTGTTGCCTAATTATTTATATGTTAATACCGAATGATCTGGTTTTTTACCGTAGATCTCTTTATGCAATGGTACATTTTCCCCTTTTTTCTCTTATTTTCTCTCCAAGTTCTTCCGGTCCAGTGAACTGTGCAGACATGTTAAATTCTATAATAGCCCACTAGATATTTTAAAATTACTACCGTATTCAACCAACTGAAAATATGTCTAATTTTTTCTCGATCAAGGCAATTTCTCTTGCAAGTTGAAATGCTTTGATATTTCCAAATACCGCAATTTTTTTTTATAAAATTTACCTTACTCTTGAGTAAATTGTGATAATTACACATTTTATGTTACGATTCCAACCAAAATATAAAACCTTTGAAGACAAATATTTCAAATCACGAGGCCTACAAACTTGTGAAGGTAATTTGGTTGCAACTTTTCCCTAATGATTTTTTAACAGGTATGCGTTTCAATAATTCATAAGCAATCCAAATATTTTCTTATTTTCGAGATAGCCTCGTCATGCTTCAACGCGCTAACTAATTGCTCCTCATTAAATTATGATACCAAAAAAACCTCAGAGATTTCCTTGAAACCAATAACATGCCAGCTATTTTTTTAACTCAAAGGGTTGTCAAGACAAGTAAAACTGCTTTAATATTCTTTTTGTGAATTTGCTTCAAACTGCATAAATTGCATAGGATTTGCCCAACTTTCCATTATTCTAGAAAAGCGCCCATGATGTAAAGTTTCGTCATGGTTTCGTACAACGTCCCCAAGGTTGAAATGCCAATTTTCAACATTATGCTATTTATGAATCCAAGTCCATGGCATACCAGTGTCGCCTCAATATGCTGCAAGCGAAGCTAGATTCGAATTTGATGAAATTTTGACATCTTAAGTACCAACGGATTCTAGACTATCACATACATAATATGTGACATATCAGATAATTGTTATTGCATAAATCAGATATAATTTATCCCATTTGATGTGCCAACTAATAATGTCATATAATTTCAGATAATGTCGCAATGATGTGAAGATAATGTCAAAAATTTGTCCCATTAGCTCTAGTCATATCGGAATTATTATTATATAGACGTTGTCAATTCGCTTGCTGAATACAGCGTTGAATATAAATTTTTATAGATCTTATATTTTTTCAAATAAAAGATATTAGAATTATTTATTATTTATCAGTTAAAATTAATTTCTGTATCATTTACATTTGGCCTACTAAAACCAGAAATAATAAATTGTAAACAGTTCCAAGCGCTTTATAACGAAAATGAGTCAAAAATATCCAAAAATGCAGTCTACACGGAAGTATATTTTTCCTTTTTGCTGTCATTATCAATTTCCCTTGACATTAAAATCCACCATAGGATAAGCTAAGTGGTTTATTAGCATTGAACCTAATTCTAGCGAGTCTTGCTAGTTAACAAAAGAATAATGATGAAATATTGATAGATGTTATAAAGTGATGCTAATCTTAATAAACAAAAATTGATAAATAGGATGACTAGTTTATTTTACACTTTTCAATAATAGTATTCAATACGTCTTCAATTATAAACGAGTTGCTTTATGAAAGGGTACTCGACGGTAACGGGTCTGTTCGATCACAGTGCCACTGAACAGCGTTAGGTTTTTGAGCATGGAATAAATGATGCTGTTGAATAATTCATTTGATTATTATTATCTAGATAACTTTTGAAATTAACACGTTATTAATAGAGGAGGTCACGTGACCTCACAGTCAATTTGTTGAAATCAATAGTTTCTTGTGTGAGAAAAAAAGAGATTGTAATAGTTGTATTGGACTAGGTCGAATTTTACCACGTGCACATCAATGCACGTTTGATTACCAGCACCTTCTCAATCTGGTGATGTATCGGCCTACTATTTTTATGGTCTTCGGGGCTTTAGCGTTCTCAAAGGCTGAAATTACCCTCTTCAAAATTTGGTAGAAAGCTGTGCAAAGCTTAGCGGGTCTTCATTTTTAAGTTCATAAGGACACAATACGTAAAAAAAACAACCAGCCGATGCCCGATATACTAAGGACGGATAGAATATAATCAAAGTTGAGCTCACCACGTTTTCTGGAATGTTTCTTCACTGCATTAGTGGAACCGTTACTACTGGTATCACTGCACGCCTGAGCACTACCAGGGCTTGCCTCTTCTTCTGCAAAGACAAACATTACAAACTTAATTAGAAAATATATATATGCATTAAGTTGCATTTGAAATATCTAAAGCCAAAAATATTTGAAATGGTTGTTCTAAACAAATTGAAAAATCACCGGTATCACGTCTTGTTCATGCTAATTAAGGTTCCGATGACCCCAAACAACAGCATTAATCAGCATGAAAAAGCTGCATCTGTATTTTACTATTCAATAAATATCTAAATACAACTTCTAAAAATCAAAGCAAACAACAAGAAACGCATCAATATATAAGAGACTTTATTATCCTCTACGGGCCAGAATATTGGAAAATCATGAACGAATGATTAAATCTTTCCAAAATGAAATGTCATAAAGAATCCAGGTTTTACGTTACCATTCCTTCCAATATACCAGAACATTGACTTAGTCACCCATTATATTATACATAGATACATATGAATTTCAAATAAGATACATATAAATACCATATAAGATACATTATGAATACCATGTAGAATACACCAATATCATATAGGTTACACATGAATACCATATATTAGATACATATGAATAGGCCTACCATATAAGATACATAATGAATACCATATTATATAAGACACTTATAAATAACATATTAGACACATTTGAATCACGCTCAAATACTGTTCAAAAATCATAACCTCATAATCCTGTTTGAAAAAAAAATATTTCATAAGCCAGCATTTTATATAACTATTACCTGGGTCAACCAACGACAAAGTCCTTCCAGAATGCCATGCTAAAAATCCAAATACATATCTAAGAAACACAAAATCAGAACCTCGCTATTTGACTAAACCATAATAAATGTGAGAAAAAACAAGTGAGCACATCTCATTATCATTTGAAACCTGACTAAACTAACCTGTCTTTCAATGAAATATTTTGGTGTATTTCGACATACAGGTATATAAAGTATATTGTCTATTATTACAATGTCTAAATAAGAATGTAGGCTCGGGTTTTATGATCGATGGACATGTCGTCCAATTCAGGAGAAAACAAGATACAAACCGATCTCCCATGTCCAACTATTGACCCTGAAACTCTTTTTCCCGACCCCTCGCGTTTGGTGACCGAACGAACTTGTCATGCAAGCTAACGTAACATTGCCAAAGTGATGTATTGCAATGCTAGTGGCTGCGCCGACATTTTGTTTACGAAAACAATGCTTAAAGGAACACATCTAGGTAGCAACATTTTGAGTTACTAATTAACCAACAACATCGTATGCCGTTTTTTATGACTGGGACCTTTTGGAATGATTCAAACTACATCTGAGATGCTAAAACTATCATTTGAACAATCTTGGCGTCAAAGATGACATGTTACTAGCAAAGTTTATCATTAAATTTATCCATTTTCTTTCATAATTCTGTCCAATCAAGAGCAAAAAAGCAGGACTTAAAATTATTTCATTTTTATCGAGTCTGACGAAGGAATAGAAATAGGCGCTATTCCTTATTTCCTATGTTTTGCAAAAAAAAAACGGCAAGCACAATAACCAATAATGGAGAAATGAGTATCTAAGTATATTCTGCGCTCATATTCATTTTAAGCCAAATCGCATTTACCATCAATGGCTATTTTAGCTGTTACTAAAACACGACTCTGAAGGACGTTTCAACAGTATGTTAGACAGAAAATTCAATAATGCATCGAACACTAGAACTAAAGTATATTTTTAGCTTTACAATAAGCATGTAAGAAATAGTGAGCACTATTATCGTTGAACCGTACGAAAGCGTGCATATATCACTTAAAACAGAAGCTTAACGCATAGAATACGTCAGAATAATTGCATTAAGGTGCATTATAGGTGTGCTACATGCATATTGTTATGCTGACAGCCTATTGTATTTTGTGACATAAAAAAAGTTCAAATCGATAATTTGTATTCAGGTTCGTGCTATTGATTCACGGCTTGGTGTAATAATATTTAGTAATATAGTTGATATATTCATGAAATGCGAGGTTGGAAGTCACTGGGTGTAAAGTAATATGCTATGTATATAAAAACCTATATTAATGTTCAACCCATTTTGGTAGTCATTTGTACATGTGCTGAATGGATTGTTTTAAAGACCAGACCACGACCAGATAAACAGCTTATTTGCAATTTGTACGAGGCAAAGGGTACTTTTATTTTTTGTTCCTTTGCAAATTTGGCGAAGTCCATGACCTGAGGAACGGACAATTGTATACCGTAGTCATATGTTAAAGATTCTATGAAATAAAGTGTACGACTGAAGGTTTTAGACTTGTGCCATTTATTGAAATCTCAAATCAATCAGAGGGGATTGCTGTGAAATGAGGCCTGTACGTTAATGGTGCTCTCTATCTTTAAATATTCATTTCGTCTAACTAACCGTTAGAATCGGTTAAATCCTATCATGGCCTACTTAATCAAGACAGTAGACTCTATCATCAAGTCACTTTCTGAAAGTCTCAATAACGCAGACCATTAGACAACGTGACTGCCTAAAACAGTATTGGTACCACATAAAGCTCTTTTAAATTTTGACTTTACCTTACTCCCGGACATGGCTCATATTTGCTTTGTATAAGCATTGAAACTAGAGGTGTAGTTTTTGAGAATTGCATCATGCAAGCATGCACACTAGTCTCATTGGTGTCTTAAATGAATTAAATATGCTTAATCACCTACCTCTGAAGACAGATGCTTGGAGATTTAGTTCAAAATAGATTTAAATTTGCTAGTTAAGGTCATGCAGCGAAGTCAATGCTATATCTTGTTTTAGAAATGGACCTAATATTCGAGACTATACGGAAGTGACATTATCTGCGAGACTGTTGCAGTGGAGGTCATGAAGATAAGAAGAGAAGGCCAACCCTATTATAACGGAGATTAAGTAATAATTACTAGGGACTTAACGCTAATATCGACAGAATTCATGGGATCTTTACTTCCAGATCTCGCTTGTCAGTTATTGAGTCGTTAGCTTACAACTTGAGAACATTACAATGCATCCAATATTGTCTTCGGAATTGTTGTCTTGAAAACTGCCAATTTGCAGACAGGACTTAAATACCTTAGCACAATGACTTATCATGTTTTCATCCTAAAGGAGATTGATGCTTTCCGAAGATCGTGTCAAATCAAACACTTGTAGATCTGAATCGTTCATGATATGCAGACTGAAATGTGTCTTATTAAGATTCCGATTTTACATTTGGTTGATAACTACTGTCCTCTTATGCATGGCGGTTTCCTTTTCAGAACATTTGTATAGTTAAATTTGGCATTGCTCTACTACGTAACATAGGTTAAGCTTTGTTAGACAACAAAAATTAGCAGTACACCGTTAAATTAGTTTATTGAGCACAGCACATATAACTACCAGATCAGAATTGAAGCTCCTTTCACCTTTCACTTTACTTTGATAATGACGAAAATATGCCCAGATCTGCGAATTTGAATTACATGTAGTTCAATGGAACAAAACATTGTTATTCAAATATATATTTACAGTACCAATAACACCAGTTCCAATGTGCAACTTCCTCATCAATAAAAGAGAAAACTAGTTGAGCAAATACGGAGATGAGATAATTTAAACAACAAACACGACTAATGAATGAGATGTTTAACAAGGGAATTGTTTGATGAAATAAATCCACCAGAACAAGGTTAATGTGTTCAATTCTAAAAATCCCTATTGATCGCTATCATCTTTAATTTATTGTCCTTTTCTACCTCTGACAAGCAAAAGTTGCCTTTAAACCGCTATCACTTTATATTCATTAATATTGGAGAGCTACGGTCTGTGGCGATTGACGAGAGATTTTTTTTTTATATCTTCACTATAGTGTTTTGTATAGATGACTTTCTCTTTTTCTCCCTTTCACGATCAGTATTGGCGTCGCTGATTTTGATTCAAGAAATATTGTAAAAATTCATACCCTTTAAATATTTATTACAAGTTGCCTTTTTAACCAAATCGTGGGAGAATCACTGCACATCTTTAAATAGTTATATTAGACTTTTTATTTTTGTTGACTATACTGCGTCTCTTATTTTGATCGAAAAATTGTACAAGATGGTTTTTAATTTATGTTTTGGCGACAAGGAGCTTTATTTTATGCTGGGATTTAACTTTTCTTTTTGTACGAAGAGCACAAGCTACACAAAGTCATAGCAATTGATTTTGCAGAATACTATTATTGGAGTTTTAAACCCATTTCAATTGTTGTCAGATGTTGCAGCACATTTTGATGATGTTAAAAAACTAGTTCAGTTGTTGATAGGAGATATTTCATTTGTAAACAAGAACTATTTATGATGAAATCAGTTGTTGATAAAAGCTATATCAACTACAAAAACTATTACATTGTTACTAAAAAAAACCCTAGTTTTTGCAATGAGATATTTTAGTTGTAAGCAAAAGTTATTCATGGTGATAAGGAGCTAGTTCAGTTGGTGATGACTGTTTTAACAGTAATTTTTTAGTAAAATGTTGCTAAAAAGCTATTTCTTTTGTAAACAAGATCTAGTTATGCTGAGAGGGAGATACTTCAGTTTGTGATGAACAGCTATTTGCCATGTTACTGAAAAGCTAATTCAGTGGTAAACAATCTATGCTTTAACAGTAATTTGTAAACGATCGATATTTGCTTTGTAAACAAAAAAAGCTATATCAGTTGTAAACAAGAGCTATTTAAGTTGTTAAGCAAGTGATGATGACAATGATCTTTAACGAACATCAATTTCATTGCTTCAATCAGAAAAACAAAGCAATGTAACTAATGGTCATAGAGAGATACTGATCGGATTCAAGCAATTTGTTAGAACGATTAGAACTTCTCTCTAGTCGATACAAAATAGGGAAATCAACTCTCGTGAGAATAAGGAATTCCTGCATATTTCCATCAGTGCCTTTGTCAAAGATTGCGTCACAGCAAATTAAAATTTGAGGAATAAAGTGATAGAATTCATGATCATTTGTTTGGTGTTTTTGTGATGTCGGTGGATGAATCGATGCCTGAGTCATTTAGGTTAGTGTTTTGAAGATGAATATTTCAAGATATTTGTAGTTTATAAGGTCTGTCTAGAGATCGTACTACGCGATAAATGGCCATTTCTCAAATCAACTATTACTAATATTTCCTTTTGATAAAAACGAAGAGACATTCAACAAATAAATCAATCTTGAATGCAGTAAAACATGAAAATTTATAGAATATGAAAAGTGCGTTAAAGAGTGGAGATAAGGCGAAATAAGAAGTTTGATGAAATGTGTAATCTTAAGTTATAAATCATTTCTTTTCTAGACTTCATTAATAAACTGTTAACTTCAGCATCTTTTCTTTTGTTAATTCTTTTTAGTTCTGCCTAAAATCTAGCTCAAACTTTGCTTTTTAAATTTGATTTTTTCTGAACTTTTGAAGTCATTGTCATTGAATTTTGAAACTTTAATTTTAAACTTTAGGGGACACATATTTAAACATGACCTGAAGTAATAACTCTACTTCCGGTTTCAGAATTTATTTTTATTTTTCATAAAGAAAACGTTTTCAACTGATTAGTTCATAAATCCTCTTTCGAAAGAATTTCGGTTATTCTGATATTTCAGGACAATCCAACTTTTTTCTTTATGCACATTGTTATTTCGAAAACGAAATATAAATAAAAGGAATAATATAAATAACATAAAGTAGTTATAATTGATTATTTAGATGACATATTGTTATATCTTATAAGAAAAAATCAATGTAGTTTCTTTGATGTGTGCCGACGGCAAGAAAAAATCTATAAGTAATAATCTATCTATTTATTAAATAATTAGAAAATTATCTGACTGAAAAGGATCATCGCATTTTATAAGATTTTTTTTTTGTAATTAAATTATTTTTATCCTATAGTTTTAGCAGAGTGCGATAATAATAATAATAATAATAATAATAATGATAATAATAATACATGTAATAATAATAATTGTATTTATGTAATTGTTTATATATATTTTGTATATTCAATTTTTCCCATAATTAAAAAAAACAGAACAAAGTAATACGTATTTATTTCAAACTTGGGTGGAAATTTATAATTTTACTCATTTAGATGACATAGATATCATAATGTCAACAATTCTCGTTATAGTTAACACTCTGGAAATTTTTAAGCCTATTTATTGTCGTCTTATTACCTACTATATCAGTTGTAAATAATTTGTTTTATCTATATTCCAATGTGAATTATTCAATGCATTTAAGCGTTTAATTTTTTTATCAAATGGCACTGGTGTTAATTGATTCTTTGCTTTTCAACAGACTAATTGCTTAAGTTGATAATTATGCATGAAATTCTACTTTGGAAAATTTGACTTTAGTTTGAATAAGTAATTATTTCATATCATTAATTGTAACCTAATAATCATTTTTATGAAATGTAGATTCATATCTTTGACCATTAGCCGTGTCAAATTGATAAAAAAAACTTGAATTTTTCCATTGAAATATCCTTTTTGCATTCTTGTGTCGAGATGCTGAGTAGAACTTGTTTTAATATCACAATTTATTGTTAGAATATATACAAGATTATATATTGATTGAAATAAATTGGGTCAATGTGAACCCAGCGTGTATTGCAAGGTTAATTTGATTTTTTTTTTAATTCATTCCTAACTTAATATTGCCTACACGTGTTAATTCTCTTAGAAAATTACTAAAAGGAAATAATACTCTGAGGTTATGACCTAAAATTGCTTATAATATAAATTGCTTAAAGTTAAAAAATTTGTATAAATTCAATGTTGAAAGTGTGTATGGGAAGCCCTTGCAATATTTTGAACTAAGCAATTTAAGATCTTAGTAGTTATTGACCTTTTCATTGATTTTAGAACTTTATATTACTATCAACCATGGGAAAAATTCATTGATCGAAATCGAATACACATGACACATACTACTATACTAAACCAACGTAAATTGGACTGACTCCTTGCCAATATCATAGTACATAGAAAGTGTATGCGTAACGTAATTTTCATATCGTAGTGCATACACTGTGTATATGTAACTTCCAAATCATCGTGCATACAATGTATTAACAGAATGTCCATATCATAGTGCATACGATGTGTTAACGTAACTTCCAATTCAAGTTCATACAATTTGTTTACGTAATGCTCATATCATTGTGCATACAAAGGGTACATGTAATTTTCATATCATAGCCTACTGCATACAATGTGTAAATGTAACTTCCAAATCACCGTGCATACAATGTGTTAACTTAATTGTCATATTGCATACATACAATTCATATACATAATTCCATACATCTGACTATCCAGCCTCGAACAGAATAATAACCCTGGTTTGATATACCATTAAAGGTAGAGGGACGTAAAGATCCATTTTACATATAAATATTGGTTCTTACCTTTGGCAGGCATGACGTCATCCACTATAGAGATATCCAGCTTGTCGTGTCTGATATTTGTTCTTTTATGTCGTGGTTTTGTCTTGATTTTCTGAACACAATCAAAATGGTGTCATTCACCACACCAAACCTCACATCTGGGTTTAAAAACCTGAAATATAAAGAAAAGCATTGAAATTTCACAATATATCCATAAGGAACTTTAAGAAAGACATATTTGAAAATTAAAATGAATTAATATTACACAATCGTTGTTATTTTGAATAACAAAATATAAAAGCGTTGTTATTTTGAATGACAAAATACAAAAGCGTTGTTATTTTCAAATACAAAAGCATCTGTAAATTACAAATGAAAAAGCAGAGTATATTCTTTGTAGAGATTTTGCATAATCTTTGTAAATTTCAAATAAACATTCACATTTCTTGTATTTAATTTTAAAGCAGAATCGCTCTAATTCCAAATTCAAATAACATAAATATTAAAGTTTATGTTATCTTTTTACAAAAGTCCATTAAAGCACTAAGAGCCACTTACTCGATTTCCAGTATTTTTTTTAGTGAATTTTGGTGACCTTATTCAACTAACTTGAAAGAATCTAAACCTTTCACCGAGTGTATGATATAATATATGGTTTACAAATTGCTTAAAATGACAAAATAGCTGTAGAAATGGTGTTTTATGCAGCTGCTTTACCACATTAACAATAAAATAATTCAACGATCAGATAATTATAATGTAATAATTTATTACATTAACCACAGAGTAAAATGAATTCTTTATTGTTATTATAACTATAAAAAGGTGAAACAAAACATAATTATGATATTTGATAACAAAAAATGACTTATTATTTTATTTTTGCATATATAAATTTCTAGTTTTCAATAACTATTCGTTTAATTATTGAAATTTCAATAATAAATTTTATCTTAAGCCTTTTAATTCTTTGTGGAAAAATTGAAATGACGTCTAGTAAATTTTTATGGAAAATTGGAATTTTGAAAGTGGTTGAATGAATTTTATATTTTATTATAATTTAATTTGTAAATGTAAAATTTTATATAGGCTTTTATCAAGCTACTGTTTTTTTAAGTACATTTAAAAGTAATGAACAATGATATATAAAACTTGTATTTATTTTTTAAATTGTATTTTATGAATATTCATGGCACATTACGTAATGCATAAATTAAGCGTTGACCGTAATATATCACAGTTGACACATAAATAATTTATCAATCTGAAAAACAATTTCAATGGTAAAGCTCATTTACATAATTTTTCGCAATTATTACAAAAAATTAGTTAATTTAGTAATGAAAAGTATTTACCTACTGATATCTAAGCCATATTTTTGTTAAAAATTAAAATCCTAAATTCCTCTATTTAGATCAGATTAAATTGTGTACAATACTCCTCAGGAGGCGTTTAGATCCTTTAACATGGTCGTAACGAGGAGAAGAATAGCAATTTATCGTTTATGGGTTACATTCCTAGCTCCTTTTCTCTCTTTTAACCACCCCATGTCGCTGTTTTTAGGATATTAAGAGTAGAAAACTCTAAGACCACTGACTGTGACAGTATACAACAATTTCTAATAGATGTTCGTCGTGGCTATTCTTCTCCTGCAATCGCTCCCCGGGCTAGAAACTGAGCCTCACAGATTAGAAGAATACACCAATCTCGGATTACAGCCAGAGAAAAAAATTTCATACACAGCCGCCGGTGAGCTAATTGTAGAATAGTGTTGTAAACGAGTTGACTATCACTAGCAAATTAACCAGCATTTCCAGCAATTAGTATAAAGTTGATAATAAACGTTGTTTAAATCATATACACAGTAGTTATTAGAAAATAATCGACACTGAATCGTAATGAGAAAACAATGAATAGAGACTGCACACGGTATCACAGTATCAAGATCTTAACAACTGACCAAATCAAACTAGATCCAATAGAAAATCGTTAAGTCCTTTCAAGACAATCAATGAAAGAGGCGAGTCATATCGGCTACAATGATGCCAATTATCCAAGCACTGTCTTATCAACTAGCGTCAAATCTCCGCGAATCTTATCTCAATCGCACTATCCTTCACACTACAGTTACCGTGTACACTTGTCACCTGAAGTCCAAAATCCTTCCAACTTAATGGTGTAATTTCAACATGTTACAAGTCTGTACCGAGACACGATCAACTCACACATTCATAGGACACATTTATCATGCCGTGGCCCTGTCACTGAGAGGCCTATACACAATTCATGGTGGTGTTTTCTATGGCCTCAACGACTTAAGTCATTCAGTCCGCCTAGTTGCGCTCAATACTATAGTAATATACACCATTACATGTATGCAAAAAAGACCAATCGTATACGCCCGAGCTGGTAGTTTAAATACAAGCCATATCGAATATTGTTCAGACCTAACCCACTCAACATGCATAACAAATAGACTAAATATTTGATAGAAAATGTGACCTTTCTATATTTCCTAGAGTACCAATTGATTGAGTCAAATGTTTTTGCAATATCTACTTTCAATACTATGCAGTATTCAAAACTTTCTGCGTAGCCTTTGTTTTCTAGTCATTCAACACTAAATTAATGAATAAAAATGTTGGGTTCACTGCGCATGTCAATATGATATCGGATTTTTCAAAGCAGCTTATAGCAGCCTGCTATGATTGTATTATTACCGTACTGGTAGTATTAGTAAACTAACTAATGTTTTCAACAACCTAATAGAAAATACCATGCCCTCATTCATATTCAAATGAACACAACTAAATTTTAAACTTGTAGACTAAATCTATTCATGTACAAGTGAACGAAATAAGGATATATATGAATTTTAAAAATCACGAAGAATTGTAGGATAAGCGTCTTAAAATCCATGAATTTTCGTCCCACACCTAGACTCATAGACATTTTTAACAAGGGGTTAGAATTGAATTATTTTAAGTTTTGGCTGCATTACTCTCTATTGTTTTCGATATGTGTTATGTCATATGTAATATTATTCCCTCAAACAATGTCTACTCGATTTCGATAACTTTATGATATGGATGTAAAAAAAAGCTCTATTGGCCAAAATATCGTTGCTTTAAATAATGACCAACACCATTTAGGAGATTTGTTTGAGGGTAATATTGTGGTTAAGATATTAGTAGTTATTAACTGTCATATTATGTAGTTGATAATCATACACTCAAATAGCTGACGGCCATTTTTATTATCGCTCTAATAATGATAAGCCAAATATCCTAAAGGGGCTACACTTGTTGACGGGAATTTGCCAAACGACACAGCTCTTTAGTATTGTAAGAGGCTTGGCAAATACTCGGCCACGACTGCATAAACTTGCTTAACAATACGAAAGCTCCTTAACAAACAATCGCTATTGAAAACCTTGTTTGATAATTTGTGTTTTGAACGATCATAAGACTTTTTGCAAATATTTGAAGTAAATGATCGCAAATGGACACTTGTTTCGAGCGGTTCTGTATACAAGCAGTATTTGGCATTTTAGTTACTATTTTATTTTGTATCATTTTCTATAATTTGTCTGTGTATGTTTTTATGGCGTCTCAGGGTGAATAGCCTAATATCACAGGTCTTAGACCTAGAACAGATAAAGGAGAATTGGTATTTCTTTTTCCTCGAGGTCGTGTACTATAAGACGTCTTTCTGAAACATGTAAAATGTCAAGAAACCCAATTTAAAAGAATCGCAAAAGCATGTCTTTGGAGAAAGCATGGGAATTGTATGCAATTAATGTAGTTACATTAATAACAGTTTCAAATTGATTTGCTCCATTGTTACCACATTCATCAATCCATCACGAACAACTGGAGAACATTTTCTTACAAGACAGTATTGAAAGCCGGAATTCTCTAATGGGAAGGCGAGTTAAACGATCTAACTGCCCCTTGTCCATAAGTCATTATCAATCCGTAGTCGTCAACGACTATTTCAATTTACCGCCAATTTACTCATTAACTCCATAATTTATAGCTTTATTGACAAATCACCATTTTTCTCGCCATGTCTCCAGATTTTATTCGTTACCAAGACAACTAGTGATATTGGAAAAAATATATTTCTCTTTTGTAACCTTTCAAATCAAACTGATTTATATACAATGGTAATAAAGTCAGCCATATTTAAAAAGCACATTTTAGTTAAACTGGACATTAAAGACTGGGTAGATCCAGATGAATTCTTGGATGATAACTCACCACCATCATTAACATAATTTCCATGTACTTGATTTTAGAGATTATTTAATTGTGTCTTTCGAAGGCTATAAAATACAAGAGATTTTTCTGAAATAAGGATCCTTTTCAGCAAAGGTCTTAACCAATACCAATTTTGTGGAATGGTGAGGTAATTAAGTCATCGGCAATGTCTTGACTGAATTTCATCATTGTACACTTCAGGGCATTGCCTGTTTCAGATGTACCAAACAGTTGCAAAACACTTATGTGTATTCTGCTCACTTATACAATTTCCATTTTATTTTTGTTATCAAAAGATTTATTAATAAAATAAAACAAAGAAAAAGAAAAGAAGAAAAAATCAAAGATGAAAATAATAACCACTTTTCTCTATAATTAGATTAGAATAGAAGCGATAAATACATAATCTTAGCTGGTATAGAAATTATTAAGAATTTTATTGATTAAGAAAGGAGAATCAAATGCTTGCCAGGTTCTTATTAGAGAAAGATAAGAATCTTAATTCTCTCGCTTTTTTCTTTCATGTTTTCTTGAAGGAAAAAATCGATAAGCAGAAAGTTAAAGATAAGTAATAAAATACAATTTCATTAATTTTCAATTAGTCGATCAATTTCATCAATTCAAATGTTGATTATTATTCAAGTAGTTATTTTCTTTGTAAAAATAGATCGTTGATTAGAAAATGATCGAAATAAATATTTTATTTTCTTTCTTGTATTTATTACTTTTAAAACAATAGGATGTCATCGACATTGCAACTTTCTTTGTTAAAGATTTTTTTCATACTTTCATTGTAGAGCACTGTAACTTTTCTAGATTAAAATAAATTTTTAAGGAATTATTTTCTATTTCAAGTAAAAATCACAAAATATTAATGTAGCATTTCAATGTAAAAAAATGATAAAAAGTCGTTCAACACTTATATTTATTTGGTAAATTAGTGAAAGTCCCTATTGATAATTTACAAATATATTTCTCAGTAAGAAAAGGCTTAAATTTTCAATGTAAATTAAAGACAACATTATATACCAATTTTCATCTTGTAATATTTACATCAATTAATGCTATTTTGATAATAATTATATGAAAATAGTAGCTTTACAATTAGATATTATTTTTCACCACTGCTGCCTCCACGAATTTTTTCATATACTTTTTCATTTCGTAAATTAACTTAACAACTTGATCAATCGAAATCTTATTTTTTATATTTTAGGTTATGATGCTTTGATGTTGTGCTAATGAAAGAACTTGGTAAGTATTGTCTTCTTAAACGCGTTGAAAATAATCTTGTACAAATTTTTAACAACTGGTCAGAAGGTTCTAGCACCATTTTGTGGTATCTTAAAGGAGACCAAGGATTCACTTAAAGACACACTAATGTCTAAAAACATTTCAGCGGCGGGTTGGTGACAAGAGAGGCGATCGTAAGCAGATGGTAGCATGGCGGGAGTTTCGCACTAATTGATGCCGTGTTGATGAAAACTCGCCTGCCGGCTACGAAACTACGGATAGAAACTTCTGTTCAAATCAAATCACAAAAGTCAGTGGTGAGAAAACGTCATTTTAAGACAGTAGGAAACTAAAAGCGAACATTTTCTGTGCCGAAATCCACTCTGAAAAGTGCGAAAATGTAGTCAAGGAAAATTTGCGTTAAAAGCGACATCCGAGGGAGATTGTTTATTCTGACAGTTGGTTGGAATGAAGGCAATATTACTGTTAGTTTTAATTTACACTTGACAGGTTTTATATTGTCTTTCTATAGATTAATAATTTATACTTGATAAATATTCCACCCAGAATTTAATATTAATAGTTTTTATACTCCTATAATACTTGTTTTTTGTCATTTTATTTTAGACTCAGAATAAAACACAAGCTTGACAAAATCATAGCTTAATTTTTACTGAGCTGTTAAAAGAATGGATAGTAAAATTTGGATAATAAATTTAGGTTGAAAAAATTTAAAAAAAAAAGTAAATTATATAGATATAGTTTACATCATTTGTCTTAACCTGATTTGATTTAATGAGGACAAGCCATGCAGTTGGCAATGAGGGAAACTTTAAAGGGTAGCGGCGATTACCTTCTCCTTTTATATTTTTATCGTTGTTATTTTGCGAAGAATTTGAAGTGGTTTCTCTGTATAAGAATTAATTAATATTATATTTTTATTATGCACATGCGTAATTTTTTTAATTCAAGTAGGTCTACATATATGTAAATTTTGAATGAAGCCGATGCTTCTTTGAGTAGTTTAAAATCCATAAAATTATTTCTAAATTGTCAAGGTGTATTATGAATTCAATTATCACAAAATTAATAAACTATAATAACAGCTCTTACATATTATTTTGGTAGTGTCTTATAGCATGAAATTATTAGAGATAATCCCAAAACTGAAATCCTTAATCCAAATACATAGACTAGTAAGTCACTTTTCTATTAAGAGCGATTTTATTCATAATGTTGATCGTTTTTATATTTATGTATGTAACATTATGTAAATGTTCTATTGAATAATGTTACATATCGAGAACATTAGTTATGACTAAAAATCTATATTTATGAACCTAATATTTTTTATGAACATACATGTTTATTTCTAAAAAATTTCTTTTTAAATTTACATCTCAAGAAAAGAGTTATTTTTAATTTCTTTAGCTATTTTGAACATAAATTTACAAATACACAAGTTTTTAAAAATGGCAATAGCATGTATGCGACGTATCATCAACATATTAAATGCAAAATTTTAGTGATTTTTCTGTGTGTATCACACACTTAAATTTGCGGAATCTTCATTCAAAAAATGTCTAGTTCCAAAATGACAATGAGGGTAGTGATATCGAGTTTCCGGAGTTGATATTTGCACAAATTCGGAAGCTTTTAAAACTACCAGTTAAGTTCTGAGTATATAGATTAACGGAATAAAAATTGCTTTCAGATCTAAATTAGAATTGTAGTTTTCTATTATTTATTTCCCTGGTCGTAGTGTGTGAATGCACACAGTGTAGGGGACATTCTATTTATGTAATTCTGGCCATGTTTTATTCATTATGAGTTTATTGTATATCTTTCCACTCTTAACATTCTGTGTTAATCGAACGCTGTCCTTTTATTAACGAACATAGATAAATTATGGCCGCTTCTGAAATAGATTCCATTACATTTTATTCGGTTCAATTTGACGGAAGATTCAAAATTTTCATAGAATTATTTTTTATGGTAAAGACACATTTTGGTTTCTGATTAATGTACAATTTCTCAGCTAAATTTCTGCCTGTAACATAGTTTGTGGTTTGCAATAATTCTTAAAATACGCAATATACTGCTTTCAGAACCATGCACCATTTTCAAGCTAGTCAAATATTGTGCTAAATATCTTTTAAAAAAAACCAAAGTTTGAATTTCTATAGTATTCTATGCAATGGAAATTTACAAAAAAAAATTCTTCATCAATTCAGTTCCTTGTCATAAGTCTTCAGAAACCTTTCCATTCACATCAACATAATAATATACTTTTAATTTTTATAGTATTCTAAACCCTGACTAAAATTTCATTCTTGAGTTTACATCAATATGCATTTTGATGAAAATTATTCCGATTGCTTTGCATGTAGTTATAGTGCACTGTATGCAGTTAGATATTTATTTTTAATATAAAATAAGATTCGTGCACTGTTGGTTTTTAGATTTTTAGATTGCATTTAGTTATGGGTTGAAAATATGAGATAGTTATGTTGTATAACATTAATGTGAAATTTTCCGATTACGCCAGACTAATCCAAAAATCGGCAGTAATATATGATGTGAAGCAGATTGTTTATTAGATATGGTAGGTTAATGTAGATGATAATATGGATTTGAAGGTAGTAAACGCATTACATAGTAGATATATAGATATGATAATGATGGTCCGATTATCATGACACTGTCGGCTAGCTTGAGGGTCTGATAGCGGCAGTGGTAAATACACGTCCAGTTTCACATATCCTAACCAAATGTCTGTCGTATTTTAAAAAAAAATTGGCACATATTTGTGTTTTTATTCATTAACCACCATTAACATTACAATATATGTGAAGTATTTATCAATAGATTATAGCTAATATTCATTTTAAACATTGGTGTAATCAGCAGGGTGGAGGCTGTCTTACAATCTGTTTTTCAAAAACAGAAATACATGTTCAATTTGTAACCTTTGAAAAATTTTCTCCTCCGAATTTTCTATGCACCAGTCAATTTATAAATGCAAAGTCTATTAATGATTCCGATTTTAACAAAATGAAGAACGCAAGTTCAAGTCAATTTGCCAAGTTCCACTAACTATATAGTAATAGTAGTATAAGTTGTAAGAAATGACCTTGTACTAAATTCTGAAGGAAAAGTAACTTGACATGACTAACAGACCTACGTAAATCATGCAGTAAAAACTTAGGATAAATTAAGATCCAGGATTAGTTAGCTGAAATGTAATTAATGTAATCATGCGACTGATTAAGGCTACGTATCCAAGAACTAAAGATTTTTTGACAAGTTTCTTGGCATGGTTTTTATGTTAGAAACTCTTTGATTCTTTGATAGTTATTCGAGCAGTGCCAATAAAGAACCAATGATTGAAGTATGCATATTGGTAAAAGAAAAGCAACTCACCCTTCTTGGTTAGCAGAATAATAAGTGTCCTAGGAAAACGCTTTGAATTGGAAACGATAATTGATCACGGCTGACTTTCTCTCGGCCCGTATTAGTATTAATAAGATTTTCCACAATCGCAGACAATTTTCTCGCTGGCACAATTCTGGAATGCACTTGGTATAATGTTACAAGTAAGAACTACACGTTTTGACAGAATATCCGTATGACAATCCAGTTCGCCTGTATGCCTTGTAGACTGACAATCGGCGACCTCTCGCAACACACCAACACTTTTCAAGCGGAAAGTCTTAATTTCGCTGGATTTTCATGGCTATTGCATACCAAATCCGTCGGTTGGGAAGTAATGCTTACAAGACGATAACAATTTTTCTATATCACACTGCGGCACATGTTTAATAAAATCACTCAGGAGGCGGAGCTATGTCACCTTTCTCGCTGTCATCCACTCGTCAAAGGAGGCGTGTATATTGTTAAGCGAAGAGTATCGTGAATGGTCTGTAGTTAAAGCAAACTATCATTTCCGAGCCGTGTGCAGTATTGATGGTGAGAGTTGTGACGTCATAGTGTCATTATGGACGGGTCTAGAGGAAAAGTGGGCGGTCAAGTCGTCGAGTGAGGGTCGAACAGTGAGACATAATTACAAGATAGAACACAACCTGGGGCCGTAAGGAAACAATTTATGGAATGATATCGTGTTTCTAAAGACGTGTTTAGCTGTCAATCACTAGTCAATTGTGGCAGGTTGGATATAAAAAGGGGTGGCCTGAAGATAAACGATGGTTGAAGGTTTCAGTGTTTAATACGAGGAAGATGACAATGAAGTTCTAATTAAGAGATGATGAAAATTGTTCCTAGTGTTCAAACGATATATCAACTTACATTTAGTCAACAATCTACAGTCTACCTTACAACTCAGCTAATACTAAGGCTTTGACTGACAGCCGAAATCTGATCTTACAATTTACTGCATAGCTTCAGACTAACTCGGCAAATTTATCCCGTCAAATTGTCCTACCCCCCATTCAGCTATCGTGCCCTAGGGTTGGCTAAGATCCGGTGAATGTAATTGAAGAAATTGTTGTTACATTGCACCGAGTCCCTTTGACTGGTGGCCTAATTTTGTTGTGTGATATGAAATACAATTTATTCAGAGTTAACACACAAGATCAAAGGCTTGAACTGAGTCTAGTTTAATAATACAACCCGTGTGTATTGTAGTTGATAGCTATACAGCCGTATTCATTCCACTGCTATTGTGTCACCCGTACTGATCATATCAGTCAGATGAAACACCTACCACCATTCTTCTCTTGTATTTCTATATGTCAATTTCTATACAGGTAATTCACAACTTGTTGCGATAAAAATATGAAAGAACTCAGCAACGATAACAGTTGTATTTTAAATCTCAAAGATTAAAGAGCATTGATACATCCAAAAAATTCCACAACTGTTACATGCATTAGAAGCCAAACGCAGGTCGACGTCAGATTTGATTTTTACATTTCATATTTTCATGAAATATAAATACCATACCACCGGATGTATACATATTAAATTAATGAATTTAAATACATTTGGTGTGCCGTTATCTGGTCATAGTACATCATTTATCTTTATATTCTAGTCTTAGTTCAGCACTTACTCTGTTGTTATCTTTGCTTCTTATCTTTATATCCTAGTCTTAGTTGATCACTTAGTCGGCTGTTGTCTTTATATTCAGGTCTTAGTCTATCACTTAGTCTGCTATTATCTTTATATCCCAGTCTTAGTTCAGCACTTACTCTGCTGTTATCTTTATATCCCAGTCTTAGTTCAGCACTTACTCTGCTGTTATCTTTATATCCAAGTCTTAGTTCAGCACTTACTCTGCTGTTATCTTTATATCCTAGTCTTAGTTCAGCACTTACTCTACTGTTATCTTTTTATCCTAGACTTAGTTCAGCACGTACTCTGCTGTTATCTTTATATCCCATTCTTAGTTCAGCACTTACTCTGCTGCTATCTTTATATCCCAGTCTTAGTCCAGCACTTACTCTGCTGTTATCTTTATATCCTAGTCTTTGTTCAGCATTTACTCTGCTGTGTTCTTTATATCCTAGTCTTAGTTCAGCACTTACTCTTGTGTTATCTTTATATTCTAGTTTTTGTTCAGCACTTACTCTACTGTTATTTTTATATTCTGGTCTCAGTTCATCACTTAGTCTGCTGTTATCTTTGCATCTTAGTCCTAGTTCACCACTTAGTCTGCTGTTGTCTTTATATTCTGGTCTTAGTACATCACTCAGTCTGCTGGTATATCCTTATATTCTAGTCCTAGCATATCACTTAGTCGACTATTATCTTTATTTTCTTGTTCCATCCTAGAATAATGTACCACATATTCTGTTATCTTTGAATTCTAGTCAAAGTATCTGCTTTTACCTTTACCTACTTAGTCAACTGTTATATTTGAATCCTAGCCCTAGTACATCTCTTCAATGTCACATTCAAGAAACATTAAATAGCGCTTAAGGTTAGAACTAGCCTCAACAATTTAACTAGCCAGAAAATGTACCAATATTGTTTTAATTTCCAATATGACACAAAGTGCAAATTATTTCTTTTGGAATAATTCTTTTTATATATGCAATCCAGAGTTATATCCAAATTGGTTGATTTTTATCACTTTTTGAATGTTTTGATACATTTTTTAACATCACCTTTATACTTTACTTGTCCTTAAATTGTTAAAAATGCCAAATGTTCAATATTCAATAAGTAAATATAGTTACATTTATTAACATCACCTTTATATTTGTGATGAGTTTACGTGTACTTAAATTGTTACAATGCTAATTAAATTTTATTACATTTATCAACATCAATTTTATACTTTTGATGACTTTACTTGTACTAAAATTCAATATTCAATAAGTAAAAATAGTTACATTTATTAACATCACCTTTATAATTGTGATGACATTAATTGTATTTCAATTGTAAAAATGCTGAATATTCAATATTTAATAAGTAAATTTTGTTACATTTATTAACATCACCTTTGTAAATGTGATGACATTAATTGTATTTCAATTGTAAAAATGCTAAATATTCAATAAGTAAATATAGTTAATGCAATATCCTTAAAAACAAAATTGACAGTTGTGTAGGTATAAAATTATCTTTCCTCTATTAATATTCAAAAATCTTGTGGTAGGGGCAAGACAGATTTTTAGAAACAGTTTTGAAACTATATACTTTTGTATAAGATCTTTTTGTCGAAAACGAAGAATTTGTTTACTGTGAGAAAGTCGTTCATGCTTTAATCAATAAGAGAATTAGTATTTACTTCAAAAGACAATTCAAGTATTTCCTTCTATTCCACTAAAACCTTTATTAACCTATAGGAATTATTACTTTTCGTAGGATGTAAATAATATCTTAACCTGCTTTTAATTGGTTTTAATTAATAGAAATACCCCATCAATCAATCAAATGTCAAAATTTCCATATTAATTTTTCAAGTATCTGTCGACGTTTTGCAGAATCTTACTTCCACTTCATCAGAACAGAACACATTTCTATCAATATTATATAGATTTCTTATTATCTAAACCTTTGCTTTCATCAAAACAAAGTTTTTTTCTTTTCCTTGTCAAAAATTACAATAGAAACGCCAAGCATGTCAAGTAATAAACCACGCCTTCTTTCTATAGCTCCTCCTCCTTTCTTAACCACGCCATGTTTAGTTTAATCGATGTCTTAATATTTCAGTTTACAGGTTGTTGATGGACATAATATGATAATTTCATGAGCAATTTATATTTTTTCTTTGTTAATTTGAAGCCGGTCATTTTCCATCTCTTACTAATAACGAATATTATACCAATGATTATAATACTAATAATAATATTTATATAAAGATTTTCTGTAAAACTATATAAATATACTATAATTTTAGAAGTTTATGGGACAATAGTGCACTTATTTTAGTAAGATTTCTGTGGAACTAAACCCACTTATATTTTTAGAAATATATGTGATGATGGGCTCTGTGGAACTATATAAATGTATATTTCAGAAATACATATGTAGGCCTAGTACAATAATGTTTTTTTTCAGTAACAGTTCTGTGGAACTATACAAATACTTTTATATTTCAGAAATTCGTGGGACAATAATGTACTTATTTCTGTAAGATTTCTGTTGAACTATGTAAATGTACTTTTTACAGAAATGCAGGGGACAATAATTTAATATATAAACTTATGTCAGTAAGATTTCTGTTGAACTATAAAAATAAACTTGTATTTCACAAATGCACTAGACAATAAAGTACTTATTTCAGTAGTATGTCTGTGGAACTATATAAATATACTTTTATTTTAAAAATACATGGTACAGTTATGTTATATTTCAGTTAGATTTCTGTGGAACTATATAAATTAGTTAAGAAATGCATAGGAAAATAATGAACTTATTTCAGCAAGAGGTCTGTGGACCTTTTAAAACAATGTATGAGGCATTAATTAACTTCAAATTTCAGTAAGAAGTCTGTGGAACTATATAAAATAAATTCATTCTAGAAGGAAAATAAAACCATTTCAGTAAGATATTAGTAACTATATAAAGCACTGAATGTTCTCGATTCAATTTATAATAGGTAATACCCAACATCACAAAACCAGGCAAAGAAATATAGGTATAGAAGCATATACGCCTTGGTTCCAAAGAAATATATTTTTTCCCGAACAAATCCACATATCTGGTACCAAACTATTGAACCATATTACAAGATGGTACCATATATGTACTTTTATATCAGTACTATAAGAGCTGTGACAATTCTATTAATTATATTCTTATCATGATTTTACTATTTTATTTTAGAAAAATTATCAAAATATTCCATCAATCTCTTTGAAGTCTCTGATATATTTATCATTATCATTTGATTTTTTTTTTAATTGATATTTCAACATGGCGTATTCTTTACATGCTGAAAGTTGGCGTATCTAGCCGGGAACATTATGTGATCTTTTTTGTGTTTTTTGCCAAAATATATATTTATGTCTGTAATTATATACATCTGTATCAGACTGTTACTGTTTTGTCAATATGATGTGATAATGAAATTGGGTATTCAAACAAATAGTTCGATCCGTTTTACTTTTTTAAAAAGTTGGACTCAAAACAGAATTTAAAAAGTTGGACTCAAAACAGAATCGAGAGTAAAAGTTGTATAGTAAATTAGCTATTCCTCGATTTCTATTCAACAAAAAACATATCATTTGTAATTACTCCCATATATAACATATTCTTTGGATAGTAAATGGCCACCATATGTGAAAATTTGACCAACACCAGCAGCATCCAAAATAGGGTCCCACATCCTTTGGCCTGAATAAAATAAGAATAATACACCCCATAAAAGTACTATGCCGGTGTATTTTATTTTCGATCCTTGCTTTTTTCAATAATTTGCTCTTGTGCAGATAAGTAGGACGCAAAACTCCATTCATTTCATTTCATTTACTCTTGTCTTATTGCAATATTTCCAGCAAAATTTTATGGAAAATGTAGCAACGATTGCCTTTCACTGTTTTCACGAATGACGCACGGCGTCATTTTGCATCTGTACAAACATAATACTAATTTCTTGATAGCCCTGTCATGTATAACCTGATGGTATCGACGCTAAGTTATTCAAAGCTCATTGCTAGGTTCTACCTCCTGGTCTTCAGGAATTATTCAAAAAATTAATTGAAAATATACAAATTTACACATATTATTTTTAACGTCACACTTGATGATAAACAAGTTTAGTGAAGTGAAAACTTATCTATTTGAAATATTGTCGGTTTATTAAACATTCAGTGAAATATGTTGACGATACATAATTTAATTTTTTGTTATCAGTTGTTTATATCAATTTTGAAAATTTTTTATACGCTTAGTGAAATTGATTAAACCATGTGAATTTGAAAAAAAAATTCTAAAATTCTACAGAGGTATGAATTTATAGAAAGACTTTACAAGTAGGTTTTCAAATTGGATTTCACGATGGTTCATTATTTAATTTGCTACAAATGCATCGAATACAGAAAGTTAAATTGTATGTAAATAGGCTTTGAAAAATAAGCTATGATTTTCCTTTTGATGAAGATGAAATGCACAATCCATGAAAGCCATTTACATCTTTCCCTGCTTACTCGTGTTTTTTTTTTTTGGTGATATTTGTACATGTACATAACTTTCAAGTACAGCACAGTACAGTACAACGATATGATCGTCGCACGGTTTGAGCAGAGGTCTAAAATGTCGAACACAGAGGATGGGTGTGCTACAGGCTGTACACGTTAATGAACATACCATGACAGTTTAAATCGTTCGGTTATGGCATACAAAATGGTGTTGACTCTTCATATCATTTGATTTAATATGATGAAGTTAACAACATAGTCTAAAATTTTAATACACATTCATCTTTGCGCTTGTCTGTCATTTTGTTTTAACAAAACAATTGAGTCCATTGTCATGAAAGAAGCGTCGCATACACAACAGTGGTGTCATCTTAAAACCGTTTCTGAAATATATTGCTATCAAAAGAGATATTATTTACTTGTTTAGAATTACTGAGGACGACGGGGGAAACACGTCGAAACGTTGCATAAAACTTTAACCAGTGATTGTTGTTCCATAAAGCTGTGTCTATATATCGTACTCACAATTGCTAAATGCCATTCAAAGACTTTGTTTAGAATTGTCATGGAACTCCTCGGAACCTTGGCGAGTTAGGCGATTCAACTAGAGACCCGTTATTTAACACCAAACTGATTTTTATTTCCTCTACAAAAAATACAGAAAACAGTTTTTTCATTCAGAATATACGATAAATGCATGTAAAAGTTTATCAATAAATTTTTAAATTAGTTGTTCACATAGTTAAGTATTCGTTACGAAAATTTAAGTGTGTTTATTTATCTACCTAATAAAATATTTAATAAGAAAAATGAAAGACATTAATTTTCCTCAGAATCAATGTTAAACTGACATGTTTTCATATGACGAAAAATGTGTTTTTACAAGTGTTCAGCATACAGAAATACATCGAAATCAGACGTAAATTTCTCAAGAGAATTTTGTTTAAAAATAACACTTCGTTTAATATTATAATGAATAATTGGTGCTACCTCTTTTACACTAATCGCGCCTTCTACAGGTTATCATTGAAGAGCACTGATTTTGGATTTATTTATATAAAATACGCCTTTTTCAATGATACTAATTATTCGATGAAAAATTACCTAATTAAGTACTAAAGTTAATTAATAAGAGTAGATAAAAACAAGTTAAGTTTGGTTCTAAAATACAACTTGAGTGACGAATTAGTTTTCATAATAAAAGAACTAACACTTGAGTAAATAGAGAAATATAAAAGTTGACAGTTCGTAATTCGTTCAGCAAACATAAGAATTAGTTCTTCTTTTCATACTTTGTTTGGATATGCTCTTATCTACGGCTTATAACTACCAGGCCCCTTTAAAACGGTGACAACAGTAAACAGCCCTTGAAAAACAGCGGTACATTCATGTGCGAGGAATGCATGTGGGTATATAATATGTTTGTATATCAAGTACATAACTCCATGTGACTTATATTATCATATTGACTATTCATTCTATTCTAAGGACTTATTAAGATCCCGCAACTACTTGACTACGATAAGGAGCATAAAAAGGCCCCCTTTTCAATAAACGCGGATTATATTTGGTCCATAAATAGGGATCACTGCCTCAATGAAGAATAGGTACAAATTAAAGAGAAAATAGTCGACATTGAACCCATTGTAAGATATTTCTTACATTCAATACGTTCTTGTGGTATGATTAAGAAGGAAGGAATTTTGAATTTTTACAGCTTGAAATTTTACCACAGTGGGGTTTAAGGGTGATATTTTGAGTATTTTAACGTCCTAACACCCCTCCTCTCCTTAAAAATGAAGAAATTAAATTTTAATAATGAATTACTATTGCTTAATTTTTTTTAATTTAACATAATGCAATGCCAAATAAGTTAAAACACACTATTAATATGCCCTTTATGAGTCATATTTTTGCCTTTCAATTTTTCACGATAGTTTGTTAAAATTTCCCAGAATGATGTTCCCAACCCACAAATCATTAGTCTTCACGCTACATTAAAACAGAAATCAAAATTAAGAGACATACATACCATAAGTTATTCTAAATTCAATAGACGAGCCTGAAAACGAGTTGTTTTGGCCCCAAAACACGACATTTTTTAAGTATGCGTCAAAGCAGGGAATTCGTTTGATGTCTAGCGATGGGTAGTTGGGTATTGTTTAAAAACTGTTTATAGCTGTAAGGTCCTCAGCTTGGGGTCTCCCTTATTTTATTTATTGTCCCTAAATTCAGAATATATTAAGTTTGAATATTGTTAGAATTTTCTGGTTGTCAACGTAAATTTCATATTTCTATTCTTTGAGTTCTTCTACTTTCTTTTCGGTCCTTTGGTGCACAGACTTGAATATACTTTGCAGGAAACATAAACAGTATTTTTTGCGTTGCCGATTAAGATTACTCTCGAGAACCCAAGGCAGAAGACCGCATAGAGTGGGCTGGGTATCCAAGAGAAAGAATTGCTGCAACGTAGGATCACATGGTGATGGTGGGGCAACAGAGCAAATTAATGATTCGGCATTGCTTTCATACCAGAACCAGTTTAGAAATTCATAACAAGTGATGTGAAATGAACTGATTTTTACGTCCTACTTTTCGGAGCATTTGGCTAATTTTACAGACTGATCGCCAATGCAATTCAGTATGCCTGCATTGAGGACGTAACAAATTATCCCCTGTGAGCGACTAGACTTCAAATGTGTTAAATTCTGAAAGTTCTATTGACGAGACCCAATTTCAAGATCTCGAGCTTGAATTTAGAGTTTGAATTTCTAACATTATAAACCCACCGCCGAATAGATCTAACATTTAAAATTGAAGGTGCCTCTTTAAACACATACCTACATCGCAATCTCTGGGGATCAATAAAGGAAATATTATACATATTCCTTTCAAACAATATAACTCGTCTTGTTATAGGAGACAGGGGCAGTCCAACCCACCTAATTATCCTTACATATCCCCAGAGGCCCACTTTCTGAATCATAATCACTGTATCGTGTTGACTAGAGATGGAAGAGAAAATTATTATAGAGATTCGAAACAACCGAGTTTCGTATGTACGAGCCTCGCATGACTGCCATTAATAGCTACTTTTCACACAGAAAATTGATAGATTTGTTTCGAAGATGGGTCATTAGAGGCACAATTAGGGTTAAAACCTATTTCAAGGTAAGCTAACGGGCAATACGACTCAAGTATACAAAGGAGACTCCTTTCATCACTACACACTTTCCCACGAAATTCAATGAAGAACCATATACTACTAAAGTTTTAAATGAGGTGCAATAAAGTACTAAAGATTTTATTGCTTTACCTACAATTCGCTGGTGATAAAGGCATGATGTATCTGAATGATGTACAAGAAATGGGTAATGTTATCGATCAACATCTCATTTTGATTGAAAGGAAATGGTCAGAGAATCCAATAAACTAGTTTTCAAAAAGATCAATGTATGAACATTTGCCTTTTGCTGCACATTGGTATATCACTACCAATATCAATTAATCCTAATTTCTAAATAAAGTGTCTGCTCCACACTAGGCCTGTACATTTGGGAGAATCAAACCCTCCCTTCCCCGAAAGCTAAATCAACATGAGCTAAACTTTCTTCGCGGATTTGCCAGGTTGGTGCTCATCTGGTTAGTTGCTATTTCAGATAATAAAATCAGATTAAAAAAATATCGTTAATCTACATCGTATTCTTAGCATTGCCATGACAATATGCTTGTGCATTTGGGAGAATCAAACCCTCCCTTCCCCAAAATCTAACTTGAATTGTTACCCGTTATTACGATTTCTTTCATAGTTTCATAGTGCTCGGTTTTAAAACGATGATTCGCGAACAGTTGTAATTCTTTACATTTCACAGAGATGAAATCAGTAAAGATGCTGAGTTATTTAGAAATAAAATCCTAAAAGAAAGTGTTGAAATTTCATGATTTTGGAACTTCTAAAGAGGCCACCCTGTACACCAGAGATTTCTGATACTAGGTGTATATTATAAGTTTGTTAAATTGAAGGATTAAACTAAAGATCAACAAGATTTAACCATCAGCTCTGATTTCATCCTATAATTGCTTCCAGTAATTAGGTCCGCTAATATCTATATACTTGCTACGTGTTGACTGGCGAGCTTCAGATGTCACCGCCAGGACACAGCAGGGAGTTCCTTACAGTCGCCTCTTGCCTCGTACATATTCTACAGCCGATTTAAAGGTTTGAAACAATTAAAGGTTTTAGAAACAATTTAGGAGGCTTTAAAATCACCTGGTGAGGATCTCACTACGCGGCGCTACTGATGTGAGGTGTTAAGCCGAGTTATCTTATCAGGGGCAACAACTCTGTGATCAGATAATGGCGATCGTGATCTCTAATTATTATTTCATGATTTTCCCCTTTTTTCGGATCAACGGCCACGTGTAATCGATCTAATTGGCAGGCCTGGTCATTGTTTTGGTCAGACTAATGTTGGTTTTGTAGATAAAGACTGCTAGTATATGGTATTCAATTTTCTCCTTCAACGATGACCGGTGATGGTTTTCTGCTCGTCTGCAACTTTTCACTCCGCAGTAATTGATCCGGTTAAAATATAATGTGATTGAAATTTGATTGGGTCATGAATGCTTTCAGTTCTTTACCTGATCAATAATGGGCAATAGGGAAAATAAAAGGCCGTCTGCATTTCAAGTGTTTCTTTTCAATAGACGACGGACAAAATGTCCTCAGTGGCGTCACACTTTTTCTAAAGCTTCGTTTCGATCAGGTTAATCCCGAATTCCTCGCTTTTAAGTGAACAATTCTGAAATAGTTGACCGTGATTGACTTGCTCTATTATTTGTGATGAAAAAAAAACTTCTTTGAGAGACGAAGCAGATGCTTGTCAACAGAAAGATAACATGATCGATACAATTCAATAGTCATATTTGGCCATTTCTGTCAAAATGATAAATGCGAAGGGCAGGAAAGAAAAGGATAGCGAGGCGATAAAATGAGCTACTTTTGATCGAAAGAATAGCCAAAGTGTCGAAACTACTTAAGCTGTTTGCACTCGACTACCTGAAGTAAGCAATAAAAAGTAAGAGTGAATAAAGAATGAATGGGAGATTATGAAAGGTCATTAGTCACCATTGTTATTCTTACAGTTTGTTAGGAAACTTGAATTTCACCCCCGTCAAGTGCCAGTTATGTTCACTTTATAAAGCAATGGTCAATATTGTTCTACTTGATTTATGGCCTTATTGAAATACTTATACCTATATGATTGATGACTGGTTCAAGAATTCTATTATAGTTCACTTCTACTACTCTGACCACAATTTTGTCGTTTGAAATATAATGGATTTTCCGACCAACTATACGACGAAGAAGGGAACATTGTTATTGAGTCAACGAATTACGAACTTGCCTTTAACCTTAAGCATGGCGCCGTCATACAAAAATCTTTTGTTGCCCTCAGTATTTATTATGATTTTATTTGGATTACCTTTAATGAAGTTTATTAGTTTCTTTAAGGATTATCTGACTACTAGCCTATTTGTATACAAGAATAATCCCGGACATTATTGAAGAGATCAATAAACAACCTTTTTTTCCCGACTTTCTAAATTTTTGTGGTATATGACGGATCTTTGAGTTATTTGAGGTTCATATCAGTTTTAGTTACGCGATGATAAAACAGATTTTCTGTATTCAAATATGTTTGAAATCACCCCAGTCTTTCCATTTAGTACAGGAGCGTAGCCTGGTGTATAGACTAACCAAGATGACTGATTTTTGACATTTTTTGTGGAACTAGGACTGGACGTATGACACGAGATGTTTCAAATTTTACTATACCAAGACTGAAATTATATCAGAATGCTTAAAGTGAATTGGAAAGTGGGATTTCACTTCAGTCCCTGCTTACGCTGTAGAGGTTGTTTATTGCGTAGCGACACGTAGCTTGCATACTATTGTCCAACCTCTACATATTATCTGGCTCTGTGATAGGAAATTTTTCCAAGAAGATCAGAACGTGTGTTACACCATAAGCAATCCTTGCAAACAACGTATCATTATAGCTATGATATACGACAATAACAATGTTCTAGACAAATTCACAACAAATTTCTCATATCGACTTTTTAATGTCAGTCTCAATCTGGACCAATTGTCTAAATGGACTAAACGTGTTTCAGCTGGGATAAAGAAGTTTAGGAGAGACTGACATTGTTTCTCGCTATTTCAATATGTCACAGAATTTCCAAACCATTAGATAGGTAAATGAAGCGAAGAGTCACAACCTTCTTTCATCAACTTGTCCACGCGCTCCACCAGGGTCAGACCTTACCGGTACAGTTCACACCAATATAGATGTTCCAGCCAAGCATCTAATCCTATCATACACGATGCAACGTTTCGTGAAATGCCAAGACCAAGCAAGAGATATGTTTATTTATGAGTGTCTTTAAATAGCTGACAATGATATCGGCATGGCAGCCATTTTGAATCCGGTTAACGGTTTATGACAGCTCTGTAAATTTAATCTGTAAATGGAATCAAATGTTATTAAGCAATCACAAATTAACAAATAAATGACGACGTTTGTGTCACGCTGGTTTATTGTACCGATACTGCGCCTAAAGTGATCTGGAACGAGAAGGGAATTGTGCAGAGGTTTAGGGTAGTTCGATTGAGGAGTTAGTCTAACTAAACTACATAATGTAATGAAACTTCAAATTTATATACTTTCTCATGTGAAAAGTTCATTAGCTGCTGCCAATTATTGCAAAAATATTGTTTTGGATTTTGGATTTCGTTTTGTGGTTAGTACTTATAAACTAAAACTGTTAATTTCTGCCAAATAATATGTTCGCTACTATTTATTATAGACTTCAATGGTCGTAAAATATTTCGAATTCGATCGTAATATTTCCTTTAATAACGAAAAAATGAAAGAAAAAATCACAATCCCTCCAATATTTGCCTTGTCTAAGAAGACATGCTACCAACAGTCTTGGCTGTCAACACATGACAGAATGTCAATATGCAATTGAAATATTAATACTAAAACAGCGACCAACTTGTCAAACATCTCCAAGACAAGCACCAAATTACCTTTACAACTTATTTTTATAATGTCAATCTCTTATTGGCCACAGAACATAATTTACATGCAACAGACAATCATCAATGAAAGCAAAGTCCTTTGATGTGAAACCATGTTTTAAAGGTCGAGAATTAACTAGGAATAATAACGACGCTGTGGTCTTAAATATTGACATATTACAGCACAAAATCGTCTACAAATAATTTTTAATCGATGCTCATTTGTAAATAATTTGGTAATTAGCTGAGGTTTGAAATATAAGACGAATATCTTAACCTTTTATAGACATTCCTTTCCTTTTCGTTGAAAGTCGTTGATTTGTCCTGTAAAACTTCAACACATTAGGTCATTTATAATATGATGTTTTCTATCGTCAACATTGCTTCCATTACTGAAACTAACTGTTCATTCCACTGTAATGAATTTAAATTCCTAAGACATTTAGGAAATCGTATTCGAATATTACCTATCGTCGCTTCGTTAACGCCGATTTCAAGGCAAGACGCGTGCTTCTCATAATTTACCGTTACAAACGTTATTACGGCGAGACTTCATCAAGATTAGATTTTCCAGTCTTACGCACTGAGAAATGAGTTTGGGAAACTTGGTTTACTCAATGATTTATTTCTCTCGCTAATCTAACTTTCTAATTATTTACAGTATCTTCACCACAACTCACCAACTCTTTCTGGAAAACTTTTTAAAAAATGGCCGACAGAACACGTCATCAAATCGTCTGCCAATTAAAGTTTTCGTTCTTGAAGAAAAGTGAAGATAAATGTGGTTTTTAAAGTAGAGAGTTCCAATCGGTGATTGATAGTTTTATTATCGGCTATGTCAGAACAAAAATGGTGAGAATTTCACTAAGATAGACAGTTTGGTTAGAAATGAGATAAAAATGCTCACTGAAAATCAGTAACGAGCTCGGATGTTGGACGAGTAATCATTAAGTGAAAGAACCCCTCTTTTCTTTCCCTCGCAACGTTCATTCAGGCAGAAGGAGAACGTGCAATGGGTAGAATTTTCTACATTAATCTTTTTCATTACGGCTACAATTTTCCAGCTTATTAACTCTCCAGCTTTGGAATTAAATCGTATCCACGGTGCGTAAAAAATTCTCTCCTCCAATCTCCTCTCTTCACTTGCCAACCGTCTTCCTTCGATTTACTAAATTCAATTTTGCCTTCCAACTTTCACTGATAAACTAGCAGCCTTATTCTTTGATTCGTTTTTTAAGTCTTACATTAGCTTTTTCCGCATCTTCAAAGAATTTCCTCTTCAAATTCAATTTCGGGTATTGATATTTTGCCAGAGGCGACGACTGGTTTGTATTCGTGTCACAACCTTCGTGAAGCTATTATAAGAAGCAATAATATTCTTTGGTTACGGGGCAGAAAGGGTTAACTCATGCAAAAAATCACCAAACTGAGGCATGATCTGTTTCTATGCTAAGACAATAATTTGATTTTCAAACAAGGAAGATTGAAAAACCTGTCATATGATATAACGAGAAACACATCACTCTATTCGGTTTGATTTATGCCCTTTTATGAACTCTCCCATCTCCTCTTATTCCCAGAACACGTTCCTAATCTTATTTTCTAATATTGCGGTATGATGTGGTATTGAGGGCAGGTTTATGGTTTATTTCAACCACTTAGACAACTAAATACAAAACATTAAATTGGTAATTTCTCTTACTGCTTGGCAAACCAAGAGAACGAGCATATTTTACGCCAATTTGAACCGCCGAATGTTGGCCATTTTGAAAATGGATGATCAATTTTATATTTGGTTGATCATGTGGACGCATCGACAATCATAAAAGTCATATTTTGGGCTCGTTACGTTGCCATATTCGTCTACGACCTGAAATGGTTGATTACTTTAAGAATTTTGTGCGATCTACTGAGTTATGAATTTAACGGCGAGCTATTGAATATGCATTACAGCTCTCCCAATATCGCTAAAATATTTGTTATGTAATGGCAAAATGATATGCTTTATTAATGCTTCAGGCGAAATTGCAGAAAAATAATTTTGAACATGGGCCAAATGAGCACCAGAGGATTAAAAATTATGTGTACAAAACTGATGAATTAAGTCATTGAAAATTAATGGGAAAAATATCCCGGCCTTCGCTATTCTTGCTGAACGATTATTGCGTTTTTAATCAGCGATAAGGAACGGTTTCTCTATTGTGCAATTGTGAAACAGTGTGGTTATTTAATAAATATTTCAGTTCCGCTAGATCTATGTTCGTTCTGCCCAATTTAATCTTTCATTCTTCATATTTCTCGTTCTAAATTAAATGAAATTGATACCGAAATTAATTTTTCGTCATAACCGAGTAATTTTCATTAACAGTTTTTGTGTGTTAATTTTACAAATAACTTAGAAATTAAAAAAAAGACCATTTTTGTCAAACAAAATAAAGAGCTTAGAAAACATAAAAATTTTATTTTGTTATATAGGCCTAAGACCTAGTCTTAGCGTACTAAAAAAAATATTTCAATTTCAGTTTAAGATGTAATATAGAATCGTCACTATCTTAATCTTATTAATTCATTATTCCTTGATTCTTGATTAATTAACAAATAATTATCACTTTGATTTCTAATTAAAATCCAGTTTCCGCGATGATGGTCAAACGCGAAACTTGGGCCTCCCGGATCTACATCAATACATGGTCAATCACGAGAACCGGATATTACGTAAAACACGTGTTGCTAGGGGGAAGTACACGTGTCTAAATGATAGTCGCCATACCATAGTAACAGCAACATCAAACAAAATGAAAGATAATGAATAAATTGGAAGTAATTGCCCAAGAAATTGGAGAGAAAATATAACGGTGTCTATTTTTCTACCTAATTTTTCAACTGAAGACGTTTGTTTGATATTTGAAGCTCTTATTTTTAATGACATTACAAAGATGGTTGTGTTAAATCTCACGGCTCGGAGCTACTTACTACAGAAAATATATTTACATCTAAATTCTACTGACTGATCATTCATTAAAACCTTTCTTTGTCATAGGTATACTTCATCTTGTTCTTTTATGGTTATAGGTTTTTTCAAAAGAGGATGCTATTCTCGTGTAGGCCTATATGAAGATGTATGAATTCGTTTCCTCGTACAGTCAATTTTCAAAAATGTACAATGCCGCACTATATATTAATGCCATTATCGCGGGTTCTGCTCATCTCTCTCTTCCTTTCCTTAATAATTTTCTTTAAAAAAATTCAAGCTAAATGGTGGGAGCTTTTGAGCTTCATAGACAAATTTTACCATGTTAGGCTTATCAAATATTATCATTTACGTGGAAGCCCATAACTATTTAGCTGTGGAATATAGCCTATATATGCTCGGAATAAAGGTTTTGTGTTCTCTGTCTGTCAGTGTGTTGCCCGAAATGCTTTTGGCATCATCTTCGAGCTTCTTCATCTTTGCCTGGATTGTGTATACAGGCTGCCGAGTGGCCCAAGAATTCCTAAAAATTTCTATATTAATTTTTGTGCCTGAAATATACTTTAGTCATTTCTGGTAATTTTCTTGCAAGGTCTAAATCGGAAAAAACTCGTAAAATATATTTTTTTACTTAGAATAATTACAACAGGAAGAACCCATATTATGCAACTGTTAAGAATTATAAAAAAAATTGTGGGCGGTCTTACTTTGTGTCATTTATTTCTGAAGTGTAGGCCTACACTGATTTTGCTAAAAGCACTTTTGCAATATAGGCCAACTATGAACAAACATAAAATAGAAAATGATCATAACGGAAATGACGTGTGCGATAACATAATTAGGAATAGTATGTTTCTTGTAAAGATGATGTAACAAATTAATATGGTACATATAATATACGCATTTCCGGCTCTTTACTTCTTAAAGAACCATGTAATTTCATCCAACATCAAGCAGATTAGAAGAAATGGAAATCACTAGTTAGAAATTAATCTCTTTTCTTTTTTCTTATTAGTATCTCTGTTTTTATCTAGAAGCTCCCGTAGTTAAACGATTTGAAGATGTGATACATGGCTGTCCTTATCTTTATTCCAAGGCGTTGATATCTGTAGGATCTAGACCACTGCTAATTACTTACTGAGTTTTACGATTGTTATCAACCAATTTCAATTTAAAATTTATTTCACAATTCAAAACATTACATGTGAAACTTATGACCCCAATTCTTTGAGAAAATTACACATTTTCACATTCTTTGTTTAAATAAGTAAAAATACGTTTTTTGTGACAAATGCAATTTTCATATGTCAACTAATAAATACTTTTCCTTAAAAAGCCCTGAATTAGCCCTAAATTACTGCCCTTAAGCGAAGAACTTAGTTTTTTTGGCATTCTATAACTCATTCCGTAATAGGCCTACTTCATGGCTATTCATAATCGGCAAGGCTAGAACTTTCCTGGCTTCTAACAAACTGTGGTTGTTTGGGCGGATTTTAGTTCAAAAGAAGCAAGAAGTCTGAAATTGGTTTTCAGTTTAATCTATGTTAGTAAATATTTTCAGATTCATTTTCGAATGCATGAATAAATTGTCAGCTAATGCATGTGTGCATTTTAATAATGTATGTACTCGTACTTGATTCTGATTTGAGGATTGGTTCAGTTCATTCATACAGAATGGTTACTAATTCTGATTCACTTCCGTTGGCTTGCTTGAATTGTAAAACGTAAGCATTGACTTTCACTTGCGTCTCCTTTGAAGACAAGATTGGATTTCAGTTCACTTTCTTGAACATACACGCAACACATTCGTCCTTAGTGGCCTGTACAAATTGTTAGCTAAAGCAAGCGCATATTACACGAATAATACATGTACTAAAGAGATAGTTCCTATTTCCTCATGGCCAAACATACTGTAAACGCAACTGAAACATATTGTGGTACAACTTTCACTATAATCTCATCATTGCTAAACACAGGTTAGCCACTCAGTTCCTTTTCAAACTTGATCGACCTACAAATTACAATCACTCGGGTCAGAGGGCTAATCCCCACCAATTGTGGTCACTAACAATTTTCAGATTGTAACGAAGCTATTTTCGGATTTAGAAGACATCAGTGTAATAGAATAAAGGACTTTTGATCCAAATTTGTGACAGGATTGAAGATGATAAGCTATTGTGTCGTCAATTTAATACCCTGATTTCAACATCTAATCATTCAAGTTTTCTCGCTGTGGACTCGAAATCTCTTACAAATCTCAGGCTTGATGGAAAGCTGGTTTATTCGGAGTCAACGTCTCGGAAAATTCGCTTTGAAGCTTAACTGTGGTGTACAGTAGGCCGAAAGGACGTCCCACAGCGATCATAAAAGGCTATAATGTTTAGAAGGCCTGGGAAGCTAGCTACTTTTTGTTCCCGCTCGGGTATCACTGACAAAACTTGTTGAAAATACGAATCTATTCTGATCGGGCCATTAATCGTCGACCCATACAAGTTTTCGCCTCATATCTATTTACGACCTATGGATAGGGGCACGTTATAAACCGCCCGCTGATGATGGACAAATAACGACAGCAATGTCTCCTAAAAACGATATTTCTGGAAAGCAATAAAGAGACCATGAACGAGCATTTTGGTATCTTAAGACGAGCACCTGCATTACCTTGAGATAATCTACATGTTCGCTTCAACTACGTTTGTCAATGTGTCCTCACATTAAGATGTCAAATCGTCTATTAAATTGTAGAATTATTCCATCCTTTTAATTTGTTATATATTTTGTAGCGACCCCCTCTTAACATTTTTATGACTGGTAATTGTTCGATTACTTGCCAGTCGTATAACAAAGTTCTAAAGGTTAATTTTGAACTGAGATTCTCGAGCACATCTAAATATATATGATAATTTGTCAAATTGAAGAAATGTGTTAGGACAAATGAGGTTTAGCGATGCGAGGATAAAAATTTCGTTTTCAAGGAGTATTTTTTATTTTAAGTAAATTTGAATATGAGAAGCGTTTTAATTAATTTCATTGTCAACAGAAACAGTTGGACTTCTTCCCTCAGTTCATCCAGTACATAATCTTATTCACTCTGTGGACTCAGTGCTCGAACTTTCTGTCCAAACGAAATCAAGTTCAATTTAATCTAAGGGAATACGCAACAGACTGAAATTATATCCTGATGAATCGAATTATTAGTATTTTGGTTCATAATTTAATGGAATTTTAGATGCTGTGTGCTTAGTTACAAAGAAGTATGTTACCTGAACAAGATGAAGAAAGAAAACTTTTTTTTAAAAAACTGTACAATAAGCGGACAATTTTAACTTTTAATGACAAATTTCTACAAGCGTAGGCCTATGGTTTTCCTATGAAGAAAGTCGTCATAACGATAATTAACGATATGTTTGAAAAATATATAATTATTCTGAGAATTTGATGGTACTTCTTTTTGGCGGAGTCTACTTCTCTACTACCTTTACTTCCGATTTTGCCATACCTTTGGACGAGAATTGATAGACGGAATTGTTATTCTTGTACAGATTTTTATTATTATAATGAAAAGTTATCGTCGCTTCCCTATATGCAGGATATTAAAATTATAAAGAAATTCGTATCGGTACATTGTACAGATTTTAACGATGAAATTTAATCACGTAAAAATATTTCCCAAAATATTGCCAAAATAGTTCTGCCGTTGAAAAAACAAATTGCAATAATTAATTCTGTGATATTGTCCTGCGTTTGTTTGTAATATTATTCAGTTGATAAGAATTAAATCATTTCCTTTTCCGTATTTGTATTTTTATGTACTAGGTTATAAATTTCTGCAAAGAAAATTTGAAATAAATCTATGTGAAATTATCACCGATTGTTTAAATAATCAGATTCCTCTAGAAACTTCGACATGAATGCTATATATTAAATCGGGGTTAATCATGTGTCAAAAAATCGAATCAAAAATATTTTCCTCTTTATCTTTTGTTTCAATAATAACTTTGAATGATGACAAGTGAAACTTCATTACGTAGATTAAGGTGGAAATAACTAAGTGGAAAATTAATTATTAATTGTTTACCACGGCTAATGATCATTTCACACAAACAAGTGTCAACATTTTACCCTTTTTTTGTTTACAAACAATCTTAAGATGGATGATCAGACTAGTAATTAAGGCAGACCCACTTGAGTCGTCAGGTAACCGTGGAGGAACCCTTGGGCCTTATTTACACCTATATGAAGCGGCGTTGTATCTACCTGTGTTCAATGCATATATAAACAATCGAGTCATATTATTAAGTGATTAGTACTGTTATTTTTTTGACTAAATTTAAAATAATCAGTTTGGTATTGTTAACGAAGGTGTAAACGATGAAGAGATCTCGCGGAGAGACAGCGTGGCGCCACCTATGTACGAGATTTTTAAAGAATCGGTCCGTGTTTTTACTATTGTTACATCTTCTATTTACATTATTGAAAGTCTTTAATGTAAACAAATCTAGAAAATTACAAGTCCACCTCCAGGCCGAATTAATATATATGTAGTTTAATTAGTAATTATCGAACTGGACCGTCCAAGATTATCCGGAGGCGAGATGTCCAAATAAGGTCCAGTCGCATCGTTTCTTCATCACGAGTCCGTAGTTATTGACCAATCGGGCGTAGTTTGGTCACTAGCTATCATAATTGGTTTATTAATCATCAATTTAAGCCTTATCAATTTCTCGCCAGTTCTTCTAATTGTTAACAGGCACTTAAATAGCGTGGAATTCTTTCATCTATTTCGGCGTCCTATGTTTCTTCCTATATTGCCGTTGTTTTCAACTGAATAGACACTAATTAATTTTAATCTTAATATAAGAATAAGCCTGCATTATGAGTATATTTCATTATTTTTACTAATATCATTCTTAAATTCTCTGATATCAATTTTGAAGCATGCCTATAGAATAAATCAATTGACACTGCAAAGGTTCTCTGCATATCAACTATTTTTGTTACACTACTTACACTATACAATTCAATTTTCACTTCCCAACTTATTGTTAATGGTTAAAACTTACCCATATACATACTCAGTATGGGAGTATGTTAATGACTGAAACTTACCTCTGTAGATATGCATGGGAGTATGTTAATGACTGAAACTTACCTCTGTAGATATGCATGGGAGTATGTTAATGACTAAAACTTACCTCTGTAGATATGCATGGGAGTATGTTAATAACTAAAACTTACCTCTGTAGATATGCATGGGAGTATGTTAATAAATAAAACTTACCTATGTAGATATGCATGGGAGTATGTTAATAACTATAACTTACCTCTGTAGATATGCATGGGAGTATGTTAATGACTAAAACTTACCTCTGTAGATATGTATGGGAGTATGTTAATGACTAAAACTCACTTCTGTAGATATGTATGGAAGCATGTTAATGACTAAAACTTACTTCTGTAGATATGTATGGAAGTATGTTCATGACTAAAACTTACCTATGTAGATATGCATGGGAGTATGTTAATAACTAAAACTTATCTATGTAGATATGTATGGGACTTATCTATGTAGATATGTATGGGAGTATGTTAAACACTAAAACTTACCTCTGTAGATATGTATGGAAGCATGTTAATGACTAAAACTTACCTCTGTAATATCAGTATGGGAGAATGTTAATGACTAGAACTGTTCTGATATGTAGATATCAGTGTGTTAATGACTAAAACTTATCTATGTTGATATCAGTTGGGGGTATGATGATGATAAAGCTAACTTATGTAGATATGAGTATGGGAGTGTTTTTATGGTTTAAACATACCTATGTAGATATCAGTATGGGAGTGTTTTAATGGTTTATACTTACCTTTGTAGATATTAATTTGGGAGTATGTTAATGGTTAAAACTTAGAACAGTCCTTGAATCTGCCTTGAAGTTTCCTTTCAAAAATCTTATGCTGAAATCGAACACTGTCGACTGGTTAAGAAAATATTTGACGGCTATACCCTAATGATTGTATTACGAAATCCGTATATTACCGCTTAAATTCAAAATGAAATGAGACGTATATTATGCCTATTGAGCGCACTTGTGCTGGGAACAAAACTGGCTGAGATCAAGGCGAAAACAATTATCTTGAATGTATGTTCCATTGTTCATTGTCTTTATAGTAATTTATCTTTCGAATTATTTGAATACGCTTATTAAATGTTAATATAGCATCAAATATAACAAATGAAGCCAAATGAAATATCGCGTATTGATGACAATGTTAAAAATTTATCAAAAGATCAGTTGTTCGAGCAGTCACCTTACGCGAGATATTTTGATAATATTGTTTAACATATAGTTCAATGGAATTAATTACGTTTGATGTACTGTATTTAATTGACTCGTAAGCGTCTCTTCCACTCTATCTTTCTAAGTTTAATTTCATATTGAAATAAGAGGTTAACAGGTTGTGAATTTTTGATTATAATGATAAGACTTTCCTAAATTGGCATAGAACTGATCTGTGGTTTCACCAAATGAGTTCTAATATGTTATTTGCCAAGATAGATAAGTAAGATAGCATTATATGAAAAGTTTGGCATGAAATCGTTCTAAAACAAATTTTTGAAATCCTTTAAAAAGTATTTAACTTAAATTTAAAAATAAAAACATTACAGTTTAGGATTCACCAAAAAGGTATTGAGTTAGCTAATATTTGTATTTTTGCAAAATTTGACCAAAAATTCCGCAATAGAAACAGAAGATACAAGTTTCCATGTCGTATGAAATTTTGATTTATTTGTTTGTCTTTTTTACTAGTAGAAGATTACAAGTTTGATTTGTTCTATGCTTTATTAATTTTTTGATTGATTTGATTGGAGAATTTATGACTAAGAAATATGATTTATGGATGGAATAATCTGATGCGATATTAAAAGAGTAAATAAAATTATCATTATTATGCAATTAATTTCATCGATGACAATTTTAATTTCTGTTTAATGTATATTATGATTTCTCACTTTGTTAAATGAACATCTTAGGTGCTATTGTAGAGAACAGCGCTGATGATTATGTCTCTGATTCTTCTTTAAGTACTTTTTTCAACGTATAGATGCATTTCAAAGTCTTTCGCAACCATAAGCAAAGTAAAAGACGTGAATTCGGCCAAATAAATGGAAAGTGACAGGCATCCAAATACACTTCTGATTTAATATAAGACCACCAGAAAATTGGCCAGGAAGGCGATCCGGTAACCCATGTGGTCTTTGCTGAAGTCCACTGATACTCCCTGGTGGACGTCCAGGTTGAGAAGTTCAGCTCTGCAGGTTACTTGTACTATGCACCACAATTGATAATTCCTAAATATAACTCAAGAAACGAATACATAACAATTTATATCTCTATGCAATGGACATTTAGTATTTTAAGTACTATCTGGAAATAGTTCATGTTTTATTATTTAGGTGCGATGTAGTACATTTTAAAGGTCACACGTTAAAGGTACTTTTATAGTTCACTATTACAAATAGTAAATCATTATATTAAAATAATTATAAATCATTATTTATTTTAATAATCACCCACGCCAATTTCAACGATTTGCTGACCATGGCTAATGTAGAATTCGAAGAGATATACAGTACATTTATAATCAATTTTATTATTTAAAAAAAAAATTCCATTGGCCAAAACTGTCTACTTTAGCGAACAACGTAAACCAAATCATTACATAGTTAGAACAAGGGCTTTCATTGAAATAATCATAGCTTTTAAAGGATTTCTATAACCAAATCAAGCTTCAATTTAGTGCTAACATAACGAAACTTTTTTGGAAAAAAAAATGGGCATATAAATACGAAACCTTCAACCGGGTGCTTTAAGCAAAATGATATAGTCATTTAATATTGAAAGCATTTATAGTGAACAAAAGTCATAAAAATGGTACCGAGATTTAGGCGTGTGACTAAAGAATTCGCTTCATTGTTATTCTAATTGCGAATTATGTTCTAGATATGACGAAGGTGACCCAGTGCATGTTCGATTGCTTTCACCTTACTTCGCCAACACCTCGACTAAATGATATTTGTAACATATTGAAGAGATGGTCCATTAAATTTGGAAAACATTTTCATCAAAGGATTTGTTTCTCTTTAAGGAAATACGAATGAAGAAACGGGCGATTGTCGCATTGAACTTGATCTTATGCATTCACGAATGAATGTGATATCAAAGTAGGGTTAAGTACTAAAAAAGTTCAACACAGTATCATTAGTTTCCCATTTTCTTGTTAGACTATTGCAGCACTTAACAGAAATAATTATTTTGCACTGTAGATTTATAGTTTTTCTGCGAATTGCGCCCATATATGCTATAATTGACAGCTTATTGGCTAAATAAGACCAACTTCTTACAAAATTTTTACACTTGCATAAGACTTATTATATTCATAACAGGTTAATTTGATGTTCTGGTCAAGATTGCTTAACATTTTGAAATTGGTCTGGTACTCTGCCGAATACACACGTCAAATGGTAAATCGGAATGACGATGAATACTCCGGGATTCAGTTTCTAAATGTTATAAATGTGAACATTTGATCATAGCGGAAATAAACAAAAATATTTCACGCCTTAATATTCAATGATTTTTATCAATTGAAGATAGCAGTAATACAAAAAACTAAGAAGTGTTAAGAAACAGAGACCACGGTTCATCCAATACAATTGTGTCCACGTGCAGTCCACACACGCACGTGCAACCATTTTGAAGCTATATCCGGAACTAAGTGATCGACGTGACGATTAGAAAGAAGTCCATTTAGATCTGAAGACCTTAGTCAACATTTTGGTATTATTTATTGGTTAAAGTGTCGAAGGAAAACATTAATATCGCCGTTCAGGAGGTCAGAAGGTTTGCCAGTCATGTCGATGGGGAGTGATTTTACGAAAATTTACGAGCGTTGCCGAAGTTGATAAGTGTTTGTACCAAGTTTTATTTTATTCCTAACCTGATATCATGATGGCTATCTGATATGAATTCCACGCAATAGTTACTAATAAATTGAAAGATGACTAAAGGAAAATGAGTAAGCGACAGCTCGTCTATTTCTCTGTCTGAAGCAAGCTGTAGAGATGATTGATGAGACTGTGGACGATGTAAGAATTGGCTGATTTAACATCATTTCTGATCCATTAGTCTTGTCTTCAGCTTATTAACAGTAATTTATTGAAGATAGTAAAAACAAAGAAGAACAGTAACTCTTTAACTGAAAAAAAATAGAATTTCCGATTTATGATAACTTTTACTGACGAAATGTGTTTTAATTTGAAAAGATGCTTTTTCGAGGAAGCTTACATTGGAATGATGTAAAGTAGAAATACAGTGGCCTTATAATATACAACTTTTAACTTTTGAAAGAAAATATTGTGTATTAATATAGATAATACAATGTACAAGATATAAATACATGATTTATGAAGAAACAGGATGCTTATTCTCAGCTTTATAAGTTATCATTGAATACTGGAAAAAACGAGCGATTCTTTTATTTTACATTCTTATACTTTATTATTAATGTCTAGGACTAGTAAAATGTGCATGTAATCAAAGACAAGTAAATTGCAAAAAATTAGGGCTGCGCGAATTTTTGATATTTTTTTAATTATTTTCTTAAAATATATTTTCTTTGTTGACGAATTATAATTATGTAAGGATTTGTTGAGAATAATGAATTAGGTATAGAATAGAAGAAATCAATTTTTAATTACAGTAAAGGATGATGTAGTAATATTAATTGGAAATAGAAAATCATAATAATTGGAAGGGGGTCGGTTTGCACATCATTTGCGTCACCTTAAAAAATAATAATTGGTTCCCACCAGTAGGGGAGTAACTATTAAATTAAAAGAAAATAAAAACAGGGGTATTAAAGGTAATAAAGTTGTAAGATTGAGAAATTGTTATTTTTCTTACACAATCAATTCCTATAAAACCTCACCAAATAAAGTGTCGTTATTTTCTTACGGGAGATAAACATCGGCAGACTGCACGCAGTCCTGCTTATAAACCCTTTATCCTTAAACGTACATAAAACGTTGATGTTATTTCTGCCATCTAAATTATAAAGAAATAAAACGATGATATAAAGAAGAGAATTACTAGTTGTAAACGAGACCTTAAACTCGTTATAAACAGATCTTAACTAATGTTTTCTTTCTTTGATTAAAAAGAAATAAACACGTCCCCAAATAACACTGGACATAAGACATAATACTGTCCAAAAACTCACAATTGCCACTGGCTATTTTTTGTTCGAGTTTCCCTTCTATTATTTTGTTGAATGTTTTGTTTTCCACTCACTGTAACATAAAGTCCTAATTATGACCAGTAGATTGAGTTGTCCACTTCAGATGACCATTTGACCAGTCGTATAATAATTCTATTAAAGCTCTTCATAGTTGGTTAATGTTACACAATAATTATGAAATAATGACGACTATTTTTAAGCAATTTGTTGTATTCTTTTTATTGGTAGTAGAATTAATAAGTGTAATCAACAACATTTCGCCGCCGTCTCAAGTTCAATCTTATCCTATTTGATAATACGAAAAATTGCCGAAATTCATGTTTTATTTTTCTCTCATTTGGACAACATCTTGAATATTTTCCATTCCATTGTTATAGAATACGTGTTCTTCGTATATAGACTACCCTCCCACTTAGCTTGGCGATTTAATTTTGAAATTAGAGTTGTATTACAATTATAGGCTACTTATGTATGATGTACAATATTAAAGAATTTTCAATATATCAAACCAGAAAAAAATTTATGCCATTACAAATCTACTTTTATAATTTCCAGCACATAAAAGAAACATTTTATTTTTTTTTTTTGAAAAATCTTCTAACGCGGTTATTTTTTTTCATGTTGTTCTTCTTTGATCTTAAGTTAAATATATTTATATTTTAAAAATTTCGATTTAAGTGGAAGACATGGCAAAATATCAAAATTCGGTCAGTGTAATTTTTGAGTATAGAAATAATGTACCGAATAGAATTTAAATACAAGATTTGCAACAAAATATTATGCAAGAATCAAGTATATTTTGTGAAAGGCCATCGCCGTTTGAGAGACTCTTAAATTTGTATTCTATTCACGGGCGACACAAAATAGCGAATAATACAGTATTAAGCATCTTTGTGTGGTTTGAAAAAGTGGTTTGAACTGAAAGTTAGAGGTTACATTCTACCGTTATCAATATTCTCTGAATTTAAAATTACGGTCATTAATTTGTAACAATAAATACTGAATTAACGTTCAACTATCATTTGACGTTATAATTTTAATATTTTGTGATTTATGATGGAAAAATTTAAATTTATTGCGAAAAATTTGGTCTTTAAGACATTGGAACCAAACACGCTTATGAGCTAATTAATTACTTTCTTATAGATTTTTTTTAGCTTTTTGAATTTCAGTTTTTACTTTGATATTTTGAACTATCATAGCCAAAAATATTCCAGTTGAGTCATATCAGTAGTAATGAATGTATCGGTTGACAGTTTTCGTTATATTTCAGTATGTTTTTGATGATTATATGAACAGTATAAACCGTTATATCATTAAACTCAGTTTTAATAATTACACTGATAAAATAAAACCGACGATATTTACTCCAAATCTTCTGATCTGTAACAGGCGTAACACATATTTTGTACATTTTCGTTAATTTTTAATAAATGATTATGTATATATAACATTCCGCAATTATTTCCGTACGCGAATTTTTTGTAATACGGCGGACCGATTCGGAAAGCCATAGTAAATTGGTCGCTTCGTTTGAGTTTATATTTTGCTCAAAATATGGCTTCTGTCCGTGCAAAATTTCCCTCATTGCACCGTGCATGGCGTTGCCCGTCTTGATTAGCCCAAATGGTGCAGAAAAGTAAGACGTAAAACTCCATTCATTTCATTTCATTTCAACATATCGCTTGCATAATTCATAAAATAACGTCTTCTGCATTAACTTATCCATGATTAAATTAGCCTACCTTGAAGTAATATATGGAATTCGACTTTTGCATCCTGATATTCTGCTAAGAAATGTTTTAAGAATTCACTTTGAGGTAACGAGCAAAGATAAAACTAGTGTCTGCATTTTAAGGAATTGTGGAGTAGTAAAATATTGAATTCATGTATTTGATAATCGATGCATTATATTTACAGGTTTTTTTCATCTTGGACTAAAACATAAATTTAAATCCATAAAACTTACTTTTCATGTTTATATGAATAATTACCAAGCATTATCGTCATTTACTGGGGTTGGCTTAGTAATGACGTCAAATAAACGGATTAATAAACACACATGTTTTATTCTAAGAGATTTAAAAACATGAAGATTTTTCAAATAAGGTTAAAAATTGAAATGATGTAATTAGCTCTTCACAAAGTATGAATAAAATTAGTAAAGAACGAAAAGCAGCAATTGAAGTTGTTTTTAAATATTATGCAAATTTGCAAATTGTCATTTATTACATCATTCACAACGTCATTTGCAACCCAAATAACATGTTTTTGAACATTACCGCATTTTCTTATTTCAATTTAGTCTACTTTATTTTGCATAATTTTCTATGAGTATCAAAATGAAAATAATTTTTTTTTACATAATGACCGCACTCATCTCTTATTTTTCACAATAACTTGCGCAATTTGATCAAAAGCCAGTGCTTATATTGAACTCGTATACCTATAGATAAGATACTCAGGTATGAATTGTGGCTCAAGGGAAGCAACTCTTTTACAAAAATTAAATGTTTACCTCTGATAAGTAGATACATTGAACTTCCCATATAGTAATTAGCCGTCTAAAGAATATCTTCTCGTGACTTTTCATCCGCTATCTCTTACACCAACTTGGTCCTTTTCTTTCAATGTTATTTCGCGTCGCTTTCTTCGGTGTGAAATTCGGTAAATGAAACATAAAATTGAGATAAATTCAAATATTATAGTCGAATATTACACAAAAACGGTGTTGATATACCTTTAATTCGATAACGTGAGTAATTCGTTGTGAAATTGGCAAATAATCCATTGCCATCCATTTTTCACACGAATGATGCGACCATTAAATGTCTTGGTAGAAGCCGTGAGCAAGCTTATTTACGCTTTATCAAGCAAAGCGAATAAATTTTTATTGTCATTTTAATTGCATAATTAGCCAGAGTCGGGGTAAACCGTGAAAAACAATAATTAACTCATATCATTCTCTGATTGCCTGGAAATTACCATCTCCAACGATAAAGAAAGTCAACCTATTGACCTCGCAAGTCAGATGTATTCAACCTAAGACAGTTTTTAAAATTGCCCCGTTCTTATTCCAATGTTTGACAATCATATATACACTTTCAGACATGCAATATTGAAAACACAGAAATATCTCTCTTGTCGGCTTGCTGAATTTGAATTTTTTTCCTTAGGCTCAATGACGCACCAACTTCGTTTAACTTTCCATTGGCTTATGGTCATCGTGTAAAAATTTTCGATTGAATGATAAACCGACTTCGTATAACTTTTCATTACGTTGATATCGTATATATGCAATCATTTTTCTGCATTAATGAACCTATTTTTGCCATTCATGATACTCCATTTTCAACATTTTTTTGTGGTTTATCGTATTGCTGGATAAATTCCGTTCATGTCTATCTTGATATGTCTGACTAAATTCTTCCACTCTATGAAGCAGGAATAGTAGATTAAAGCAAAAAACAAAATTTTGAATGTCACCTTATTGGACTGGAAAAAGGTTCGGACAGAATTAAGGTCTGCAATTATATATTAGACATATTTTCACAAAATATGATTATTCTTTATAGAATGAAACACTTTGAAATCGAAATATTTTTAAAAAATCCCTTATCAAATATAATTATCGTAATTTCACTAACACCTTTAATTGAATAAATGGTCTATGTGGTTTACCATCTTCATCGCAATTTCTGCCTAATTTTGCCTTCAGTTCCCGTTATTGAAAGACAGTTGATCTCCCACTGGAAACGTTCTAGGTTCCACACACTGTAATCCATTGAATTGTAATCTGAAGATAATTGAACAATACTATTTGGATGTAATGCTCATTTCTTAGGGTGCAAATGCATGAGGTATGGCGTTAGGCGTTAGATTGGTACGAGAATAAACGGTACTGTTGCAAATAGGATACTAACCAGATTCGGTTCTCCTGATTTCTTCTTTATGGTTAATCGCATAAGACGTTCTCTTTATGTTTGTTTGTAGCAATTTCTATGACCAGATGCAGGGTGCAATTTTTAGCAGTCTTTGTACGACTTCAATTAATATATATTTATGAAAGATAGTCTTGTTAGTATACATGAACGTAACCTTCTTAGGTCTGTGATTTCACAACGTCATCATAGAACATGTGACCGCATTATTTCAAATATATTTTGTGAAATGTTTAGCTCGCCATCAGTTTCTTGGTCTATGACAAGCTTGCTACTAATCACAGCAATCTGGAGCTTTTCAAAGCCTCCAGACGTAAACTTGGATAATTTTTGGTTTAATGTACAATATTAACAGAGTTATGGAAGCGAAAATAACATTTTAGTTAATGCTTGAAATGAGATGAGAGTTGGGTAACTTTAGCCCGAGGTATGTCCCAAATTTTAATTCCATCGCTTGATTAACGCCCAAACTATTTATTACTGCATGGCGGAAGAATGTAAGTACTCCGCTTTGTTCGTGGCTTGTTATCGGCATGAAATTGGACGTGGAAATCGACTGGGAAACAAAGAATTTCCAAATGGCAGACTCATGGAAGATATTTTACGCGCAAGCGATTTCTAGAAAGGCTTCCACTTGCACTACTTTTCGGTAGACAGACCTTTAGTTAACGTCAGTCTTCTGATGAAAGTGCCAGACATTCACGATTATTAGCTCTATCGAAATATTTTGCAATTAGTAGATGAAGTTACGATTACCCCCGTCTCTTTCCAACACGCTCATGCAGAAAACACATTTGCTGTAGAAGCGCTCAGATGGAAGAAAGGCGAGCGACATTTTCATCATGTTAAAATTTGGTAGAGTACTTGTAGAGACGTAAGAGTGTCTAAATTAGATGAGTAAATGTGGTATTGTATGGAATTTTGAATTTCCAAAGCTCTTAATGAATGTCAGAAATAGCATTCGCTTATTAGTTTAACAGAGTTGGAATGGATTTTGTAGACATGAAATTAGAAATGAATAATATTTTGGACTAAATTTCAGCTAATGATACTTTAAATCTTCAACTTAATTTCTATATTTGGTTGTATTTTAGGAGAATGTATTTGCAGACGTGAGTAATGATAAGTGTTCATGGTATATTTCTCATTGGGCATTGACACCGAATTCTTTGGGGGAGGGGGGAGAATAACCTTTCTTTAACTGCTAAACCTGCAGTACCGTACTCTGAGTTTTTAAGAAAAACGTAGGCCTTTATCGAAAAAGGCAAGAAACGAATTTCTTGTATGAATATTTTGCATGTATTTTAAATAAGAATGACTGGAGCGAACAGTACATAATGTAAACAACACTAACTTAAATAAGTTTTATTTGAGTCTGGAAAAATAATAAAAATAAATTCAAGAGCAAAAAGTTTTGAATTTTTAATTGTAAAGATGCTTTGTTATTTGAATAAAAATAAAATCGCCTCTCCCTTTCTCTTTGAAAATATTTGTTTTTGTGCAACATGACAATGACTTACATTTATTCAAATCAATTTTCCTGTTGTACCAAATACAAATAAATTTAGAACAACGGTGATAAATTGCCCAAGACCCAAATCTTAATCTGTAGAAAAAGACAAGGGCAATGACAGAACACATTTATTTTTACGGTAACAAAAGACATATATTTTCACAACTTAATCATAACAGGTGTGCCTTCAAAAATCAGGCAGAAAATCATTTATCATAACATATATTATATATGTCACTAACAAAACATCACAATTCCGTCAAATCTCCAACATTTTAAGCAATTTTCAACCTCATAAACTTTCACAAAAAGAAATTTCTACAAATCTGGAAATGTGAGGAAAAAATATTTCCTATATCGCATTTTAACTTAAAAATAATCTTTTCATTAAATTTACCAAGGTTTTCATTCTTCCAAATTTCTGGTTGAATTTAAGCAGATTTAATGCCGAGTTAAGTGGTTAATCAGCCAAGGAAAATTCATCATTTGCCGAACTTCGGGATTAAGTAAAGCTGAAAACTCTTATCATTTCTTTCTCTTTTGGTCTTCGTTCCGTCAAACAATTTCACGTTTTGGTTTTCAGTTCGGCAATTCAAATATATCATTTTCAATAGCATTGAAATGTATTTAATTATTTAATTCAATAAGAACGGTTTAATTCTCGTTGTGTTGGTGTTTTTTCAAGCTGGTCTTCTGCAAGACATGAAACAATTTCGAAACTCATTAATCTGCTAAAAATAAAACGTCCTTGTTAAAATCGGAGGCAAATATTTCCTCAAACGTAGATTGTACATAAAGTTATATAATATATTATATTAAAGCCAATAAATTTGGATTTTTCAAAATATTTAACTATATAATAAAACAAAACAACAAAACAGTTTGTACCAAACTGCCAAACGAAACCCGACATCAAAAACAGTTTAGCAATATATTGGTTGGTTGCAGCTAATAAGTTTTCATTCAAAAGGAAGTATTTCTATCAAAGATAAGAAACTGATTGGTTTAGGATTGTTCAACATATTTCGGGTTTGAGAATTGTGCAGTATATACAATGTAGTTATGTCACTATGTAGGAAGGCGTTCGTGTATTCCAGAAAGTCTCTGTTTTCAGGGCAGTATTTCGTATGATATTCGATATGAAACTATCAACAATTTGTTTTTTTTTTTACACATAATAATCTCAGAAAATGAATTTCGATTTTCTCCAAAAAGAAATTTTGAATTTTTTTATGTTCCATGATATTGTAGAACTATTGCACATGCTTTCTGTTTTTGTCAATGTTCCGAATACTTTTACAAAATAAAAACAGTTGTAAATAATTGACAACTATGGGCAACTTTCTCGATTTATGTACCCATTTGGCCCGCAGAGAAAACTCTTTTTATTTTCCATCTAATTTAACGTTTGATAGTTTGGGTGGTGGACATACAACATGTTTGAAATCGTGGTTACATTTATAGGAAGGAGCCAACGCTTATATTAAATTATTTAATTTGAAAACTTGACTTCACTCAATATCTTATTATTTAATATTCATTGTGGTCACCTTCATTATTTTTAATCCCCGCAGCGATGACGTCAAAATGAAATAAACAGACGCATCAATGAATAGCACGTGGCGCATTTAAAGAAGAGGCGAAAACACGCGCGTAAGTGCACGTGCAAGTTGAAATGAATACGATTGGCCAAATTGAGGCAATTAGAGTAGCGTGACCTGAGGGCGGAAGTAAAAAGTGGGATTAAGTTGGCGGCTGAATAGCGAAAGACAAGGACACCCTACTACTACATAGACTACCCGTATAAAGAATTAGACTTCCAGAACAATACACGGCATTGAAGAAACAGTGCCGTGGAGCGAGAAGCCCTACACGATTATGAAACGTCATAACGTAAGCCAACCTAACGTGCTGAGGTCAAGTCAGATTTTTCTTTCATAGCGGATTTTAATTGGAAACAATTCAAATTTTCAGCTTTATAAGTTAAGTGTAAAATTCCGCCCCTTCGCCGTTTGTAAAACGGCTTATTGGTGTAAGATTGGGTAATTGGGACATATGTTTTTAAACGGAACATTTAGTTGTTTACTATAACAATGAATCCACGTTTTCTAACACTATATTTTATAATTTGAAAACATTATATTGAATACAATGTTATTTTATAACATTACTTCAAGCTGTGACTCTCACACCTGTCACAGAATTTGAAAATTTGAAAACTTTTGAAAGAACTAGTTGTTTTATTTATTTGAAGGATGATTTTTTGAAAAAATTGAGCATGGAAAACCGTGGTAAAAAGAAATTTTATTCGATCAAACAAGCAGCTCGTTAGCTTTGCAAGGAAGGTGTTGGGAATCATATGAGTGAAGAATTGAAAATAATGCGTTTGTCAATGTAGGTGATATGTAATTTATTACATAGAGTGCTGCCTTTCTGTCTTCAAGGAAGAATGAAAATAAAGTGCTTGTCAATTTTGCATAATATGTGTTTTGTTGCTTGACAAGATAATACTTTGCTGGGAAGGTAACTTTGATCATGGGAGTGGTGTGGGTCTAATGATAAGATAATGCTTTGCTGAGAAGGAAAGTAAAAGAGGAATGGCTCCCGTCGATATAATGCTGCTCAGCTTTTTTAAGAGAAAGGGGGCAAACAAACTACATTTTTAATTGAAAGAAGCAAGAAGAGCCCCAGGATTATTTCTTCATATCGACATATCTCGGCGTTCAAGAACACAGGACGAGATTTCTCTGTGGAAAAGATGGCGAATGACCATCTGTCTTTTGCGTCTCCTTTTAGAAGATTAAGGGGAGATAATGAGGTGATTAGAGATCAGTTAATTAGTTAGTAGTTAAAGTAAGTGACCACATGCTGGGAAGAATGATAATTAGTGAAGAAAAGAGATAGATTTCTTGATGATGTGATGATTTTCTCTGAATAAATTTTAGATAATCTATCAACACTTCACGACTCTGTTATCAAAGAAAAGAGCGAAAATAATATAGTTTTTTTTCTGTTAAGAGCTTTTCACTTTAGACGCCGACATTGCTGCAATATTGTGGGCGTATTTGAACGTTGCCATTGTCTGAAAGACCGTCCCATGCGAAGGATAGCTTGTATTCAGAATAAATTTTGAATTATCTGCCAGCACTAAATTAAAAAAAATAAAGACGGCAACGTTGGATGATTCAGATGAGTGTGCACTATACACGAATTTGATGTAAACTTTGGCTTATTTGAACTGGATTTTGCTCTTTGACGACTATAAAGCCCAAGATCAAAGTTAAACTTTAGTTACAATAAAATAAATCTTAGTGTATATCTGAATGTATTTGCAGGAATTTCTCCCCTGATCATTAAGAATTGTGATGATTCTGTGTTATCTCTAGTATTTCAAACGATTGAAACATATTCTGTTTTGAATCTGAAATAGTGCTGAGATCAAGGTGTCAATTATTAACAAATATACAGATGGAATGATAACAATTCTTGAATTTTCATCGATTCACAATTTCCAAAAGTTTGCTGATCAAAATAGCTAATGATCCCTGGTCTTGTGATTATGCTTAATTATCAAGCTAAATAAAAAGGCGTTAAATTAACATCTTGCCTGAGTGACAAGGGCAAGAAGAAGGGGCAAAGATTACTGACCCTTCTCATGCAGGCATCAAAACAAACCAATTGAGCGCGTCATTACCGTCTGCAAGAAGACTCTTTAGTATTGGAGTACAATAAATCACGGTCCTGAAATTAGACTGACCTTTTACGTTTGGTTCAACTCTTATTTCGGAATTAGGCCTACATTCTCCTGATTTTGGTGGAAAGGCTTGACCAGTTGGCCTACCAAATCCACAAAAATCCACAGCCTCTTTAAAAGATACTTGGACTAATAATTATTTGAATAAGTTGAAGTACATACTGGACACCTCACTTGCAAAACATTTTTTAATTGATGAAATGTTCTTAGTGAAATGTCAGAAAATGACCACTGGTGAAATGACAAATAGGGATGATAAAACTGGATAATTGAACATCATACTGAAGGGTTAAATTTTGAGCCATTTATACGCCAAAACTGTACCACAATTAAAATGGCGGCAGCTCTTTAAAGGTACACAACGGTTTTCAGTTGTAGAGGGTTCGCAACATTGGTGACCTTTATGAGGAATAGTGTTGTGAAAACAAGACCCGAAGAACCTCTGTCGCAAAGAATATTACTGACTGATAGCTTGGTATAGCATTGTAGAAATCAGTGACAGAAAGCGGAACAAAAGTTGACATTCAGATCTTCGATTTGTTGAAGCTGGTTAATTTAAGTTGACCGTTGGAATGGATAAGAGCTTCATAGACGTGGCTTGGGTTGACAGATTTTTATTATAAGCGCCAATCTTAAATTTGGTCGTCGTATTATCTTTACTGTTCAATAAGCTTTAATCAAGCAACCACCAAATTGATGTTTACATTAGCTACGGGCTGTCAATTCCGTTTTCTGGAAAATCTAACGTACCATTACTAGAAGTCAATATACGGCTTAGACACTCTCAACTAAGCAAAGTTGCAAGATCCTTTTTCAGTGGATTTAACATAATGATTTATAATCTAGACTCTTAAGTAAGGAATTCGCCCGAATAACTAACCTACATGTCGAAAACTAAAAAAAATCGTTTTAGAGCCCAAAATTTAAGCGTTGTAGTGTTGGGCCCTATGTCAATCAAGGCTATTGTTTAAAGTAAAACTTCAATCGCAAATACATTTGATTTGATGGACAGTTGTTTTATGGTGGTGAATGCCACTTGTGCAACTTTGTTGCGGGGAACATGCAGAATAAAATACCTAATTAAGATACTGTAACATAAATGTTTTGTTTCAAGGGAAGTTACTCTTACAAGAATCTTTAATCATTATACACAAAATAATATGTATATTTCATATAATAATATGTATATCTTTCGTATAAGAATATCTATATATAAAAATAATATCTATATATGAAATTAAATGAAACGAATGAAGTTTTACGTAATATCTATATATGTCATAAAATGATAAGTATATATTTCATATAAGAGTATGTATCTATATAATATAATAATATGTATCTATATAAAATAATAATAAGTATATATTTCATACATATTAATATGTATCTATATAATATAATAATATGTATCTATATAATATAATAATATGTATCTATATAATATAATTGTATCTATATATTTCATATAAGAATATCTATATAATATAATAATATGTATCTATATAATATAATAATATGTATCTATATAATATAATAATATGTATCTATATAATATAATAATAAGTATATATTTCATACATATTAATATGTATCTATATAATATAATAATATGTATCTATATAATATAATAATATGTATCTATATAATATAATAATATCTATATATTTCATATATATTAATATGTATCTATATAATATAATAATATATATCTATATAATATAATAATAAGTATATATTTCATATATATTAATATGTATCTATATAATATAATAATAAGTATATATTTCATATATATTAATATGTATCTATATAATATAATAATATGTATCTATATAATATAATAATAAGTATATATTTCATATATATTAATATGTATCTATATAATATAATAATATGTATCTATATAATATAATAATATGCATATATATAATATAATAATATGTATCTATATAATATAATAATATGTATCTATATAATATAATTGTATCTATATATTTGATATAAGAATATCTATATAATATAATAACAAGTGTATATGACATTTTATAATATGTATATATTTCATATAATAATACTATGAATATATTTTATATAATAATATGTATAATATTTGAGTTCTGTTTTTTGCGACAGGTACAGATAGTCCATTTGGATATTCCCTGAAAAAATCAGCCTTGTAGCTCTGTAACTTTTCAATGAAAAAATATATTTGGGTTTGAGCACCTTTTGACTACCATTGTGCAGATCAGAAATTGCTAATTCATAATGTATAATATTCATATGTTGTGTATCAAATAAGATTCAGTCGATTGTGATGTTTGTCGACGATCACCGCGCCTTCATAAGTAATAATATCTGGTTTTGAAATGTTTGATTTTGTATCGTGTGGTCTAATGCAATGATAATTGTTTTGTGCGAAAGAACATAAAATGTACCACTGACTCCAAACAAATAAGTGGAAAATAGCTTGACAAAAAGTATGGAGACGATGCATGGGTTGACATAATGATATTGTGTTCTAGTTTTACACGTAGTTCCTAACGCGTTACTTTCCCTGAAACCAATTTTATTCGACGGATAATACCGAATGTGTGACGAATTTGTTCCAATATAACAACGTGGAACAGTTTGCAGTAGCGTAATGAGAGAATAAAAGTAGGGTGTATAACTCTGATGCATATCACCTCTGTAAAATAATCGACCATAATCAGCCTGGACCATCGGGCAATTATTGAAAACTAAACTTATAAAGTTTACGATTAAAGGGAAATAACTCTATAAGTAAACTTTATTTCTTGGCTAAGGAACACAATCTGTGTATCCGTATGTCCACATGTGTATCATAAAAAAATGCAGGACAGCATATGCATTCTGAGGGGGAGGGGCCCCATACCACTGATGTCCACAGTCTCCGAATTATCTATGTAGTACGGTTAGGTACGGTGGGTTCTATTGAAATTCAGATAATTTCAGTCGTAAATACTTCCAAATAGGTTTTCCACGAGAATGATTACTGTTGTGATTAGTGGTCGGCATTATTAAAATTATAATAATAATTCAATTTATTCACTTTATTATAGACTGGCAACAGAAGGTGCGCCCATTTACATTAATGGGTGAAAATAATTAACAGTAAATGGTGCTCGTATAAATCAGGCACATCATCATCATCATTTGGTCACATGCAGACTGTACTATATGTTGAACTCCAGGTAAGAACGTTTGAATATACAGAAATTTGGTATCGTGGGGGCTTCCTTTTTTCCATCCTTATATTGCAAAGACCGCAAGAACTTTGAGTCAATTTCGCTAATTGGAGGAACAGGTTTGCCATCCATTTGGCCATTCGTACCTTAGTCTCAGAAACTGGATGTTTTTTTAGTTTGAGTCATGTCCTGTATCCAAAATTATCGGCGTTTTAAATTTAAATTTCTTGATACACCGCAATAAATAGAAAAGACATATATAGAAAAAGAAAGTTAGATTTCTAGTTTGAAGTATATTTGAAGGGATTATGCGATTTTCGAGGAATGTATATGATATTTTTTTATATTTATACAGGATGTGTGGGAAATGGTCTATAATAATATGTATAGTTATAGTGGCAGTTACTGTTCAGCAACTATATTTTTCTGGACCAACTCTGGTATCCCATCTGAAGACAGATGTTGAGTGTACTTATGATTACATAATAGGTATGGATTTTATAAAATACTCCGAGATACTATTTACGTTGAATTAATCCACACGGATCATAGAATGAAAATCGAACGGAAACGACTTCGTTATTGCCAATATTTTAACCACTAAGTGTGCCAATCTGCTAAACCTTGTCCTTGTACGGTCACCAGTATCGTTGGACGTAACTACACTTCTTTCTATTGGTTATGATAATAGTTTTAAATCATTTTACTTTATCTCCAGTTGGCTCGGGATCGGCAGGAGCAGTGTTGGCTAACCGTCTGTCAGCAGATCCTAACACTAAAGTGTTAGTTCTAGAAGCTGGTGGTGACGATCAGCAATCAGATGGGCACATGTTAAAAGTTCCAATGGCATGGCCGATGCTTGTTGGTACGCAATATGATTGGAAATACCCAATGAAGAGACAGAAGCACGCTACGAGATCCATAGTAAACCAGGTAGGATCCGACACTGCACTGACACGTGACCTTATTACCTTAGACACTCGATTAGCCAAGTCCAAATCTGTACCACACGTAGTTCTAGTTGAATTTTTGTAACCTATTTGAAAATGGAATTTGAACCTCGTGTCCGTATGATACAAATATTCGGAAAAAAAGGGCAGAAGGCCACGCAATTTTTGTACAAAACAGTCCTTTGACTGTGCGTGATAACGATATAACGTAAGTAGACAATGGTTTCAACATTGCAGGCATTTCCTATGGCTACTGGAAAAGTTTTGGGTGGAAGCAGTCAAACCAACGCCAATGTGTATGTACGTGGTAATCGAAAGGATTATAATGGATGGGCACAGGGTGGTTGTGAGGGTTGGAGCTATGCAGAGGTTCTACCTTACTTTATGAGATCTGAGCACAAAACGGATACATCACACGTAGATAAAGGTAACTTACTGCTGCTACAACAAAAACTAGTATCACATTCTGTTTTATATTATTTTACCCTGTTTTGCTTTAAAATTTTGAATTCATTTTCCTTTTGATCTGAAAGGTTGATTATTGCTGAACGAGACGCTAGCTAGAACTTGGATAAGCTGTCCACGTTACAGATGACTCGAAAGATGGCATTTCCCGTCCTGGTTAAATCTTTCTGATAGAATCCCCAGTACCTCTATGAAATGCTGAAAAGTAGTTGATAGCCTAAAACTCCAGTACTAGCGTATCTATTTTGTGTTATAACGCCGAACTCTGTGTTTCAGAATACCACAACACAACTGGATCTTTAATGGTCTCAGAATCGCAAGATGACGAGTTTATCAAGTTTGTTCTGAGATTAGGAAAAGAAATGGGTTTACCAGAAACGGATTATAATGGAAAATCCCAAGAAGGTAAGTTATTAGGAATCAAATACATATAACAGTATTCTTTTAATGTGTGAGATGACTTCTAAACTAGATAAGTTGGGAGATAATCTACGTCTGTCAGACGATTTTATAATTGTATACATGTTTACAACATTAAACTAAGATCTGATTCTCATTTTGATCCAATGCTCATCCAAAAGACCACCTTCATCAAAAGAGACTAATTTAGGGCGGTATCTTGATACATGTTTTTTCTGTACAGTTCTGTACATATGATTTAATTCTGAACATAGCGTCATTGAAGTCTAGCGAGGTTCTTTAAGTTTAATAAAAACATAACAATATATACATGTTTTAGACTTAATGTGCATTTTTATTTCAGGTTTTTCGAGGGTCCAATCAACTATTAACAATGGAGAGAGATTCAGTACTGCTGCAGCGTTTCTATGGCCTGCTATAACCAGACCTAACCTCCACGTTCTTACTCACGCTCTGGTTACAAAGGTGAGAGTTTTTTTTTCACTTTTAGATATTTACTGAAAGTTATAGAGAAACTCCTTATATGATGGATTGCGAATCAAGATAAACACTCGGAAGTGAAAGAAAATTGAATTCACCCATTTGGTCAATATTTAATGTGGTTACTATAAATAGACGTGATGTAACAAGCGTCGCTGAATCAATATGGGTTGGGTGTGATATTCGAAGCATCTAATGTAAATGTCAAAGAAAGGTTATAGCAAGCTAGCAAAAATAAGGCACGTTTGGTATTCCTTTTGATCTAAATTCTTATTTAACTTTAGTATTGGATTTTTGTCTACAATTCAAAGCCAAGGTTCGACTGATAGTTCGATCCAAAAAACTATAAAAATCTAAATTTAGTTAAAATAATCAAGATATTTGATGAAAGACGTGGTAATGGTAAATTACCATATTCCTTTCCTAGCCTTTCTCCTGATTTCCAATGATATTTCCGCTGTTGAATTAGTGCTCAATACAATCGTAGAACGATAATAAATGCAAATGTAAATCAGTAAATTTAATTGATTAATAATTAATGTCAACGGAGAGAATAATCATCGTGTTAAGTAACTTCATTGATTAATACATTCTAATCCCTAACTTTGTATACCCGCAGGTAATACTAAGGAAGCATAAAGCAGTTGGAGTTGAATTTCATCATAATGGTGAACTTAAAGAGGTTTATGTTAAGAAAGAAGTCATATTGTCGGCAGGAGCTATTGGTTCACCTAAAATTCTACTTCTGTCCGGTATTGGCCCTAAAGATCATCTTAAAACACATGGGGTAATGTTATTTGTTAGTTATAACTTCAATGATAATGGTGACTTACGTTTAGGTTGATATGGTGTTATATGAAAGATCATTCTGTACGTTATTATTGTTGTCATGTCGTCAAGGTAACATGGAAGCAGGATGTAAATTTATACCAACAATTTTCCCTTTTTTTTATAGATTAACCTTGTTAAAGATTTACCAGTTGGAAACAATCTTCACGACCATATGAGTCTGTATGTACCATTTAGATCTAAGAAAGTATTTAACACCATGGACAAAGTGAAATCTGTTTTAACTTTATTACAATATATTACCATGAAAACTGGTAAGAAATGAACACATTCTATTCTGCCTTTACCGTTATACCAAACGCAATTTTCTTACATCCACGTCAAATATACGTCAAAATTACGAGAACATGGCTTGCAGCTTGTGTCGACTATACTTTCTCAACTAAATTGAAAAGTGGGAGTACAGAAGCATTTCTCGAAATTTTGCTGCCCTCGTGAAAGTTCCCTCATGCATGGAATCTAATCTATGGGAAATGAAATGAATGGAGTTTTACGTCCTACTTTTCTGCACCATGTTGGCAAGAAGAGGGCTAATCTATGGGAAGAGCAAATACAATTATACTTGTTTGATGCAAGACCGGACTTTTCATTGTAACATTTTAGAATTTTCTAATTCACCTTTTACCAACGATTTTTGCTGCATGCAACAGGTGGATTTTCCAATGTTCTGTCATCTATTTCAGGCAAATTGAGTGAATGTTTACAAGGAATTGGTTTTCTATCTACCAAGACGAGTGAACCAGATTATCCTGATGTCCAGTTTCATATATCAAATTTTGTGGTTGACGAAGTTGCATTAAACTTTACAAATGAGGTAACCAATGTACAAATTATTATTTTTATTCGAAAAGAAATAAAAGTTGAAAATCCCTCGATAGTTGGAAACCTGAACGAGCAGTTTCCTGGTTTCCTGGCAAATTAAGACGTGAACACAATTTCATTTTTTTTTCTTTTATATTTGATAGTTTGCAGAGTATTTTAACCAGATGACCCAAAAAGATAAAGTCGGATTTACGTTTTGGGCTGTATTAGCGCGACCCAAGAGTAGAGGAACCCTTCGTTTAAACAGCAGTGATGTCATGGACTATCCAATAATAGATCCCAATTATTTATCAAATAAGCTCGATGTGGAGACTTATATTAGAGGTAAGGAACACTGTCTTATATATATACCGAAATATATGCCTCTATTTCCAGCCTCTGATAGTTATTTGGACAGTTCTGTTCTACTCCATCCTATATCAGAACTGCTGACAAATAGCTTTCGGAGATGGAATAGAGGACGATGTTTCGGACTATGTTATATTGTCAACGCTTATAACGTTTACTGCTTTATTAGTAACTATTACAACTAAGCTAAAGTGACAGACAATCTTTGGGATTGATGCCCACAACCCTTGAATTTTGGAGAGTTCCTCAAAATCTTTCGTCGGTTGATAATCATTAAGATACCAAATACTAAAACATTGCATAGATAGAAACTTGTTAAAAGACCAATGCTAGGTGGAAAATCGTGAACCAATAATATACCCTCAATATATTACAGGCATAAGATTCCTTCAAAAAATACCCAAAACAGAGGCAGGGAAAGAAATTGGAGCTGAACTGATACTTCGACCTTTACCAATGTGTACCAAAGATAATACATATGATACCGACGATTATTGGGAATGTTTTCTAAGACATTTCGCATACACAGTTTACCATCCAGTAGGAACATGTAAAATGGGCAGTAAAACTGATACTACGGCGGTTGTGGACCCACAGCTTCGGTATTTATATTTTAAACTTATTGCATTATATATTTTACTCTGATATATAATTTGGATTTGTGTTTCTCTTAAGAATTGTGTAGAGTTTCTCTTAAGAATTATGTAGAGTTTCTCTTAAGAATTATGCAGAGAGGTCGAGTCGACATAATTATTAAGAAGCCCAAGAGGACCAGGCATTTAAGAACTCAATGATATGCAATTTGAAACTGGGGGCCAATGCCGGGCCAGCCAATTACCATGTTTTCCAAGAATATTTTGTTATATGTTTCAGTGTGAAAGGTATAGAGGGATTACGTGTAGTGGATGCTTCCATCATACCCAATATAACCACTGGTAATACACATGCTCCAACTGTCATGATTGGTGAAAAAGCTGCTGACATGATATTGGGATTGAAACCTCCTACACCCCTTGTACATTTATAACCAACGTCAAGCATTGTCTATAAAGAGTAGAATGGAAGACAGTCCTATCGGTGGGTACTCAGGGTCTGATCTTGATGCTCATTGGGATTGAATGGCCCTAATTTTTTACCCTTTTATAATAAAGATATTATTTTTTATAAAAAAAAATACCTTGATGTTAATAGGTACTCTTTCTATATATATATAGATTGTGATTCGATTTTTATATACGAAAGCAAATTCAGACAATCATAACCCTTGACAAAAAGACTGTACATACATACATCTATACAATATGACAGTGCAAGTTCTCGTCTGTATTATGCCTCGACTGTATGTTTTGATTCGGGAGCCGGGTGACTAAGTGAGTTAGACGCTAGCTCCGGAGTCCAATCCCGGCATGGGTCGAGATTATACTATTTTTTTAACCCGTTTACCTTGACATTGAAAAATCGTCAGGTCGTTTAGATGGGCCAATACATCGAGGCCCTGTGTGCTACAACTGGCTACGTTAAAGATCCTTCGACAGTTTGAATCAAAGGAGGCTGATGCCGTTGTCCCGGCAGAATTTCCCAGAAACATTTCTATATTTTGTGTTTTGATTCACAGAAGAAAATTGACCTTACATATATTCCATAAAATGAAAACATGAAATTTATTTTTTGGCGATATTCTGTCAAAAGTTCTTATTTAAGATATGTGTCATATTCTTCAAAACTTGAGTTAAGTAAGTTCGAACAGCTTACCCGAGTAAAAATAAAACTCGAATTTACGAGTCGAATCATCTGTCCATGACTATTTGACTTCTATATGCAATCTAATAATTCAAATTTTGTAGTCTGGATTATCGAAAGTCTGACAGGCGTTATGTCCCTTTTGTTAGACCATACCATTTTGTCATAGGGATAGTTAATTTGCACGGTTATCGAAACAATAAGGTATACAGCTGTAAGATACAACACCCCCTATTGCAAAATAGCACGGCCCATAAAGGAAATTACGTCATAGGAAGGGAAATTCCCCATCATAATAAATAAGCACGATTTTTATTAAGTGTGAAAACGTGTTTTGTTTTTAAAAGTGAAAAAGGACGAGTAAATTGATATGCGTGTATGTAGCAAAGCAACGAATTTTCCGAAGTATAGGTAAGTTTATTGCATTGAGTTTTTGCTTCTGTGAGACATGTTAGGCAAAAAATGTCAACAACCGCCCCCCCCCCCCCCTCCCAAACAAACAAACAAACAAACAAAACAACAGCTTATTTCAAACACAACACACACATATTGCAGCTGTGAAGGACATTTTTCTCGAAGCAATGAGATAAGAGTTGATGATAGGCCTACCATATCATTAGTTATTTATTATAAATCACAGTAGGGGGCTGATTCTTATCTTTTACCAAGAGAATTTATATTACTTCTATATTAGTTATGCGTAATTAACTTTCTCATTTACATAGTCCAGAAAATCTTGAATTTTCTAAATGAAAACAATAATTTAAAAGCATTAAAAAATGTCACTAAACTTTTGAATATATTCCACTTGCGAAAAATATGTTAAATATGATGTTTTTTTTTACAAAAGAATGAAAATTCCTGTCTAAGGATTGTTTCATATGATTTCTTTCTCCCTTCTCCCTTCCAAGGTCTAAACAGATGCAAAAGTGTTGGTTAGCATAGTTCGTTCTATTTGTTAAGTGTGGGTTAACATAGTTCGTTCTATTTGTTGTGTGTTGGTCTAATAGTTCGTTCTATTTGATAAAAAGTGTGTGTTAACATAGTTCGTTCTATTTGTTGTGTTTGGTTAATATAGTCCGTTCTATTTGTTGTGTTTGGTTAACATAATTCGTTCTATTTGTTGTGTGTTGATTTATATTTAGATGTATTTAGTTTGTAGAGAGAAATTAGAAATTGTCTGTTGGGTCTATTGGCTGTGTGTTGGATTACATTTAAATCAGCTTTTGAATATAGAGGCATTTGACACTATTCTCTAGTTCCATGTCCAGGCTATGTGTTGTGTGTTTGTTTACATTAAGAACAGTAATCAATTATGAAAGAGTATCACCGGTTTGAGATCTATGAATAATATGAAAAGAAATAATTTGAAAATTGATTGCAGTCGTTTCAAACAAGCGAAATTATCAAATATTAGAATGGTGATCGATATAACTGTAAAATGAAAGTACATGATGACCTAAAGTATATAAGTAGACATATCATATCATGGATTCTATAAACTAGTGGTAGAATCAATTTCTTAGTGTTTGATGACGTCACTAATCGCGAGAGGCCTAATGTGATAAAGCATATTTCGAGATAAGAGACGTCATCAAACTCTTAGTTTTAGTGTTTATTTCCTGAATGTCTTTAAAACAATATGTTATATAGAGAAGTAAAAATGAAAATAAGATATTGGTCGTGACCCTCCACTCAGGCCTGTAAAAGGTCTTATTTTGAAGTGAAAATTAAGCCCAAAATGTTCAAAATTCATCTCGGGCGAGCGGAAATCTGTTTGAAACTCGGGTTTGGTGTCAGTCCACATGAGTTCTATTTTGATTAAAATGTGACTTTATATTTTTTTATCATTTTGGATTCTTATCTTACAACGTTTGTTTCTTTTTGTGACTTTGTTACAAACGCCTGTTGTTGTCATTCATTGCTGTGATATGTTGCGCTGGGAGAATTTTCACAGTAGACGGTTTGTCAAAATGCGACGTGGTCCGGCTTCAGTTATAATTGATACTATCACAACATTGAAAAGATTAAAGTAATTAACCCTGTGGTAAGATATGATTTATTGCTAAACAAATACAATTATGTCACTAACCCAACGTATCCGAATGTCCACGTGCCATAAAGGTTATAAAGCGTATACAGTGACGTTTCTAGGAAACATTAGGTCAGAGGCCGAGCAGAGGCCACAGGCCGTTCTTTCATTATACAAAATGCTAAAAAAGTCGGGTCGACAGCCTGCCTCTTTTCGGATGCCACCCTTTGGCACGTTTGGCACTTTGGTATAATGAACCTAATTCTGATGTAAAATAAAAAGTAAATTAGTATTATTATATTACCAACGTCAATTTATCGGTTGTGACGTCTGTACGAACATTGCCGCCAAATAACTCCACACTCATCATCTAACGATCTACCGTGAAAGCTCTGTTAACTTTACGGAAACTGGCGATGATTGCCGAATGCCTCATCCTCTTAAAGCTTTCCACGCACGTGCACTAAACTCCACGTGTGTATCGAACTATACGCTTAGCAGAGCTTCACTCATAGTCTCAAGTTTCCATGTCTCAAAACATAAAATCAACCATACATAATAATTCATATTATAGCAGATATTATTATGTGACACGTTAACATCAGATGATCGATTAAACAACAAAACGCTTCGGGCTGGATGTTTAAATTGGTTTACTCGTGAAAACTGAGCTATAAATATTGTTTCATGTCTTCGCTGTTGTTGTCATTCAAAAGCCATCTAAGGCTATATATAAGCCACGCCCCTACCTTCACATTTATATTAGTTTCGTGCATAGCTGACAAAGGACATGGTCTTTTTCCGTCTAAAAACGATCGTGGTAATATTCACAGTTATTATAGTTCTTTCTCTTTTCTTTACATTTGAAAATTCTACCAAATCTAAATATGAGGAAAAGGATTTGAAGCAGACGAGAACTGACGCTAAGATATTACGCTGGATTAACAAACAGTGGATAGAATTGAATCATTTCTGTGAAGGAAGGAATAATTTTTTGCGCGCCGTGCTCAATTCACCTGCAGGGAAAACGCCAATATTTGTACACGACCTGAATGATGATGCGGCAGTTTCGAAACAGTTGTATGATAAGGGAATTTGGGATCCTGAAAATGTTGGATTAGTTCACAAGTACCTTACAAGCTATCCGGATTTGGTATTTATGGATTTAGGAGCTCATGTTGGAACTTTCTCTTTGATGGCAGCCAAACTTGGAAGACAAGTTTGGTCGGTCGACCCACTACGGGGAAATTTGTTTCGACTGTGCAAATCGATTGAAATTGGGAATTTTACTGAACAGGTAACTGTATTTTATACAGCTTTATCTGACACGTACAGTGTTTTTAATTTCCAGACGGATTACAAGAACATAGGTGGCACTAGACTTAACCAGAAAATAGACGTGACCAATTTTTCTCAAAATGGAGATGCAACCGGAATAAGCGTTATTAGCACTGTTAAATTAGACGATCTTCTGCCCTTAGTGAATTTTAAACGGGCCTTTATTAAAATGGACGTTGAAGAACATGAAATGAATGTGCTTGTAGGTGGGCAAAGATTTTTAGACTCTGTAGATGTGCCGTATATTCTTATGGAGTGGTTCTGGCACAAAAAACCATCGGGAAAATTTGGCCCTTCAATTATTGACTATATGACTAAGCGAAATTACAAACCGTTTCACCCAGCTACAGATGCCTTGTTATCGCTAAATGATTATCATAACTGGCCTATTGATGTATTATGGAAAAAATATTCTTGATTTCACTTTTCATTCAAAAATGCCTTACATTATATCCCTAAGGTCACACTTTGTGTTGACATTGACTGTTCAAAGAAAGAACAGTTATTTCTGTTTGACAAAAGACAGAATATCTCTTTTCAATTCGTCACGTTGTATTCATTTGACATCAAACCGTATTTTCGTGATCTTTTCGATTCACAATATCTTACGATATAGTGTGTTGAGACTAAAGCAGAATAATCGTTAGTCACAAAAGTAGAAATGCTAATCACGTCTAATACTCATTGGATTTGTTGTAAGACACTGTAAAGATTCTGTATACCCTCTCGCTACAACACATGGCCTGTCCGATTCTGTCAGAAGTCGTCTCCTGGCTATTTTTACCCAACTCAAATTTTATACAACGCAAAATTTATTTAGGTTAAACTAAAGAGTGAGACGACACGACCTTGAAATTAGTTGTACAGTAGCTGTATGCTCACGTAAATGAGTTTAAAGTTTGGGTTACTTTTTTTTAAGTGTCAAATTAAGAAAACTAATTGATTAATTGGTGTGTCTAATGGATTATCACATAATCTTTTTCATTATTGCATATAATTTAGAGTTTTAACTTATCATTAGTGTCCATGTATGTACAGTTAGATAAACAAAAAAAATACTTTTGAACCTTTCTTCATTGGTCATTGGAATTCTGATGGTAATTCTCTTCTAATTTAGCTAATTATGAATTATTTATGGACATGTCAGACAAACTGGTTTATTTTCAAGTCATAAGAACACCTAGCTCTGATCACAAGTATTAGCATTTTCATATATGAAAATTTAAGGGAACTCATCTTTAAGTAAATATTGTAGGTGAATGGCAAATATAGACGGGTTTTGTACATTGAATTCTTTTATTTGAAAACGTTTTACAACACACAAAGCTAAATCCTTTTCGTGCAGAATATTTTCTTTCAAGGAGCAAGATATATTATTGTGATCTGCATTAATAGGTCCCCATTACTAAAACCAAACTTCTCGATTTTTATTTGAAGATGAATAAAATGACAAACCTTTGAACAACGTCCAAATTGAAGATGTTTCGATGAACGGTTTTAAAATTATTGCCCTGAGACCAAGAAGCGTCAAAAATACCCCTTGTCGGCACCAGCAGATGTAGTTTTCAATCGATTTTGCTGAAACTTGGTGTGACTAGGCCTACATTGATTTACATGGTCTTGACGAGTTTGAAGTTGGTTGTTGTAGGCATGGATGATGCCCACCATTCATTAAGCGTTTATCTTAAAGCTTAAATCCGTAGGCCTACAGTAGTTTTCTTAGGCCTACCAAAAAACGTTAACAAACTTTCAAATTGGCATTAAATTATACAGAAGTGACTTTTGTGTAGACATTTCGGACTACGAACCTGCAACTCTTCATCTTCGGAGGAACGAATTGCCGATTGGTTCAGAAACAGTTGGTGGTCCAATCAAAATCCTTTTCTCAAAATCCAATGTCTGATAAATGGAAAATCAAAATTAATGGAGCCCATGGGATTATTTATGTAAATCTTTTGGGTATTTTGTGATTTAAGAAAGGTAAGGGATATGTTCCTCTTATGATGACATGCATTTTTTATTCAACCACATGGAAATGTGACGTATACTGCCGTTGCCCCAGTCCGACAACATTTCTTGTGAGCACTATAGACTACAGTTTTGATTTGATTTGAATGAAATTTGGTTTGATGATTTATATTCATGAGATCTTAGTCAAGTTCAAATTTGATGATTTTTCGATGAACAGTTTTTGAATTATTGCCCTTGACTTAGTTAAAACGTGTCCAAATTTGTTCGTGAGCGCAATAGAGACTGCAGTTTTCATTCAATTTTAATGAAATTTGATGTGATGATTTAGATTCATAAGATTTTCGAAGTTGAAGGATTTTTGATGAACGGTTTTTGAGTTATTGCCCTTGACTAAGTAAAAGTGTGTAGAAATTTGTTTGTGAACACAATGGATACAACAGTTTTCATCTGATTATAATGAAATTTGGAGTTATTTATTTTTATGAGATCTGTCAAGTTCAGTAAGATAATTCTTTGATGAACAATTTTTAAGTTAATGCCCTTGAAAAACATGTTAAAATTTGTTTGTGGACTGATTCAAGTTTGACATTTATTGGATAAACATTTTTTGAGTTACCCCCATCAGATTATGATAAAATTTGGTGTGATCATTTAAATTGATGAGAACTTAGTCAAGTTTTAATACAATGAATTTTCAATGAAGGGCTTTTTGGTTATTGTTATTGATTTAAAATAAAAAATTTGAATGAATATAATTAATAACTACAATGTATCATGAAGATCTTTAAAATTATAAAATTCATATTTAAGTCACTTAAGACTGTTCTTATTTCTGACACCTTGTAGTAGGCATATGTTACTTTGCATGGCAAGCTATCTTTAAGTTTTTCACTGGATGAAAACAGCAGTCTGTCCCTTTAAGTTCTGTAGTGTATTTGACAGTTTGATGAGTTGCCTAGCCTAAAGACATTGATGCTGAACTAAATGTATTTTTTTCTTTTTGTAAATGGTTCATACTAGGGCCAAACTAGGGATAAATTAGAGTTGTGTTTCATGTTCGCCCTGTTATAGAAATTATAAACATGGTGACACATATACTAATGACTATGGCTAACCCTTTTTTGGTAGGGGGGGGGGGGCTGGTTGGGGATTGAGTTGAATCATGGTTGCCATGACTGCTAGGAGTGTATTTTACAGATTATGACATGAAAAGGTTTTCATCGGTTTTCATCAGAAAACTAGTGGAAAGAAAATGATACATCTTAGTTGGTTGAATCTGAATGGGTATTCCCCAAATAACTTTTATTTATTTAGATTTCATATGCAAAATGGGCGTTGCTTGAAAGGGAGCTGTCATTAAACTCCGAAGAAAAGCTAGAAATTTTTTTTTTTTAAATCCCTGAAAATTCCATAGCAAAGATTCTCAATCGAAGCTCATCAACGACAAAGCAACCATGGTCAAATCAGATACAAACTGTAATCTTTATTTTGAACATGGTTGAGGACAATATTTTAATGTGACTGAAAAATCATGTGCCTTTTCAAAGTACAATATCCTTAATTTTTTCAGCACCAATGAAATCAATGAGGCAATCTTTCATTTCGATCAGTTCTTTCACAGTGTCATGAAATTCTCCATAATGGGCAGTAAAGATATAAATAGCTCTGTGTAGAACTCTCAAGGCCTCTTCTGCTCTCTGAGCATTGAATAATATATCTGCCAACTTCTGGAGCTCATGGCCAACTTCTATACTATCTGAGCCATACATAGCTTCTGTTACTTTGATACTGTCTTGTAAATGGTGGACAGCTTTAATGTGGTCACCTGGAATTGAGAATAAAATTTTTTAAATGAACTTAATCCAAAGCACCAATTTATAATATATTACATGAGAAATGTCTTCTGTCAATAACCTCTTATATATTATGTATTGTAATTGATATTGTAGATACACATAATTAAAAGGAATAGGTTAAATGGACAGGTGGTCCATTTTTTGGACTGATAGTACCATAGTTTCCAAAACAGGAATTTTTTAGCTAAGTTCACAGCTCACTATCGAAATTTGAGCCTAAAAGACAAATCGTTTTTTTTTTACTTTCTCTATCATATATGGAAAAGACATGTATGGAAATAGTAAGTCAAACTCTTAGTTTGAGTTATTTTTGAATGAATTATGCGATTTTCGTACATTTCTAGTATTTCTGAAGACTATTTACATATATATTCAAGACCAAAATTATCCCGAAAAATGGTCTGCTTGTTCCTTTAACAGGCCTCATTTATATTAGCCCTCTCCAAAAAAGGAATAGAGTCATCCATTTGAATGTATGAAATAGAGCATGTTAAGTTTTTATATAGTTTGTTGATCTTCTTATTAAATGAATAAAAAATGTACTCTATTTGGTCATAAAGAAGATATAGCTTTCCACCCTTGGATAGGTTTTTATTGATGTCCCATTTTATTTTGATAGCCGTTCATTTTGATAAATTTCAAATTTACTTTTTCGAACTATTTAAAAGAGGAACATTTGGCATTTTAAGGAGTTGATTTGAGTCTTGAAAATATGTAACTAATCTTCAGAAGTACTAGAATGGTACGCATAATTCCTTAAAAAAAAGAATTTTACTTATTAATGTCTTTTCTATAAATGGTGCCGGCTGTGGAAGTTATGCTAATAGCTCTGCTACATATCATGGTAATGAATGACAGACATTAATATTGTCACATGATCACGTTATTTAAATATTCAGGACTTCAAGTAGTTGTGAACAAAGACAATGACGACAAGCACTTTGTAAGATATGGATTCAAACTGATAATAATATGTATAATTAGTGAACCAACACCATTGAATGCATAAGTGAGTGACAGGTTTAACTCCCAAAGGCTCTAAATTTAAAGACTAAAATAAAGTTGCAATATAACTATCTCTTATTATGACTTTTAATTTGTAGCTTTATATCCACAAGATCTTGTTCAAATTCGAAATTAAGTTAGATTCAACATTATGATAGCAGAGTTAAACCCTTGATACACTCAAATTTATGTTAAATGTGGCTTGTGAACACAATAAAGTTGACAGTTTATGTCCGAATTTTATTAAAATTTGTGAGTAGGTTTAAATGAACAATATCTTTCTAGGCAATCGCATGTTTAAAATATAATTACCTTGTACAGTATAGCCCCTAGCTAAACTATCATCAACAGACGCTCTAATAACATTATATTCATGTAAATGTTTACAACATAGCTTATAACATAACAAGAGAAACTTCAAAGCTTCTGAAATATAAAATGTCTGTAATAACATTGTCTTCAAGTAAATCAAAGGGAAAGCATTTGTCTGATAAATGAAAGGGAAAGCATTTGTCTGATAAATGAAAGGGAAAGCATTTATCTGATAAATGAACTGCAAACGCCCCCCTTCAAAATTACAGTGAAGTGACCCCTTGATGTAGGAACATTACTAACCTTGTGTATTTGAATGCTGTAATAGTGAAGTGACTCCTTGATGTAAGAACATGACTAACCTTGTGTATTTGAATGCTGTAATAGTGAAGTGACCCATTGATGTAAGAACATGACTAGTATTTGAATGCTGTAGTAGTGAAGTGACTCCTTGATGTAGGAACATGACTAACCTTGTGTATTTGAATGCTGTAATAGTGAACTGACTCCTTGATGCTAAAACATTACTAACCTTGTGTATTTGAATGCTGTAGTAATGAAGTGACTCCTTGATGCTAAAACATTACTAACCTTGTGTATTTGAATGCTGTAGTAATGAAGTGACTCCTTGATGCTAAAACATTACTAACCATGTGTATTTGAATGCTGTAGTAATGAAGTGACTCCTTGATGCTAAAACATTACTAACCTTGTGTATTTGAATGCTGTAATAGTGAAGTGACTCCTTGATGTAATAAGCCTTCTATCTGTTGTCTGATTTCTTTTGAAGCTGTGTCTTCTGTTTGTCCACAATCCAGACATTGTGGTAGTTCACTGGTTGTGTCAATAATGCCTGTACAGCTATTGCATATTGCAGCCTAGATAAAAAATAAGGGCAGTAACTCATATTAAATATTTCTTAATTGTTTCAATTTTTGTAAGAGTTCATCCTTGGATATAATAAACCATTTTACCAAGTTTCATAAGAATCCATTAAGAATTGTGACCTGTAGAGTGTTAAAAAGAGCTAAAAATGGAAAGCATTTTGAAGAACTTGTACTAAATAGTTTAATTCTCGACTGGGCTCATTCTGATGTAAAAATCTGTCATGAATTGTGCCTTCTGGAGTGACTGCAAGCAATTATTTAAGGACAATATATGCTCTACATTTCATGCAGAGGGAATATACCCTGTGAAATTAAGACAAAATGAGATGATATGAATGGAGTTTTATCATCAATTTTTCTGCACCATGTTGGCTAATGAAGATGGGCAATGCCATGCTGGGTGTAATGAGGGAAATTTTGTCAGGACAGCAGAATTAGCCTGCTGCTTTTTGATTTCCAACTGTCGAGGGATCTTTAACGTACACAGCTTGTAGCACACAGGGCCTCAGCTTGTAGCACACAGGGCCTCGGTTTATTTTCCCATCCGAACGACTAGATGCTTTTTACATGTCAGCCCCTTGTACCTGCATCATTGACAAGGGGTCCCCTATCAGTGATAGGGCCAGTGGTATTTGAGAGGGTATAATATAAGTTGTACACTAACAAGGAGATGAATGCAGGTTTAAACCTGTGAAGTTGGTCACAGTTGTGGCTATTCAAGTCTTCAGTCAGACTGTTGCCAACTTCAGGGGATTAATTCTGCATTCACCTACAGGGGGTGTGCTATGAATTAATCCTATGATATACAATGTACATAACATTTTTGATTAAAGTTACTTTTTACACTTGTTAGCTAATTCTTCATAAAAAAAGTGTAAAAATGTTTTGTACAGTCAGCATGTTTATCAAACAATTATATGAAGACGAAATGGTCAATGTCAATGGGGGTTTTGTGTCAAGCTACATGAGCTGTCAAGTGTACTACAGTTTTGACCCATTAAACACTGGTGTAGTATTTAAATGTTATATTAAGTTAACTCAATGTCATTTATAGTAAATCAATCACCAATATAGCCCCATCATAAGATAAGTTAATGTATTTTCTTACATTAAATTTGATATCACCAGCTCTTTCTTCACAACATGGTGGACATTTACAATGAAAAAAATATTGGTTCTCTAAAACTTCTTGTCTTCGTTTTCTAACCATTCTTTTATGATGGGGTCCTTTAATACAAAGATGCATTTGATGATTATGTTTCTTCTACAAAGAATTTTTTCCAATTGTTGAATTAACGCAATCTGATGAAAATACAGATCTAGATGATTCTTCCATGCTATTCTAGATGGTAATTATACCTCCAATCAATAACATTTTTCTTCAAAATGAATTCAGTCAACTAAAACATATGACATCATAAAACTCAAACACTCTATCCAACAGAGCTACAGCCTGTCTACAATCATCAGTTAAATAAAACCATCAGTATATATGGTCCTGCAATGCCACTTTGCTTTTTTGTTTATTTGAAATACAGTGAAGAATTAGATTAAGATCAATATTATTGATTATTATTAGTATAGTGCTCATTACTTCTCTAACGTGAGCATTCAATGGTGCTTTACAGACACAAATAATTCTACATTATAGTCAATGTCTATACACACACACCCTCACGCGTGACACTTGATTTAGATAAAGGTTGTTATAAAAAGATGTGTTTATTAGCTAATGAAATAATCAATTTTTACCATAACAATTATAAATTTCTTCTCCCTCTAGTACTTTCTTGACAGATTTCACTATTAATGTGTCACCATGAAAACTGGAGAAAAATATAAGCAAATATGATCATTACAATAAAGGTCTGAACCATAACTTATAAATAAACATTGTACACTATTCATGCTTTTCCTTATTAATGCAAGGAGATTTTGTGACCATATTTAAACTCTAAGCTTAAAGTACTAAGAAAAAATATTATCTTGACTTCCAGCCAAATTAAAATTCTTTTCGTAAGGTTTTTTAACTTGGACAATCTAGGCCAACAGGCTCTGACAGTCCCCAAAATCTACAACTTCAAGAGGTTTGGGTTTTTTGGAGAGACACCTGTGTTATCTTGACTTACAACCAAACTACAATTCTTTTTGACTAGGATAATCCCTCCCAAATCTACAGCCTCAAGGGGTTTTGGGGAGACGCCTCTCAATTTTGGCCGCCTCTTCGGCCATTTTCTAAATCACCCCTGAATAGCTGATATTGAGTTTTTTAGAAGCAATATTTCATGCGATATTTCATTTATTAAATTGACTTTATCAATACTGCTGTATGCACATAATGCAGGTGTAAAAGAAGTTTTGCAATACCTTGATATTATAGTAGGATCACAGGAATGGTTCATCAGACTAGCTGTAGGGTAGATGGCAGTAGCTATTCGTACCTGACTAGTATCTAATATCATTGAATCATTTATAGTATCAGTACACTGGACTTCGGTTATAGCATGAGCATTACAAACCAACTGTTCAATATGGCGTAACAGAAGTCCACCTATATCTAACATTTCATTGGTTAAGACTCCACAAAAACTTGTTTTATTGCTTGAGGATTGGCAAGCCTCTGTTTTGCCATTGGTCAAAAGACCATCAATGTTACTTTCCATAGACTTTTCATTGGTTGAAATAGAATTGTTTTGCTTCTTTTGATTGGTCAAACTATTATCTTTGCTGTCATTGGCTATGTCAGCATCTTTTCCTTCATTTGCATAAATTGTTCCGCCTTTATCATCAATTTCGACACTTTGAAGATCTGCTTGTAATGTAGAATCAATATGTGTTGCTATTTGAGTTACATTAGTATTAAACCAACCAGAATGTACCAGTATAATCAGTAGTAATGCAGCAGTCTACAATCAAACAAATAATGTTTGCTGAAAAGGGGGGATATGTGCCAGCTTCCAGATGTCAAGAACTACATTAAAAATACATTCTCCTTCTGTAATTTTGTGAACATAATTTTGGTTTTTTGTTACATGTTAGTAAAGGAAATGATTTTTTTTTATGGACTTTATTTGCTTTCAAAAACATTTGATATTCAAAAATGTTTAAAATTGGCCCGATATCCAGATCTTTATTATGGCTATGATATAAGTATTGCAAAGTATACTCTGAAAATTTGCTCATACTGTATATAATAAATTTACACTACAAGTATTTATTGTAAGAACTCAATACACAAACTTTAACCCTTTCAACCCTAGCGGCTGGTTAACTGGCCACACATGCAGCCAGTATACCAGCCATTACTAGGTGATGTCATACAACATTAACGTCATACGCTTTTACTTTTATTACTTGGAGTTCAGGCTATATGACGTTATATTTCATTTACACTCAAGGTTCATGATTAATTTTGTAGTAAGTATGGTCTTCCTCCATGTAAAATTTCAACGGTATGATTATTCTTGTTGAAATGTGTTTTGTGAAATGATGGCTTGATAAGCTTTGTTGTTTAACCCAAAAACTTACCCCTGAGTATTGATACATATCTTCTGTAAGTATATCATTATCATGTGTCATTAAATAATAAACTGTATCATAACTCCTCTCATATTTTCCTCTCTCATTTAAACCAGGTAATCTAGAATTGGCTGTTTTCTTACTTTCATCATCTTTTCTTTCCTTGATAAAATCTGAATTGATGGAATTGAAGTTATAAGTGTCTAATCATCACCGATTAATTTTCAATCAAAAAGGATGGGCTTAAAGAGATGAGTTTCCATCAGTGGCTTTTTATGGAACTGAACCAAGTTCTTTTTATTTATAAAACTGTTATATATTATGTAGATAGGGCCCTATCTAGTATCCCCCTACTGTCAAAATATGAGAAAATTATCTCCCTTTACGCCATCTCTTCAACATCCCTGAAACTAATGTCATGTGAGTACTTGAAACCACTCTCAAAGATTTTGTATGGTTTAGAATTTAGATTCACCACAGCAGCTTTTTGGATAAAATGAATCATGTATATATTAATAAGGATCATGCTCAAACAACAAGGTTTCTTTTACCACCTTACATGAATCTTGCGTCCCTTTACTACCCTATGAGAATTTAGTAACTAACCTGTCAGAAACTGTAAACCAGCAGTTAAAACTGTACGTAGACTAAGATGAGCTATACCCACGGAATGTAATAAATCTAAATATGGACATTCTACAGAATGATACAGCTTCCAGGATTCTTCTTGACATTTACTGCTACAGTATCTTACTACACTACACTGTATACATCTAGAAATAGAATACAATAGATGGAATGGAATAGAAATATGAAACAGAATAGAAGTAGAAGATGATAATTCTATGATCTATGATTATAAAAGTACATACCCGACAAGATTAAGTGGTAGTAGATAGTAATATAAAAGTACATACCCACCTAGATTAAGTGGTAGTAGATAGTAATATAAAAGTACATACCCGACTAGATTAAGTGGTAGTAGATAGTAATATAAAAGTACATACCCGACTAGATTAAGTGGTAGTAGATAGTAATATAAAAGTACATACCCGACTAGATTAAGTGGTAGTAGATAGTAATATAAAAGTACATACCCGACTAGATTGAGTGGTAGTTTATGATAACAGTGATGACAATGCGTTTTATAATGATTGGTACTGTATACCGGACTAGATTGAGTGGTAGTTTATGATAACAGTGATGACAATGTGTTTTATAATGATTGGTACATACCCAACTAGACTGAGTGGTGGTTTATGATAACAGTGATGACAATGTGTTTTATAATGATTGGTACATACCCGACTAGATTGAGTGGTAGTTTATGATAACAGTGATGACAATGTGTTAATGATTGGTACATACCCGACTAGATTGAGTGGTAGTTTATGATAACAGTGATGACAATGTGCTTTATAATGATTGGTACATACCCGACTAGATTGAGTGGTAGTTTATGATAACAGTGATGACAATGTGTTTTATAATGATTGGTACATACCCAACTAGACTGAGTGGTGGTTTATGATAACAGTGATGACAATGTGCTTTATAATGATTGGTACATACCCGACTAGATTGAGTGGTAGTTTATGATAACAGTGATGACAATGTGTTAATGATTGGTACATACCCGACTAGATTGAGTGGTAGTTTATGATAACAGTGATGACAATGTGCTTTATAGTGATTGGTACATACCCGACTAGATTGAGTGGTAGTTTATGATAACAGTGATGACAATGTGCTTTATAATGATTGGTACATACCCGACTAGATTGAGTGGTAGTTTATGATAACAGTGATGACAATGTGTTTTATAATGATCAGGTAGTAGAACAGATGAAAATGGTTTCTCTACAATCAGAGTGTCTCCAACTTCTATTTCTCTGTTGGTCTAGTAAAATTGATTAAGATATTACATAATTTATTAACTAATTATACAGATGACACATTTTGATTACATATTCTATGCAAATTCAGAAAAAATCAGGAATATTAACAGAAGAAAACTTTACAGCTATACAAGTACATTGCATGATATCTGCATGAAAATGCCTTTTGAAAAATGCAATAGGTTACCACAAAATGAAGCCAGTGTTAGCAGGGGACTCAGTAAGTTGATTGCTTGCTGGCCTTATTAACTTGAAGATAAAGGGTTCAATCCTGTCATGATAAGATATACCATCAGATTTTTCAACTATATTTGCTTACCGTTAAATATCGACCTTGTTCTTTAGTATATCTCATATCAATACAGTTTGAAGCCTGTGTCAAAATATCATTGGTACCATAGGAAACAACGTGTTCTTTCAATTGAGCTGTCTTCTTAGTTTCTGTGAGTGACTCACTAAATTAAAACACAGTAAAAGTTGAAAATCATTTACTAGCATCAATTATATCAACATATCCTAGTGAATATATTAATGGTAATATCACACCACCACAAAACATTGCATTAAGTATTCTTATACCTTTACTATGCTTTTGACTTATTTGCCAAAGTAATTCCTTTAAACAGTAGTTAAGGAAATCATTTCAGACAAATATGTTAAGGATCTGGCAAACTAAGCTGGCACAGTAGAAAATGATTTGGGAAACTCAGCAATGATTTGCTAAACTTATTACAAGCCTTATATGTGCCAATTACAAAAGAACCACAATCTACCAAAGTGGAATCAAGCAGATATACCTTTTATTATGAAGTGTCTTCTGCAATCCTTCAATTTCCTTCATCACTGATTCTAAATAAATAAAACTTCGAAATTACAAACCAAGAAAACGTACAAAAATAAATTCATAAGCAGAAAAAATGCCACTGCCACCATATTGATTTTGATTCAATAAAATTAATAAGGGAAAAAACCAATCTTACCAAATTTCTTGCTCTCTATTTTGTCTTTTTGAGAATTAATGAAAGTTAATGTACTCTCCAGTTCTGAAAAAAGTAAGACAGCTTTTTCGATAATGTCTCAGGTGAAGCAATTAAATATTTTTAAATGCAAGGCTAAGAAAAATATTGAATATAGAAATAAGGGGGTTTATAGGTTACTTTTGACTGATAAGGGTAAAGCCAGGATTCAGCTTAATGATACACTGATACAGGCATAAATAAAAAATAAGGTTTCCAATAACATAATGTTTAGCCTATATTGCCTGAGATGCCATGCAAATGGGAATACTTTCTTTGCCGTATACTGACCATAGCCTGCATGCTGGAAATCATTTAGTTGTAGACGACACTGGATTCTTCTTGTATATAATTTATACAGTGATTCTTCAGGAAAACCTGACTCTACTGCTCTTTCTATATCTGTCAAACATTCCTATAAAAACAAATGAAATGAAATGAATGGAGTTTTACGTCCTACTTTTCTGCATCATGTGGGCTAATGAAAATGGGCAACACCATGCAGGGTGCAATGAGGGAAATTTTGCATTAGCCTGCTCTTTTTCGATTTCCAACTCTCAAGGGATCTTTAACATGCAAAAGCACCTTGAATCAAACACATCACAAGATGCCATGCGATTTACAAAAATAAATATTCAGCAAGTTGTCAAGGAATTGGATATTTTCAGAGGGCAAATATACACTATACGGACAAATCTTTAGGCCTGTACAGTCTATCTTACCTCATATTTACAGAGATGATACAAAGCAGCTGATCTGTTACCATAAGCTAGTGCTAGATCATTACCATTGTTAACAGGTGACAACAGAACACTCTGTAAATTTAATCAGTAAGATACAGTAACAGAATCTACAAAGTTACTAGATGTTTTTTGGGATTATCATGAGGGACATTGTAGTAATGTCTATGCTTTGCATAGAATTGGCAGGTAGGGTCAGAGTTGTCTGGCTAGGTTGAAATGATGATATATCTATTGAAAGAGAAATGACTTCTAAAATCATCATACCTCTGTATAAAACTCAATAGCATTTCCATAATTTCTTTTCTTAAAGTGAATATTTCCATTATTTTTACACTTGGCAGCTTTTTCTGAACTTTTAGTATGAATCAAGTCACAATTATCCAAATAAACTTTCAACCATTCCACATTCCTGTACAATAGTCAAATAAATAATATAATATATACTATATAACTCTTTATAAGTATAATATATACTATATAACTCTTTATAAGGCTTAGAAATGATAAATTAATTAATTACTCTCTTTTTCTCCTTGAGGTCGTAATACAGAGGTTCAACTGTATGAACCTCGCTAAAACGAAAGTAGTGCGATTACTTTTTTCCGATTATGCAAACAAAGAGAAAAAATCATACTGAATCAAATTTTGGTTGAAAATGAATTTAATACGTTCTCTGACAGTTTTTAAACACCCAAACGACTCAAGACATCCCGAATTAAGAGAATGATTAAGAAAATCATCCAAATTTTGTTGCCAGTTGCCAACATTAGCCGCCATGTTAAACACTTAGTCATTTCATTGGTTAAATCGTCAAGGGAGGTTATTCAAATTAAGGTTATTGATTTCAGACTACAACTAACTTTCTGACCCATAAATATTACTCTAAGTGTCGACAGTTTTTCGATTAGGCATAAATATTATCTATTTCTTAAATAACAGGTGGTAAATATAGTGAGGTCTTTAAATGAAATTCTGAAAGTCCGAAAAATTCTTTACTACCTTTACTAAATGCCATTCTGGAACACATTAATTATCCTTAATTAATAATTATCCAGCAAGATTGGATTAGTTTGAAGTTGTTCTCAGTCCAAAAGTTTATTTAGAGAGATGGGAAAATTTTTCGATCGCAAATCTATACGATATATTAGCTAATTGGACTTTAGGACCCTTGTATATCTCCAAAAAAAATAATAATTTTAAGCCTTGCACGCATTTAGCATTTTTTATTCCTGAAAGTTATTGAAGAGCGACATTGACGTTCTTCCACTTTTATCATCGTATATGCGCCGACAAGTTTGTTTCAAAGAACAACTTTTGATGTGGTTTTGACTGTCTGATTGCATAGGCCTGGGAATGTCTGGTGTAATCAAGTGATGGCGGCCAAATTCCTTGCAGAAAACCCTATGTGTATATATGTAAATTAGACACTAGGCCTACTACTATTAGTTAGAATGAAAAAAAAATAGCCACCTTACTGGATTTCTTAGATTTTTGAAGACTTTTGGTATGTCATTTAAAATGAAATGAAATGAAATGAAATGAATGGAGTTTTACGTCCTACTTTTCTGCACCATGTGGGCTAATGAAGACGGGCAACGCCATGCAGGGTGCCATGAGGGAAATTTTGTCAGGACAGCAGCATTAGCCTGCTGCTTTTCGATTTCCAACTGTCGAGGGATCTTTAACGTACACAGCTTGTAGCACACGAGGCCTAGGTTTATTGTCCCATCCGAACGACTAGACGCTTTTTCCATGTCAGCCCCTCGTACCTGCATCACTGACAGGGAAATGGTATGTCATTTAGGGGATCTAACTGAAAGAATGTATGTAAAGAAGACACACTTCCACTATACTTGGATTCGTTCTGACTTTTAGTATGCCGTTTAGGATACATTATAACTGATAAACATTGAAGTGAAAATAATTTCATTGCAATTTGTTTGACTTCAAAACATAATATTCCTAGTCTAATTCCGCATCAATGTTCATAATGTTGGGCGTTATAGTAGGCCCAGATGCTTTTATGAAACCACCCACTAAATTCAAAATAAACTTTTAAATTAATTATATGACTATACAATCAATGACTAGTCACAATGAGTGACTGATGTAGAATAAATAAAGCGAACCATCCCTAACATACGCTATGGTACGAAAACATTGACCATGCTATTTCATTCGAAGCAGATATTAGATACAATTCTTTCTTTTTTAGACCATTACAATTTAAACGCAATGAAAATGATAGTAATTGTGTACATTGTCAAACTCCGCCCTCAATTTTCAATAGTCCTCTTTAGTATTAGGTTGTGAATCAACATTAGTTTGTTAAAATACCCCTATCCTGGTCTATTCACCTTAAAAGGCCGTAAAACTGGTTGCTGTAATACTTATTCCCAATCAATGACTGAACCAGATGAGTGGGGACCCATGAGCATAAGTGGGATAGGGACTCTCCCTGGGAATTCTTTTTCAACATATGCTCCCCTGCATTTTTAGACCCCTCAAGTCAATTTAGTTAGATTTGGTTTGGTAGATACTTATACTTTGGTACACTTTTCAAAATTTATTTTTTTTTTCTCTGGTTATGGGACCCTTCAGGGTTTGGGGTCGTAGACTTGGTTCAACCAGACCCTATGGTTGAACCACTGTTTCCAATCCATGACAGTAGGCTACACATTATTATTGAAAGTTGAAAATAAAGGTTTTATATTGAGTTTTTTTTAACTTCGTCATGATGACAAAATTAGAGTGGCAATGTTCACATCGAGACATGAAAAAGTTATCATATATACCAAATGATATTTTTTTCATGAAACACACCACAGAGACGTCTGATCGAAAATTTGAATAATGAAAATTGATGCTATCAGTGTCCCCAATACACATAAAAATTTAGAAAACCTCTTTACAATCCCTTTAATTATTCAATTGTCTTTACATTATAGCTAAGGCAGTACACGGAGGACCAACAACCTATTCGTTCCACAAACTAGACATGATTGTTGCTCCTCATGATGAAGTCACTTGAATGTTTATTGAAGGTCTCCAAACGTTAGTATATTACAGGTAAGTTGTGTATGTCTCCTGTTCCTTAAAATTGGAGTATGTGCCTACAATGTCTCCTTTAAAAAAGAGCTTAACAGTTTGTCATTGTGGTAGAGCCGCTAAAGTAATTGACTACAGTAGTAAAAGTAGGACGTAAAACTCTATTTCATCTGTATCACCTCACACTATTTCTATGTCAAAAAATGTGTTTTGTGTTTCATGGATGTCGGGACAATCTGTGTAGATGCCACCAACAAACCAATTTTTGATCCTCGTCCGGTTATCCATTTATAAATTTGTTCGTCTTCAAAAATAAATGTTACCACGAGTTAGGAATGCCTGTGTTTCATTTACGCATCGAGTGTTGGAGTTTCCATGTTTAAATTTCAAAGATGTTCTTCACAGGAATCAATGAATTAAGATGTATTAATGGTTCTGTCGATAGGCCAATAGGCGGTCACGAGTTTCTTAGGATATGTTTCCTTCAGTGCTTGTGTAGAAGCCAGCTTCAATTCTGGAAAATCAACCTCGAAAGCAATTTATTTTTATCTTTTGCCTGGCCGAGACAAATCGATTTTACAAAACAAAAAAAACTTAAACTTATTACAAACCGGAAATGGTTAATTGTAGATTAGCTCAATATGCTAGGGGACAGTAAATCTTTAATTATACGTCGTCTGGGGATTCGATTTTAGACAACCCGAATAGGGGTCGATATAATTATAGAAACGCCGCAAAGCAGGACTAAGAGGTTATAGATGTCTGGATGTCTCTTTGGATTGTTATATACACACCAGACCATCCTAATATTGAAGAGGAACTTATTATAAAAAACGTTCAGATGTGATCCAACGTAATTTGGTTCGAACAAGCAACTCTATACATTTCGGACTAACTGAATGTCAAGAAGTCAATCCTCTATTAGATAGAGTCAAGATCCACGCCTTTCATTTCTAACAAGGGTTAACACCGGGTAATCCAAATTAATAGAGACATTTTTAAAACATCGATACATTTACCTACTTTGGGAAAAAAAATCATGGCATGGGAAAAGTTGAAAAGCAATTAACTATTATTACATGATAGTCAAACACAGGTCGATCGAATAATGAAATAAGGGTGGGGAGTCAAATAAACAAGAGACGGTTCCCTTTGTTGGAAGACAGACAAGTCGCTGGTTTATAAAGACTGTTTTTAAAGCTGAACTGAAAGAGAAAGTTTAGGAGTAAGAAGCAACATTTGAGAGGGTATCGACCGAAACAGGTAAGGTTATTTTAAGTATTAAAATGAGCTGTTGTGTCATATGTGATCGCGAAGAGGGTCAAAAGAACTTTTCTAGCCTTTGTGTGTACATCGAGAACAATTATAAGTAGGCCTATACGGTTTTTAATTGCGTCATTCCGATTCCCGACATCTTACATGAAAGAGATTGCTTTCTCTGATTCCAAAGTTACACCTCTGTGGTATCTGTGTTGAAAGGTAATGGCGCCACTGTCTTATATATGTATTTGCCCTCTTCATAATTATTAAATACTACAAACGCTCTACCGTGAAAGTGATTAAGCTATCTCCAACATATCACGGTTATGATATATGGAATCTGGTCGTTCAGGACTGCACGTGTTTGTAAACAAAGTCAATATAAAATGAATATTAATTAATTCATTTTCATTTCAGAACAATGAATACCAGCTTGTTTATCATTCTGGCCCTGGTTGTTCCTGGAATATTATCCCAAGATCCTGAAAATCGTAAGTTGTCAGCGGTCTGCATATTTCATTAAAAGTACAGGAAGTCTCAAGGAATGACGAGTTGTCGTTTTAACTTTCAAACGTGGATAATTCTAGACACACATGGATTTGAAAACCCAAATTTAAAAACTTCAAATATGTGATCATTATTACTGATTAGCTTAGCTTAAACTTTCTCCGTTTCTGATACTAAGGTACGATTGGTTAAAAAATGGCTAATCTGTCCCTTTAAATACATATCATTATAGAAACTCGAATGAGTTCAAATAGAATAATCTTGCTTTAATTTAATTTTCAGAATGTAAAGAATTATTAGATGTTGTTGCAGTAGTAGATGGCTCAGATAGTATTTCATACAAAAACTTTGACATTTTGAAACAGTTCCTGAAGACCTTGGTCAATGATTTAAACATAGGTGTTGGTGAAACACGGCTTGGTATCATTCTCTACAGCAGTGATATTACAATAACCATTCCCTTTAATGAAGACAAGGATTATCTACTATACCAGATATCTATTCTCGAACATGCCAGAGATGGCACCAATACAGCCCTGGCTATAGCAGAGATGAACCAAATGATTGATGTTTATGGACGAGATGGTGTACCCAAAGTAGGCATCGTCATTACTGACGGTATTTCAAAGGACCCTAACGCAACTGTTTACCAGGCATCACTAGCTCACCAACGGAATATTGATCTTTTTGCTGTGGGTGTTACCGAAAAGGTCAATCTAGTGGAACTGCAAGGGCTTGCTTCCTCCGATTCCAAAGTATTTATGGTGTCAAAGTTCAGTAACTTAAATACCATTCTGAGGAAAGTTGTTCTCCGTAAATGTCCAGGTAGGTTTAAATATTCCGCACCAGGACGTTGATAAATATTTATATGTCAACGACATCACATGTATGACTTCATTGCAATGTCGGATGCATATTGCATGATGGATATTTCCTTACGTCCATACCATGACTTGTCCTTTCTGAGTACATCATTCTCAAAATATTATGCGAATGATTAGACCATGAAGCATGGAAGCCTTTTCCCATAATTTCTTGTCAAAAGTATGAGGACCTTTCATTGATCATCTACTCACTCCTCACTGTTCTCTCTATATAGTTTTAGATCAATGTAAAGACTATCTAGAAATTGTAGCCTTAGTTGATGGCTCAGACAGTATTTCCCGAGATGATTTTGTCAAACTGAAGTTAGCGTTGGCTAGTTTGGTTGAAGATATTGATGTCAGTGAGAATAAGACGAGATTCGGTTTGATTTTATACAGCAGCGATATCACCGAAGTCATTTCCTTGAGTCATGACAAGAAATATCTCCTGGATCAAATCGCTTTACTACCGCATCCACGAGATGGTACCAAAACCGATTTAGGCTTGGCCCGAATGAATCAGCTATTTCGAGAAGAGGCCAGAGCCGGTGTTCAGAAAATTGGATTGGTGATAACCGATGGTATCTCTAAAGACCGCAATGCAACCCAAAAAGAAGCATATGCACTGAAGACAGATTTGAATGTGAACATGTTCACAGTGGGCATTTCCGACAATATTGATGTAACAGAACTTTCAGAAATAGCAACATTAAACCGAAATATTCTGACCATTGACATATTTGATGATCTTCAGCATATTCTGGAAAATGTCGTGCGCATGTTTTGTCCACGTAAGTAATGTATTATAATTTGATTGGCCAATGGAAATTTTCAAAATCTTGATATTATTTATAATGAAGGCATCATTAATACAAAATTTTATAAGGCATACAAGTTCACATGAATTAGGCGCAGACTTAGAAAGCTAAAGCACCGCAATGCTTCTATGTATTTGTGTATGTATATTCATGAAATTTATTTCCATTCACAGTACCAACATGTACATCGGCACTAGATGTTCTAACCGTAGTTGATGGTTCCGACAGTATATCAGCAGAAGAATTTAAAGAACTTAAAGATACATTGAAGAACCTTGTATTAGATTTGGATATAGGACAGAGTGGGGCAAGATTTGGTTTAATATTATACAGCAGTAATATAACGGCTGTTATCACCTTTACCAACAATAAGAATTTGATACTGTCTGAAATCGATTCTCTTGACCAGCCTAGAGACGGAACAGAAACTGCTTTGGCTATTCAGGAAATGATTAAAATGTTTACCAAATTGGGGAGAAGCTCATTTCAGAGGATAGGTATCGTTATAACTGACGGTATGTCCAAGGATCCCAGCCAGACCAAGCAGATTGCCCAAGAGGCTAAAAGGGAAGGCATCAACATGTTTGCTGTGGGTGTTGGTAATAGAATTCATCAACAAGAACTGAAAGATATCGCCAGCAATAATCAAGTCTTCATTTCCGATAGTTTCTTGGAGCTAAGTCGAAGTTTAATGGATGTTGTAAGGAAGGCTTGTCCGGGTGAGTTGATTAATATGTATACTGACATTCTTGAATTTGGATTTAAAACTGCGCACCAAAGATGCTCGGGTACTAATATGAAATGAACAACTTTAACGCCTTATAGTAAGATTTCCTTGGTAGATCATTTTCTTTGGCTAAGATCATGCTATATCTAGCAAAATAACTCAAAGTCATATGTGCGGGTTACCTGTGTGTGTAGATTTTGTTATTGCAAGTTGTATAATAACAGAGTATTTCTATTTATTCCAGATCCCAATCTGACAACCAGTCCGACTGTCATTTACAGCACAGACACCGTGACCCCAACAATAAAGATATCATCATCCACGACCGGATCAACAAGTGGACCTTCGACAACAATAGCGTCAACTTCCTCTACCGCTTCGGGAAGCACTACTGAGTCAACAGCTTCTCCGCCTTCGTCGCTCTCTCCCGTCATATCTTCATCGACCACATCAGTGTACACCACTTCCGAGTCTTCAACTAGTCCTTCTCAGTCCACAACTAGCCCTTCTCAGTCTACAACTAGTCCTTCTCCATCTACAACCAGTCTTTCTGAATCCACAACAAGCCAGTCCCAGTCTACAATAATTCCTTTTCGAGTCCGTCTCGATCCACAACGAGTCCGTCTCGATCCACAACGAGTCCGTCTGATCTATTATACAACGAGTCTATCACAGTCTACAGAAAGTCCCTCTCAATCCACAGCGAGTCCGTCTGATTATACAACAAGTCCGTCTCAATCCATAGTGAGTCAGTCTCAATCCACAACAAGTCCGCCTCAGTCCACCACGAGTCCTTCTCAGTCTACAGCAAGTCTTTCTCAGTCTACGAGTCCTTCTCAGTCTACATCGAGTCTTTCTCAATCTACATCGAGTCTTTCTCAATCTACAACGAGTCCTTCACAGTCTACAACGAGTCCTTCTCAGTCTACAACGACTCTTTCTCAATCTACGAGTCCTTCTCAGTCTACATCGAGTCTTTCTCAGTCTACAACGAGTCCTTTACAGTCTACAACGAGTCCTTCTCAGTCTACAATGAGTCTTTCTCAGTCTACATCGAGTCTTTCTCAATCTACAACGAGTACTTTACAGTCTACAACGAGTCCTTCTCAGTCTACAACGAGTCTTTCTCAGTCTACAACAAGTCGACCAGGCTCTACAACTCTAAATATCATCAGAATTAGTGCGACTCCATCTTTTCCATCCTACGTGTGCGATGGTTGTCTCTATAAGAATGGAGTGTATTTAAAAGATCACCCAACTGACTGCAACAAGTTTTTACAATGTAACCAGAAATACGATGGTTCCTATGACGTAATAGTTAAAGATTGTCCACAAGGGCTGTTTTGGGATCAAGATCTTCTGTTGTGTAATTACCCAGAAAATACGAATTGCACAAAAGGTATGTTTTAATTTATCATATTTTTTTTTAAAGAGGCGGGCTTATTTCATAATATTTTGTTAGTGATATTAACACCTCACTTCTAGATGAAGTCTTTAAACGAAATGTTAAGTTTTTGGTGCGAAATTTGTATTTAGGACTTGACATACTGTAGCTGAAAAGGCATAACTGTAATGCTCTTAATTCTTACATAATACTAGGATATCAATTGCTCACAACGGTTGAATTTTAAACTTAAGATTTAAGATTTTTTTCAGCTTTAACTTTATCATTAAAATATATTCATCGCAAAATAAAAAAAGGTGGGACCAAACAATAGCAAAGTATCTACATGAATACCAAGAAACTGTAATGTATTATTTAGTTATTCATTATTCTTTATTGATATCTATTTAGATCCCTGTTATACCTTAGCTGATTTTAGTACATACAGCGATATAGAAAACAACTGTCGGCAATATTTCAAGTGTGTAAATGGTATTTCCTATTTGGAGTGCTGTGAATCTGGATATGGGTTTGATAAGGTCACCAGGATGTGTAGTCCAAGTACCACCTGTACTGAAGCTTGTCCCTCAGCATACGTCATGGATGGTAAGTTAAATTTCAGTATCAACTATTGATGTGGTAAGTCATTAGTAGAACAAAAGTAAAATTAGGAAGAAGAATCATCAGACCTGGTAGGATGGTCCTTTAAGGCAACGAAGCTGAATATTATTTTTTATTCCCCTTCAGACATTGTGTGTTGGATGGTTAACTTTAAGTCTGACAATGATATTCTCAGCTGCAATGTTAAATGATTGGCAATATAGTAGTGTATGCCAAGTTCATTAAGAACATTCGTGCCCTGTGAACTCCCCCTGAAATGGCAGATAAAACCGAATATCACATTATTACTTGCTATAATTTTTTAACATTATTTCAGTGTGCGACAAAAGGGCTGTTGTTGGCAATGCTTTGGTATTTGAACAGAAAATCCCATCATTCGGCTGGATAAGGATGAACTGTGCTCTAGGAACTGCATTTAATGAAACGGCTTGCTATTGTTCATCGTTTGTGGATGTTGGATATTTGATACCAGTTTCATCAGGACCCACTCCATCAAATGGTAAGTATTATATTTAGCCTTCAGTAGCTCAACTCATGAGTAGGGGTCCATGGAATTAAGTGAGTTGGGGCCCCTCCGATGGAATTATTTTTCACATACGCTCTCCTGCATTATGAGACCCCTCCGTAAGTCAATTTTACGGTTGTTAAGAAGATTTTTAGTCTAGTTAATGCTTTTCATTCATTTATATATTGCTGGTTGCTTGACTGTTGGCCTTAGGATTATCAGCTGATATTTAACAATTATATTGTGCTTAGATTCATACTAATTCAATGAATAATGGTATTGTAAGGACTGGTTGAATGATTCCTGCTGTAAGTCAGTTAGAAACTTGAAGATTTAAAATATTTTGACTAACCAAGATCCCTATTTAGACGTGCCTTGACAATATGAGTCGTCATAATATATTATTGTCAACCTTTTGTCAAAAGAGAGAATTTTTTGCAGTAATTCCCCTTGGTCTCCAGAATAGGGCGTTTTTCGTGCATTTCGGTATGCTTTCGTTTGAGTACTCCTTGGTTTGTCTACCCAATATCACCCTCTTTCTTTGAGTTGCCATACCTTTAACTTGATATGATTTTCATGTAAATTTAGCTACCTATTTTTTCAGTTTGTACACCTGAACTGTATTTACCATTTGACAATAACACAAGAGATCAATCTGGAAATGGTTTCTACGTTCAAAATAATGGTGTGGTGGTCGAGGACGGGGTAGCTTATTTCGATGGTAACAGTTCTTTAAGAATACCAAGGTTTACCAATGTTGATTTTGGAACGAAGTTAAGAATCACGTTTAAGTATAAAGTTGATGGCATCAGGTCCACGCCACAAGCCTTGGTCACTAACAGTGATTGTGGAGAAGAAGGATCACTATATATTGTGAGTGATCCAGATCAGGTGACATTCAGTACCCGAACAGACAATTTGAACTCGCCTTTACCAGCTTTAACAACATTATCTTCGGTAAGTCTGGTAACAAATGTTAGAATATTATGATATGTCAGTTGATACAGTGAACATACATGTATAATCTTTTATTTTGGTAAATTTTAAAAAAAGCTTTTAAAGGTTGCTGCCCTGGCGTAGCCCGTGGAGCAGGAATTTGTCTCCACCTACGGGCTCAAATACACTGGGGCCTTATCAATGACTTACAGATTTACAGAGGGGTCTCAGAATGTAGAAGAGCATGTATTTAAAAAAAATGATGCCCATCTAATTAAGCCACTGCCCTCTACTCAAACAGAAGTAAACATTTCCACTTTCTCTCTCATTCTGAATAATCAAATCTCCCTAATTTCAGTCTGAATGGAATGAAGTAGAGTTTAAGTATGATAATGGTGTGTTTACAGGAACTGTAAACGGTGCTTCTAATACACAGATTATTATGGGTAAGCTTTAAGTTTTCTCTGTCATTTTATTCAAATTGTAAATCTCGTTTTAAACTAACCCTTGATCGCTTTGTTATCCTCAAATAATTTTTCTGTTCAAAACCCATTCCATGACCAATGATATACAATGCCGAGCTATTAAGGCTTTCGGCTTATACCTTGACTCCATTAGCCGCCTTTCTTGTGTCATTGAATGCAGCTATTTGAATGGATTGTACGCCAGCGAATACATCCAATTTTTGCCCATTTTGACTTTTACTTGGGCGACAACACGAATAAAAAATCTACTTATATTCATTAATTATTGATTATTTCAGGTTCGATTAAAAGAAATCATTATGCCTTACAAATTGGTCGAGGTGATCAGTTCTCTAATTTTAAAGGTTGGATCGACGAGGTTCGTATCTGTTATGTTATGTGCTATATAGCCCGTTTGGTGGTGATGCTCTATAATGTCATTTCATTTCATTTTTCGACTGAATAATCTTGATTGTATCTGATTCGGCAGGGTGCGAAATTTTGTCATCTTCAATGATTTGATTGACAAATAGATTGTTGTAACTAAACGCCTTATGATGCCTTACTGTCAGAAGGTGATTTTGCTGTTGCAATTCTAATTACATGATCTTAAATGCTTACAATTGTCCAATTGTTTGTAGTTAGAGTTTCATCTCGTGCGTTTTTATCTAACTTGGCAGCACTGTCCTGTCACTGTGTTAACTTGCAGTGAGCAATGTATGAAAATCCATATAATCTACATTGCCAATGTTCTTGTAATCATTCTTTCAAGTTGTGCCAGTTGGATGGTAGGCCTAGTGGGTTATTTTTTACAATACGAATTCCCCATGCCCCACACTGTTTTGTGTCTCAAAACACTGCAATATCTGTAATTACATTCTACTTTTCCATTTCAGGTTTACGTGTATATGTGTTAGGTGGTGAATTTTTATTTGTTAATAATATTGTTTTTAATAATAGTAGATGATTATGCAGAGTGTGTAATTAAAGTTTACACTTGTGATTGTCTTATCTATCCTATAATTATATTTCCCTTGAAATAAAAAATGATTCAACCCCTCCCCTCTCCCCTAGAAATAAGTCGAGAAAAATAGGCCATTAACTATGGCATCTCTATTGCTACAATAATTGTATGAAATAACTTTAATCGATTTAATTAAATATAGTCGATGAAATAAACCAAAAGAAAAATAAACAAAAAGGTTGTAATATTCGATAATTCGAGAAGACTTATCTCCCTTGTTTAGACCATACTATTTTGTTACAGAGGTTGTTAGATTGCACGTGGTTATCGAGACCATGTATACAACTTTAGGAATCCAAAATTCCCTTTTACAAAACAGTATAATCCAATAATTGATTTCACGCTAGTAGGAAGTTCCAAAATGATCAACAATGAAGAGTGAAAACGTGGAATGTTTTGTTGTTAAAAGTGAAATTAGAATAACAAGTGTGGGATATAAGTGTATTTCTTAGCAACGTAACGATGTTTCTGCAGTATCGGTAAGTTTGATTTATAGACTTCCGAGCGTGTAATAGAAAACATTCAAAATACATTGTCCTTTGCGAATACGAATTGACAACAATGTTTTCAGAATGACACTGCCACTGTTGTATGTTCATGGTTCGATGATTCTTGCAAACTTTCGTGTAATCGTGTAAACTTTTTTTTGGAACGTTTATATCTACAAAGGACAATTTTCCAAGCCAAAATGTCGGATATGACAAAGTCACAACCCATAAACTCCATGTAATAGTCGATACATAAGACCTTATTAATAATAACTACGAATTAAAAGCAAACTTTATTGCCATTTGCAAATGATACATGAATAGTGAGAAAATACATCTGTAAAAGTTTTATATTATTTTGGGGAAAAACATGGAAAGTGTTTGACGGACCACTTTATGCTGCACACAAATAAACAGAGAGCTGAAAAAAAATTATAGTACATTATAAAAGTCCAATATTGGTATGTGACGTTTAGAATAGTGATGATTTACATCGCTTAAACCTAGGCCACTATGGCCAGCTATAACGACGCTCTGCAATAAACTTAAATCGGAGAGGTTTAATCAGATTGGACAATAAATGGAGAACGCGTAAAATTTTATCGGTGTAACATGCCCCAAGTTATTATAGATGACTATATCAAATATAAATTTGACTAGCCCAAAGGCCCAGGAAAACAGACCAAATATCTAAATGCAGAGACACTTGCATGTGGAATTTCGCCAGTCATGATTTCTGAATTAATATACATACCTCATCAATCCAACCTTTGAAGTTATCGAAACCATCACCTCTACCAATCTGTAAACTGCAATGTTTTCTTTTGATGATTCCTAAAAAATTTTAAAAAAAATTATAAATTTTACTTTTTTCCATTCTGTATGCCTAACTATTCAACCCAAATTCCCCAATAAAAGGGAGACTATAATCAAATGGTCCATAATTTTTCGATACATTAGTTTACCCAAAACCACATCTTCTTTAACTATCTTAATGAGATTCGTGTGTAACCAACCATATGGCGTTTAACACAAATTAAAGTGACTTTTTCGATGTTGAACGAAATAGAAGTAATGAAATAATCATCATCAACATAACTTACCATCAACTATGGTATTAGCTTGTCTACCATTAACAGCTGATATTAATTCACCATCAACTACCTTATATTCTACTTCATTCCAATCAGAAGACTGAAAATACATTGAGAGAGCATGCGTTTAACAGGTATTTTTCTCTGATGACCGACGAACACGACGTATGGCTTTTTCAGAATGAAAAAATTCTCTGGAAAGCAAATAAGGTATCCCTTCAGTACAACCTCCCTCAAAACCGTATTTTTATTCGGGCAAATGAAACGACAACAAAGCATTAGAAGTTTGTATTTTAAATGTTCCCCCTTGCCCTATTTTAACTTATATTGCGCTATGGTCTTGTTACTTGTGTTATTTTCTGCCATTTGAGGCGTTTTGGTTCCCCAAAGTCCACAAAGTCTTTAATTGTTTTTCCAATGGTGTATAAAAATAAAGGAATCAGTGACTTCTTAATGTTAACTTACCGAAGCAATGGTAGCAGATTTTTCATCAGCACTGTCAGCAGAAATAAGACCCAATACTGTCTGACTCTGTTCAGCTACTATATAAATAGATTGCTTCTCTCCACAATCACCATTAGTTACCAGAGCTTCTTGTCCAGTAGCAGCACCATCCAACTTATACTTCATCTTGATTGTCACCGTCTTACGGAAATCAACATTGGCGAAGCGTGGGATCCTCAGAAAACTTTGACCGTCGAAATAAGCAACTCCACTTTCTACGACGACTCCGTTGTTTTGTACATAATTGAAATTGCCTGATTCGTCATACGTTCCAGAATCAAATGAAAGTTGAACTGATGGTTTACATTCAGCGTCTAAAATTAAAATAGCGTTAACTACATGTCAAAGTGTTTGCGGTGCGACTTATTCCTTTTTCATGAACATTAGTTGAAATGTGTACTGCAACTATTATAAATTTGTAAGCCTTTATTACAATTTGACGGCGTCGTTAAGTTGCCAGTGGCATAACATAGAGTAGGAGGTTAGTGGGCCTGAGAACCAGGGCTTGCACGGCTTCTTACCTCTCAAATTTATCATAGCTGAGTGTGTATATACGCCCCCCCCCTCCCCCTCTCCCCGGCCCCCTTTTGTCCCTTTTCAGGACATCCAACTAATGATTTACTGAAACACCACTGTGACGTATTGCAGTAATACTAGTACCTCGTGCTGCTGGCGGTGGGGGTGTATTAACATAATCTTCATCATATATACCACATTTACACTCTTCTTGACTATACAGAGCACCAAGTGGACATGACATTACTATCCATTCATCTCCAACAGCTTGTTCGTAAGAGTGTTTATCTGCTATTTCTCTTCTCGTACAACCTGGAACAAAGGGGGAATTGTCAAAAGCATTATTGGTGTAACAGGGGTTAAGTTAGATGTAAAGAAGCCTCTCGGTATCATCTACACTATGTACAAAATTTCGAACGCATACGACCTTCCATGCATGAAATTAATTGTTCCTGTATAATTACGGCCACGTTTCTCGAAAAAATTGACTTTGATGAAAATCCGCCATGGAAATTTTTAGTAGTTTTGGTTATTTATTTATCAATTACCTTCCTCTGGATTACCCCATTTACACGAATCAACACAGGCTGAATTGGATTCACATTTGCCAGCTGCAGCATTGAAGGCATAGCCTGGTAGACAACACTTCTCAAAAGACACACTATTAAAACACGTATAATATTCTCTACAGTTGGTAGGATGAGCTATATCACCATCGGGTTTGGAATAACATGGATCTGAAAATAAATTTGTAAAATTCTCTTAACGCCATGTTGTGAAGACAAGTTCAATTGAAAAGCTGAAACAATGGTCATCCTACAGCCTGAACTTTAAGCTCCTGTGTCCAAGTCCAAATATTTAGCTTGAACTGACTGTTACAGACAAGTGACTTCACCTCGAGATCCCCTTGTTTATATAATGTTTATTCGTGAGTGTGCTGTTTTGGAATGTTAAATTTTTACTTTAGCCTGACGATTGACGTGTCTGTCCAAAAGTACCTTTGACATTTGTCACTTCGACCGGGACATGGTTGTGTTTACAAATGCTGTCGCCTTTTTTTTAATTTGAGTGAACACCAGTCAAATAATAGATGACGTACATGGCATTTGCTTTTTAAGCTTAAGGAATTTTGTTATTTTGTCTCATCTAAATAATGACAAAAAAATCTTTTTGAATCGTTTTGATAATTAGTGCGACCTTGTATCGTTAAATTCATTTTTTAGTGTTTTGATGATTTATGCATTTAAACCTCTTTACAAAATGTTTGCTTTACAAATTGAATTTGGATCAACGGAATACCCATATAAAACAATACTAAACTACAAGCTTGTTGGGTCACATGGAAAAATGTGTTTAATGCACATTATTGAGAATCCAAAATCAAATTTTGAATGCTCGTAAATGAAATTATTGAACTCGTCAAATACTACTGTAGGTAACTCTTGTGCTTTCTTGATCTGTAGTAATTTTAGAATAACAAATGTTCATTACCTTCGGTACAGTCCACTTCAGAGGCATAATTACACGTCAGTTTATCTTGGTCCCAAAAAAGCCCAGCAGGACAATCTTTAAGAATAGTACTGATTAACATCTCAAGATTAAAGATACATTGGATGAACTTCTGGCAGCTACCAGCTACAGAGTTGAAGCCAACGCCATTACGCATGGTGCAATTGTCACAGAGACCCAATGGATCAATGACTGAAGGGTCTACGATTGGTCCCGATGGTCCACTCGTGGGATAAAGTCGATCGTTTCTTTTCTTGGTCGTCCAACTATCACCATTGTTGCCATTGTTGTTAGAATTTGGATCTCTGTTTGTCCCTTGACCATTGTTGTTAGAATTAGGATCTCTGTTTGTCCCTTGACCATTGTTGTTAGAATTGGGATCTCTGTTTGTCCATTGACCATTGTTGTTAGTATTGGGATCTCTGTTTGTCCATTGACCATTGTTGTTAGAATTGGGATCTCTGTTTGTCCCTTGACCATTGTTGTTAGAATTGGGATCTCTGTTTGTCCATTGACCATTGTTGTTAGAATTGGGATCTCTGTTTGTCCATTGACCATTGTTGTTAGAATTGGGATCTCTGGTTGCCCATTGACCATTGTTGTTAGAATTGGGATCTCTGTTTGTCCATTGACCATTATTGTTAGAATTGGGATCTCTGTTTGTCCATTGACCATTGTTGTTAGAATTGGGATCTCTGTTGGTCCATTGACCATTGTTGTTAGAATTGGGATCTCTGTTTGTCCATTGACCATTGTTAGAATTGGGTTGACCAGTTGCTGATTGACCATTGTTAGAATCTGCAATAGAATATCAATTCAATTAGAACGTTTTTCGTGTTGCGACAAAGCTTCGTCCAAACATGAACAAAAATAAAATGTGCCAATTTTTTTTGCTCAATATGATTAATATTTAATATTGAGTGTTAAAGAAGATACTCCTAAGTGTAAAATATATTCTTGTGTCAATAATAAAGATAGATGTGCAATTTAATCCATAATATTTGACATAATCGAAAACAGTCAAACACCGTAAAGCTATAATTGATAATGGATGCCCGTGGATGATCAGTTATATCATCGCTTTTTCTAAAAGATGATTACTTCGGCTGTAAGCAAAAAAAAAATGGTTATGGATGCTCACAGCTACAGAAAATTGTGCCTAACACAATGACAGTTAATTTAAACTCAATATACCATAACATAATGGGGACGTTTCGTTACTGTCAACAGCAAATCGTACCATTAAACGTCATAAATTAATGCCACGAACATGTAACATATCTGAAGTTGAGCATCACGAAACTAGAGCGCCCACACAGTGCTGCAAAGGGATTGTAAGTTCTGTGGTTTTCGTGTGTGGAATTACGACTGGTAGTTTTATTTTGAAATTGTCAAAATGACATTAAAAAAGCATACGAGCATATGAAAACGAAAACTGCCAGAACAGTGTATCGTTTCTGTCGAAGGTCCTTCACATTTTACTGTATAAATATTACGACATTAAGGACATGCGGATAATGCTGTATAAAAAAATCTCATTCTCGCTTTGATAATCTAGATCCCAGAAATACTAACCTCCGCAAGCTTTTCGTACATCTTCCATTACAAGCTTACTAAGTTCTTTAAAATCTTCCAAAACTAAGGATTTGTCAATGTCAGACGCAATGGAAACTAATTCTGTGTCCTGTTTTTTGTCAGTAATACCAATGGAGAAGACGTTTATTCCCATATTCTTGGCTTCGTCCGCGTGTATAATGGTTTGGGTTGAGTTCTTAGAGTAACCATCAGTTATAACGACTATTATTTTTGGAACACCCTGTCTACCACTAATGTTCATCAAAGCATTTGTTTTTTCAAGAGCTGCGGCGGTATCGGTACCATCTCTCGGCTGTTCTAAACTGTCAATTTGGGACAAGAGATCGGCTTTGTTATGGGTAAAATCAATGACATTGCTAACATTAGAACTGAACAGTACCAAAGAAAATCGTGACAGGGGACTCTCTAAGCTCAGTTCTTGGACGAACTCCTTAACTGCATTTTTGACTGACTCAAATTCTGTGTGTGAGATGCTGTCGGAGCCATCCACAACCGTTACTACATCCATATAGTCCTTGCAACCAATATCTGTAAGCATAATTCAATAAGGCAACGTCAGTCTGTCGCAGAGATCAAACAGTCAAAATATTATATCAACGGGTTACCTTGAGTATTCGTAGGATATTTAAAAGTTGTCTGTCTATGAAGAAATTTCAAGGCAACACTGGTCCTTTTCGGGTTGTCCGACTCGATACTGGACGATGTTCGAACGGGTCTTGTAGATTAGATGGTGTCCCTTGTCTTTACAAAAGTTCTCGCCGAAGGAAAGACTATTCTATTGACAATGGACTAACTTACCTCCACAACTTTGTATAAAACCTTTCAGATGGTTATAGATTTCAGAAATTGTTTCCAAAGACAAAACTCGGTCATTTGAAGATGCGATAATCTGAAGTTCTTCCATATTGATATCCATACTGGTTCCGATAGAAAACATGTTGATTTCTGTACGGATCGACTCTCTAGCAGCAGTTGATGTAGCGACTTTGTTCTTAGAAATACCATCCGTAAACACAATACCAACTTTAGCGGCATGTGGTCGACCTTCCATCCTAAACATTTTGTTCATTTCCTCAAGACCGAGATGAGTTTGGGTACCTTCCATGGGTTGTTCTAAAGCTCGAATACGATTGATAAGGTCCATTTCGTTGTTGGAAAATGGAAGGACTGCGGACACTGAAGAACTGTACAGGACTACTCCAAATCTTGAATCATGATATTGTAATCGAAGTGATCTGATGAGCTGTTCAAGAGCTATTTTCACTTGGGTGAATTTCTCATCCGTAATACTTTCTGATCCGTCCAAAACAGCTATCACATCTAATGGTGTTTCTTTACAACCTGTTGAAAAACGAAGCACATTGTACCGAAGCGAAGCGGAAAGAATAATGTAAATATTTAATTTTCGACATGCGTTCTGCTAAGGCGATAAAATCCTTCGTTAACTCTGAATGATCTTGAAGTGATATTCACGGTGCCAGCAAACAGCGACATAGCATATAGGCTTCAAATTCCCAGCCACTCATATATCAACCGTGACAGAGCAAAAGCAAAGCGAAGCTCTCCCTAAAGAATTTTGCAAAGAAGCGTTAACTTACCATTTTGTAAAGGAGATGTCAAGCTTTGATGCATCACACCACATATAACCATTATACTTATTGCTACTAAATTCATCTTGCCCATTCCTGACGAAAACAAAATGAAGTTTTATTTCCTACTATTCTGCATCTTTTAGGGGTAATAATGACGTGTGGACGGTTACTAATAAACCTCAAAATTTTGAAAATGTAATACATTGTTAATAACACATTGATTTGGTACTTCTACAAGTGAGCTTTAAACCAAACACATTGACATCAGATGTAAATTATTTTATTTAGGTGCTATCCATCTTGGTACCAGCTTTCGATTCCAAAATTGATTCCATATTCCAGTGTTCAACGCTGAGATGAACTTCATTAGTTAATACTTGCATATAACTAGCATGTAATGCCACATGAATCCGAAGCCACAAAATTGTAGTAACTACTTACCGAAATGATTCCCTTTGACACCAAGAATTAAATGGACGATTTGATTCACAGTATAACTATGTATTCTACAGAACGGATTAATTTGAAATAATTTAGAATTTCTCAAGCCTATCCTACCATGTGATGCAATTGGTTCAAATATTTATCCAAATTACATATTAGACAACCGAGAAATTAATCTATCTGGTTTCCAAATTTTAGAAAAAAAAAGTGTTTTTAGATGTCAAAAATTCTGACTTCTATATAATGATGGATTAACATATTTAACAGTAGACTAACAGATTTGTCAATATTGGACTAGGTAATTCATAGTCCGAAACTAATCAATTTAGCCACATGTACTGGGACAGTCGGGTAGATGATTTTATTAGCACTTATTGGAATCGTGGTCTTTCGTCCTGGCAATAAGTCTGGATAGGTTTTCATTATATTTAAGCTGAGTTTTCAATCATATATTCTAACACGTTTTTCATGTTTTGTGTTTTTTTGGTGGTTTTAGAACCTATTGTAGCTCGATTTTCACGTCTTCTGACAATAATTCTAGCTTAATTTTGACCCTATATCTATTCTAGCTTGGATTTTATGTCGTCAATTTTAAGCTTTTTCTTGCATAACTAGTATCTAAGCTGACAATGTTTTCAAATCTAGCGCCCACTTTACTTTTTCTAGCTCAATTTTTTAAATTTATCGCATATCAGAAACAACTGTTTGTATCAGAAATTATTGCCTATATAAACTTGAATGATCTTTTAATATGGTACGCTCAGATTGCCTACAGTTCAGCATAGCCAGTGTTTGAACTAATATGCAATATGCCATTTACAGTTATACATTTCGCAAGTATAGCTCACCCCTTTAAGATGCCAATGTTATAGCAAGCTTACATTACAGACCCCCTTCCTCAGTTATAAATGGTCTCTATACTCGTGCATGTTTCGGACTAGATAAATGAAGGTGTAACCATTAGACAATTGGATATTAGATTAGTTTCAGCACGGTTTCATTGAAATTATGTCAATACAAAACATATTTCAGATGCTTTTTGTTTTCAATTTAACAGACATCATCCTGCAAGCTAAACCCTGTTAATACCTGTTTTTATTAACGTGTGTTTTTAATGTTAATGTTCAGCAGTCAAATTTACATATATTAGGTAATGCCAGAATATTTGATGTCCCGAAGTAAATTGGCTGACTGTGAAATACCAGATGATGTAAAAATGACTGAAAAAACATCAATTTATGATTTTCATGAGAGGAGAGCTGATTTCCAAAGCCAAAAAAATTTCCAGAGTTTGCTTAATTACGAAAGTTGGTTTGAAAGCGGAACTCGTACAAATAATTAAAGCAAGGGTTCATGTTGTCTAACTCGCACACATTTGATAAACATAAAGATGACCTATTCGAAGTGGATACTGTGTTAATGATGTTAGATGGCTAATATAAATTAGAAGGGTCAATATTGTATAATCTGTTAATCCTATTATCAATATTCAATATTGACATGGTTTATGTGTAATTCAAATGCAGGAGTGTCCTTTTCAAATTGTTAAAAAAAAATTGTCAAAATATAATGTTTAGCATTCATCAATTGATACTAATGTGAGAAATTCTCTAAAAAGTGTCTCATTTCACACATCAATCTAACCAATCTGTTGATCTTTTGCATATAGAATGCATCATACTATCCATTTAAATCAGTTGAGTTTGTACAGAATACAAACACTGTACACAGTTGAATGTAGAGATCATCAATCTATGTAATCAGTTGATCCACTGCTATCAGTTGAGTGCAGAGTAATCATTGTAATCAGTTGAGTACAGAGTTTAGCTCAGCATTTATTGTAATCAGTTGAGTACAGAGTTTAGCTCAGCATTTATTGTAATCAGTTGAGTATAGAGTTTAGCTCAGCATTTATTGTAATCAGTTTCAGTACAGACTTTAGATAAGCCTTCATTGTAATCAGTTGGGTACAGAGTTTAGCTAAACCTTCATTGTAATCAGTTGAGTGTAGAGTTTAGCTCAGAACTCATAGTAATACATTTGGTAATATAGCTCAGCCTTCACTGTATCAGTTGAGTAAAGAAGAGAACTCAGAATGCATCGTAATCAGTTGGGTACAGAATATAGCTGTGCAATCATTGTAATCAAATGAGTACAGAAGTGAATTCAGAATGCATTTGTATTTGTAGGGTACAGAATATAGCTCAGTAATCTGTAATCAGTTCAGTAAAGAAAAAAACTCAAAATAGAAAATGGTACAATAAACCTTGCTAACTAAGCAAGTTGGAGATCCATTAACAGTTGGAATTTGAATACAGTTTTTTCGTGTTCAATATCATGAAATTCTTTTTTTAAAAAACACATAAAGATATAACATTTTTTATTTTCAAGTATCATCTTGATGATTTGGTTCGTTTTCATTCTGAAGTTTTTCTTCGTCTTTCTTTCGTTGATCCTCTCTTTCAACATGTTTGCTGGTCTCTTCTATAAGCTGAGCTTCTATTTGTCTTAATTCCATGTCTGCATTTACTGTTAACAGTTTTAAATTCTCTATTTCTCTCTGTGAGCTATACAGTCTTTCCCCAGCACTAACACTTGCATATTCAGCACCTTTTGATAAATTGAAATGAAATTTAACAATTCTGCATCTTGTTGTGGAAGGTCAGTGTTGTTTTTCCTTTTTGCAATTTTATACCAGTTTGATTCACTTAAATCAAGATGTATCAAAGTTCACATTATGATTAAAGTGAAGATGTTCTACAATTCACAGGGTAGACAATCATACATGTATTTTGAAGTATTTTATAACATAGTCATCATGAAAATAAGAAATTTTCTTAGAAGTAATAAAGCAAGTTACTTCTATTGATAATTATGAAAAAAAAAATTGACTGAACAAGATAAACAAAACAAAATATTGTAAATCTGTGTACAACAGAAGAATAATTTTAGCATGATTCTTCCTTGCTTTCACTCATATAAGACACGTACAGTATGTTTAATCAGAAATCTACCTACCTGCAGCATAAGCCACCTCAGCAGAAACATCCATTAATTTCTCTACACTGGTATACAGTAGCTCCAATTCCTATAAAAATTAGGGCAGGTGGATGACTTTCATGACCTGAATCCATTGGTAAAGTTTTGAATGACTAACTAATTTCTAGATACTATGATTGCAGACAGTTCCCCATTAGTTGCAGCAAGTATAAAAAGAACCTAAATGATAAAGCTTTTGGATATTTACCAATCTTTTCTTCTTTATTTCTTGTAAATCCCCTCTGCTTTGAAGAATAATATCCCATATTAGTTGTTCTTCATGTGGTTTATTCAAGGCTGATATTTTATACTTCAATATATCTGTCAGTTTATACACAGCCTGTACAATATATAATATAATATGCAGGCTCGTTATTACACACAGGCACAACACTATAATTATAAGACTAAACAGCCCAATATTAAAGGGACATGTTAATTTGAGTCTTGAATATATGTAATAGTCTTCAGTAGTACTAGAAACCTACAAAAATCTATTAAGATGTCTTGATATTTACACATTTTTTATGTTTTAAAAACAAATTAGAAGTAAAAATGGAAAAGAATGCAAATGTTGGCTGTATCCAGACTATTTTAACATTCTCAAATGTGTTTATTAACGCTTGCAAAACTTTTAGGTTATTACCGATAATTTTTACCAGAACATATTTTGAAAACCAAAAAGTCTTTTTGCAATCATTTGTTAGATAAGGAGCAGTAACTTATCAAGAAGAACCAACCTGAATATATTGCTTCTCTATTTCTATTAGAGCTGTGGTGGTTTGAGTTAAAATAGAAGTAGCAGCATCAACAGCCCATACACTTCCATTTCTTATAAGAGCACTTGATGATAAATCTTTGTTCTCCTTATCAGATTCCTTTTTCTGGAAATGATATGATCAATATTAGGACCATGATCAATATTAATTAATTGCAAATAACCACACCACAGGATCGGTGATGCAAAAATAATTATATTCAACGACATTCTCTAGTAATAAGCGATTCAATTTATAGATGAAATGTAACCTTTCAACTTGATTTTGACAGTATTTTATTTCTATTATACAGAGTATAAATAAGGTTTCGGAAACAAGCCTAGGCTTATGTTAATCTGTTTTTCAACTTTAAGAACCATTGACATGTCATAATTATAGAGACATATAGTAGACCTAGGCCCCCTATAGAGATATGAGATGTATAGGTTGCACAGCCTGAAGGCTGCAGTGATTTCCTCTCAAATTGTGTCCATTTCTCTCTATTTCGTTATTGAAATTGGGTAGGCGTAGGCTTACAGTCGAGTAACTTAATTTCGTGGAAACCTATTATTCGTGGATTTCCGGAAAGGATTAACAATTTACATGAACGACCTTGTGCGACCTCCGCATTAGTTTGTTTTGATAAACATGGGTTTTCTCTACTTCTCTTTTCTCATTCTAGTAGAATGAATCCAGTAGAATCAAAATGTAATAATGTATACTTTGACAAATACAAAATGGCGGATTTCACTTATTACCAAACGTCACCATTTTTTATCCGCCGAATTTCCTTATAATCCCTAGCCGTAATCGGAATTCCAAGTGTCGTTTGCTAGAATATATTCCAACGAATGAAGTCACGTGATCAACTAGCGGATTCCGTGTCAGCAGAAAATTTCTATGGAACACAAAGTGGACCATATTCTTATATTGTTTCAGTGACTTTTAGCAATAAATCACGCTACGTATCATATTTTGTCAGTCACTATTTTTTTTTTAAAACGTGGTTCTTTGAAGGAATTGTCACTAGCTATAATGAATTGATATTAAAGATAAATACTAAGAGAAGTTAATTATACCACCCGGTATCCATACAACGTGTTTTTCAAGACTTATTTATAGATCAAACATTGTACACGAAAATAGGTGACGCATTCTGCCGCTGTTGCCGAGTTGGTTGCTCATGAAATATGGGTGTAAGTGAAGGATTCATAAAGAAAATCGAAATAATCCAATTTTAATTATTTTGTAGAATATCTGAGGAAACATCTAAGACATAAATTTTTTTTTTCGTTTTTATAACTTGACGAAATTCGGTGTTGAATCCTTATATCCACGAAAATAGGTTACACCACTGTACTTAAATCAAAATATGGCTTCTTAGACTATGAGGCCTAATTTACCTTACCAATTCGTTTTCAAGATTTTGAGGTATGATATTTTGTACTGTGAATGTTGGTAATGATCCAATCAGAAGTTTCTTTGGATAAGATAGACTTGTCAATGCTCTCGTGCATCGTCGACAAATAAAACTCTTTCCAATGTTTACAAACAAATTTTTTATGGGGGCTGACATCTTGGATTTTTAAAGCAGGGTCAGCCACCAAATTGTTAACTTGCAAACTTCGATAAATCTACTGTATGACTTTACTGTTCATTCAAACTGTATTTATGATAAAAATTTTCCAAAATGTTGCATTTAACTCCTAATGAATTCGAAATCCAGTTTTTACGAAACTAATGTATATTTCGAAGGGAACTAACTCTAGCATTACATTTTTTTTTGCCGGCTGCGAGGTACAGCTGTGTGTTTTGTGAATATCTAAAATGTATTTTACCGTATTGTTGGCTCTGTTTTTGGTGGCATTACCAATAAATTATGCTGAAGAGGAAGATATCAGAATAGGTAATGTATTTTATTTCTAAAATAGTGCATAAGTCATGGGAGCATTAGATCTAGTCTGGACCTATCTTCATTCTTCTTCCAAGTTCTTGCTTACAAATAGGTCCTATTATTTATTACAAGTTACACTAACTTACTAAGTTACATCAGAAACAGTTGCATCAGAAATTGTATTTTTTTATATGATTCTTCTCTGGATCCAACATTGAAAAGCAAGACTGGAATCAATCCAGAGGTTTTTTTTTCCACGTAACTTGAAGGGTTCAATGTCTACAATAACAATGGCAATTGCTTTCTTTCTGACCCTTTTCTAGTGAATATCCCATAGAAATCATCTGTCTGAGCTTGGAGATAGGCTCTGACTAGTCAGGTGGTTTTAAGTCTCTTAATTTACTAACATGTTTATTTGCTAATGCTTCTGAAATTTATCAGAGACTGGCAAGTGTTGACTATCATTCCTTTTGTCTTAACTAAAATCTTTTATTCTTTTACGATTACAGGAATAATTGGAGGTGGTATTGGTGGAACCTCAACAGCCTATTATCTAAAATCATTATTTGGTGATGGTTGCCATATTGATCTATTTGAAAGTGAGAGAGTTGGTGGGAGACTAGCTAATATTAATATTGATGGCTATGATTATGAAGCAGGTGGATCCATTATTCATCCTAAAAATAAATACATGGTGGAGTTTGCTGAAAAGTTTGGTAAGATTTGATGTAAATTCCACAACACGTGATCAATATCACATATGCTTTGTAGTAAAAATTTAAAAATTAGCTTTAAATATATCTGCATTTCGCCAGGCAATGTTAGTCATCATCTTAATAACTTACAAGACTGTGTGTCACAGTTTTTCTCATATTCCTTTAGCAATGTATAATCACATCTAACAGTTACTTTCACGCAAATTTTTGTCATTAATTTTGATTGGTAGAAAATTTACTTCTTGACCAATTAGATTCCTTCAAATAAATTTTGTTGAGAATGTTGAATAACCAAGATTGACATTATCATATTAACTTCCTGATAATTGAGCCTCAGATGTGTTAATGTCAAAATGGCCGATCAAAAGTGCCAACAGCTATTCTGAAAATTCACACAGATAGCTTAAATTTAGACTTTTCCAGTTTAGAATGCTTTTCAAAAATTCAATGAATAAACAACATAGTCATTTATATGAGTACTTCCTTTTAAAAATGATCCATTTTCTGTTGCAGGATTCAAGCAAAGTGCCTCTTTGGATGGTAAAATGGCATTGTATGGTCCTTCAGGAATAATTCTAGAAACTAGTTCTTGGAATTTTGTTACTATGGCCAAATTCTTTTGGAGATATGGCATGGATATTTGGAATATAGGAAGCTTCCTAAAGGAAAATTTTCTTGATAAATTTGGAAAGTAAGTAAATAGTTTGGTCTGACATGCATGATTACAATCATACCTACTGCGACCATTCTCGCTACATCTGACAACAACCTCTATTGCAGCTGGCGGATAAATCAGACTTCATCCAAGTATTAGGTCATGTGACAATAAATTTATGTCATGTAACTAACATCTGAAGAACTATATTACACGGATGTAACTTCAATTAAAGAAGATTTTCTTCCATCTGCTTTAGAAGTTATTGTCAGGCGTAGGGAAAATGACCGCTGTAGATACGATTGCCATGATTAGCCAGAAAATTTTAGAGTTTACACAAGTGATTGTTATCCTGAAACTTGATTTTATCGTTTTTAGAACTGTTGGATATTTGCACAATTGTGTAGTATATGATAAATCAAATTTTTTAAATGATTTATAGCAATAAATGTTTTGACGGTTTTCTTGAGATTTCATGTTATGATAAATCTCTCTCCTTCCTTATTTTGTTTGTCCTTTTTATGTTTTTAGAATTTATGATATTCAAGAAGAAGGTTTAGCTTTTACAACAGTGGAAGATTTGTTAAAATCTATGGATGAGTCCTTAGTTAACTATACCAAGATATCAATTCAAGATCTGATGATTGAGAAGGGATTCTCAGAACGATTTATTAATGAGCTAGTCATGGGGGCTTTGAGGACTAATTATGGTCAGACTACGAATGTACATGCATTTGTTGGTAAGTGTTCATTTTTCTGTTATATGGTATATGATGATGGAACAGAAAAGCTGGTTTGTTTATTCTGTTATTGGAATAGAAAAAACTTTTCTGTCATAAGAACAAAAAAATACTTTTCATTCATAAAAAGAAAAAGACTGTAAGGAAAGCTGTAATCAGAAGAACAGAAAGAGTCTTAAGTCAAGAGAACAGAAAAGAGTCTTTAATAAAGAGAACAGAAAAGAGTCTTTAATAAAGAGAACAGAAAAGAGTCTTTAATAAAGAGAACAGAAAAAGAGTTTTTAGTCAAAAGAACAGAAAAGAGTCTATATTCAAGAGAACAGAAAAGAGGCTTAAGAGAAAAGAACAGAAAAAAGTCTTTAATCAAAAGAACAAAAAAGAGTCTTAATTCAAAAGAACAGAAAGAGTCAAGAGAACAGAATAGGGCTTTAGTCAAGAGAACAGAAATTAGTACAGAAAGGAAACTTAAGTCAAGAGAACACAAAGAAAATAGAAAAGAAAATGGGAAAGACTTTTTAGTCTTCGAAACAGGAAAAAACTTGTCAGTCTTCAGAACAGAAAATAACTGAACTGGTCAGTATTCAGAACAGAAAAAACATTTTAGCCTTGAAAACAAAGAAAGAAATACTTTATTATTAGAAGAATGAAAAGACAATTCATAAAGTCAAAAAGTCTAGAGAACAGAAAAGACTATTTGTTTTTAGAACAGAAAAAAAGAGAAAAGACTTTACAGTTCGAAGAATGAAAATGATTCTTTCATCAGAAGGACATCAAAGAAGGAAAAAGGTACTTTGTTTGTACACATTGCTCGGATGGGATGAACATGAATTGGGTGTTTAATCTGAAAATCTTTGAAGGAATCTTTCTCCATATATTTTGGGGGTGTAAATGGCAATTATCTCATGTCATTATTGGTATAGATTGTATAAAATATGGCACACAGAGCTTTGTAGTAAAATTGGTTTGATCATGATGAAATTAAACATCAATTAACAGTATTGATTTTGTATTTCAGGTGCTGTCAGTTTAGCTGGAGTGGAAAAGGGATTATGGTCAGTGAAGGGAGGCAACTATCAAATTCCAGAACGACTTCTGAAGAAATCAGGAGCTAATTTAATCAAGGCAAAAGTTACTCATGTTATTTTACAAAAAGAGAGTGAAAGTGTGTCATATGAAGTTCAATATCAAAATGCAGAAGATGGAAAATCCAACAGTCGTGAATATGACATTGTAATTGTTGCCACACCTTTGAAAGAACTTGAAGATCATATCAAATTTGAAGATTTTCCTAATCCAATTCCATCTTCGTATACAGACTTTCATAGAACAATAGCCTTATTTGTCCAGGGTACCCCTAATTATACAGCTTACGGTTTTGAGAATGCTGAAAATTTTCCCCAATCCATTTTAACTACAGATGAAAATATCTTTTGGAATTCCTATGGACAGCATACCCCAGTGTCCCAGAAAAAACATTTAAATAAAAATTCAGACAAAGATGGTGACCAGGAGGACAACACAGTTTCAAAAATATTTTTAAACAAAGTCCCTACAGAGGATCAAGTGCACTATTTATTTAAAAGTAGAAAGGATTTAAGACTTGTGAATTGGTTGGCTTATCCTGAATATGCTCCTAAAATGGATTTACCTCCCTTTGTACTTTATGATCAATTATACTACGTGAACGCTATAGAGTCTGCTGCCTCTGCTATGGAGATGAGTGTTATAGGAGGTAGAAATGTAGCTAATTTAGCTTATAATCACTGGAATAATATTTTAGATAAAGTGGATGAATTTAGTATTAAAAAAGACTCTAAATCAGATAAAAGTGAATTATAACAGTAGGCCTGATGAGGAATGAATGTTGATTTCTGTATGGATGATTGTTCTGTATTTGTTGTGTTATTGGTAAATCCTAGCTCAATGTATTGTATAAGCTTATCCTCATATAATAATGTAAACCTATATTGTTGTTAACCTTGCTGTCTATTTTTTCAAGTATCTTTATGAACATGATTGTCATCAGTTTTGATGATTTAAAGGGATGCTTTCGCAAATTTTAGGCCAATCATACTGTAGTTAAACAGGAATTTTTTAGCTTAGCTAATCGGTAATAGTGTTCATAGCTCACCGTCGAAATTTGGGTCTTCAAAGCCGTGTGTGTCTAGAATTATCTGCATTTGAAAGTTGAAATGACCACTCATTTTTTCTTGAGACTAGAAATAGAAAGTGAAATTCCTAGTTTGAGATATTTGATGATGATTTTGGTACATAACAAGTTAGATATATACGAAGGTATGGACTGCTCTTTACTGTTGACTATGTACTAATGTATAGTGTTTGTTCTGTTGTTATGTTTTGATGAGATATAAGAGAATAAAATGTAAAGTGAAATATGATATTGCTATTATTGTGTAATTGTTGGTCCGTACTGGACTGGACGTGATCCACTTTCTTTTACAATAGCATTAGCTATCCTTTCAATCTGAAACTCAAACATGTTAAGTTCTGTAAATTATTTTGATGTAAATATTTGTCTAGACGTTTTGAAATCAGATTAAAATATGTTCAATGAACAAACCCTTGTCTGTATTTGTCACACCTTCTTCTAATTACTATTCAATGATTTCTCAAATCCAATGACTTTAGGGCAGAAACATAGAAACAGAAAACAATATTGATTTTGGCATTATCATTAAAGTATTTTTTTTGTACAAAAATCTCAGACGAACAAAACAATCTTATTATCACAAAGTCAGAATTATCCATAAGAATCCTAAAATCTGTCTAAGACAGAAACTTAAACGATCGACAACCGAAACTTTGAAATCCAGCAATCCACAGAAACATTGGCATCTAGATACCAAATCCAAGAACACCCAATATTATAGAAACTTCTGCATAGACCATACATTTTATCACTCAGTCCTCAAGATATAAAAAGTGGCATTCTGTAAAAACAGAAAACAGATGTTTCACAACGCACAGATAATATTGCAAATCTACAAACATCATGAACAGTAAGTACAAATGAATAGGAGAAACCCTGTGGCAGTTACAGGATATTATTTTTTCTGTTAAAATTTTGTATTTCTTATTGAGATCCAATTGCTCTAAATCTATTTTATTTTTTCATTTATTGGTTTAAATTGTGGTACCGGTAATCTAAAATATCGTGGGATAATAATCGTACCGTTGCTAAAGGAACATGGGTGTTATGTAAAATCATATAGAGTATAAGAAAGGCATCGATATTGTTGTTCCCTGAATTCATATATATATAATCTCAAAAAGTGTTTACTTTAGTTGTTGCACTTTATAGTTTCGTGAATAACAAAATATGAAAAAAAAAATGGAAAAAGGCATATTGTAGATTATTCAATATGAATGAAATCGGTCTAGTTTAAATCCGCACTAACTTAATCGTGTTTGGATTCTATTTGAAGTTATTTGAACTGTATGTCATCGTATTGTCGACTTGTTATAAATTAGTTTGTTTATTAAAGAAATCCATTATCAAGGAATCATTCTTGACACATCGTTTATCTCATTAAATAAGCAGCATGATAAATTGTTACTCCTTCTATTTTGCACCTCTTTTGTTAATAACCATGTAGGTTTATTTTTGACGACAGATCGTTGTGTTGTAGGCACCAAGATCGGATATCGTTGAGATAAAGTAAAAATTTGAATAACAGTTTTTCGGGCGACCAGTGTGCTGTTTATTTTTACCAAATAATTGTGTAACCGATGACACAAGTAAAAGTCCTTCGAACGAAACCAATTTCTAAATATAATACTTGTACATTATTCCCAAATATTATGCCCGGTTCTGTGTGTAAAACGAAAGATTTTTTTTTAGCCAAACTTCATGAATATTGCTTGAAAATTTAAGGAGATATAGCATTTCTTTAGCCACACATGAAAAACATAGCTTATCTTCGCCACCCAAGTCCGTCGGTCTGTAATTGCTTGTAAACATCCTAGAAGTCATCATTCTCGACGAAATTTTGACGGAACTGTGCAGATCTTCTGTCATCTACATTGATCATAGCAACGCATACAAATAATGGATTTTGTGCATGTATTTTAAGAACTGCCTTATCAGTGAATGATGACACTTACACCGAAGATATAGCTCATTGTGTAACCTCCAAAAAGAAAGGAACTAGTCTATGAAGATGGTGCTGAAGAACTGTCCAAAATCTCTCTTGACCTTCCCATCCGGACAAGCTTTTCAGTTTGCTCAGGCCATTTGCACCCAGTAACATAATCTTCATTGCCCAAAGAAAATATCTACTTTACTTTAAGAATACAATAATTTGACATGTAAAGAAAAGATGCAAATAATTAAGCGCCCACAACCTCCGAGAAATGTTCTTTTACGAACGGTAATTCAAATTTTCTACTTGAAACACCCACAGATATTTCCTTATAGAAACATAATAATTTCCTAATCGAATGATTTCACCAATTACGTGAAATACATAATTTTAATATATTGCTATAAACATAACTCATGTGGAATAGTCAATAACTCTTCGCTGCTTTCTGTTCACGACGACATAACAAAGTTAACAGTCCATGGCAATCAACTTTAAATGAAAAACGTGTAAAGTTTACATCAAGTATGTCGGAAATTTGTCAGACATTGGGTAGTACTATCTAGATAAATCTGATTTGATTCTTATTATATAAACAATTAGACTTGCTTGGAGAATCTAATTATACTAGACTTCTTGGTGTTTCATCGAAACTTTTTACAGTTTTCACTGACCGTTATTACAATTGGCTTTGTACATTGTCATACGAAATTAAGTATGATTTTTCTGTAAATCTGGACAATTATAGCATCTTTTTGCAACATTTCCATTACCGCCGTCTGTGATTCCTGTTTTTCCACTTTTAGTATAGATATAGGTTTGTTTTCCTTAAATATAAAGAGTTATTGTAAATGAGCAATATTTTACCACTTGACTGAAAATTCTTTGTTAATGGAAAGAACTTACTCTCTTGTGGTTGTTTTTTGAAACTATGACCTGGAAAATGGATTAAAATAATCTAAAAATGGATGAAAAATTAAATGTAGAGTGCACCAGACTGTTATGGTGAACTTAATCGTTTCATTTTGCGAAAGCGCTTGTCAAATCTACTTTCAGCTGGAAGTTCACATGCATTACCATCCTTTTCATTGAAATGTGTTTTTTTTATACTATCTTTCCATCTCTCCCACGTCTGTAATGAGAATATGGTTAATAAATGAAACGACTATTATCAATCGGCAAGTATTTGCGAGAATTAGTAGCTAAGTCCATATACGGTCATTACTGATCATTAACTGACCGGAGTGAGACAGGTCAATTATTGACCATCGTTACTAATCGGCCAACCCAAATTAAAGACGTTATAAATGGCCTGAAACGAATGTCCTTAATCTTCAACCTGTTTTATCGTACTTTGCAGGATTTCATCATGTTTTCGACAATTCATCCTACGGAATTTTATTTCTATTAAAAGTATATTTATTATTACATTATTTGACTTAAATGGATATTTTCAATCCATAGATCTTAATTTTAATTGGAACAAATTGACAGAAGTAATTGGTCTGAAGAGATATCAGTAAATTGGTAATGATTTTAAGACATCCTTACATGGCAAACAGACCGATTTTATCGATTTCTGATTTTAAATGCCATTAACGTACCCAGGAAATGGGTGGGGGTACTTCAATGAGCTGTTGTCAGCCAAACCGCAAATCAAAAGCCTCATTAATATGGATTGAATACATTAGTCCCAACTTTTCTTCGATGTTCTATTCTTATACCTACAATAGTCTTTTGGCAACTTAATATCGATTAGAATTTTTATGAATAATATATTTTTTTAAAAGCATTGTAAAGGTACATATTTTACTAAGAACAACAACCAACCGGTTTTCGTGTAAAGTCTGCTTCAGTTTACTCTCTGAAAATCATTGGGCCCCTCAGACCTGTGAAGTAAAAACTAAGACCCATAGGTCCAATGCTCCAAATTCGTCCAAGGCCATCTGAAATCCTCTGACTTCAAGGGGATTTCTAGCAGCGCCCAGACCGTCTGTCGAGGGGTTTTGGTTGCTCGGGCCTCGCCTTGGAGAGAGTCCTCTCAAAACTCCAGGGGCTTTGGTTATTCGGGCCTAGCCTAGAAGAGAGTCCTCTAATTTGTCCCCCCTCCTTTCAGGGGCTAGATAGGCCTCTGTATATTTTGTCTAAACTTACAAAACAAGTTATCTAAATGCGATTACTGGTTTTGTGGTCCTATTTCATACAATTATGGTGGCAATAAAACCTTGTCTGTTGTGAGTTTCTTTGTGTCCCTAACCCATTGGTAAAGGTCTTGTTACTCTTTACATGAAAATTAGTTAAACAAAGCCAATAAATATATACATCAAATGAAATTACTTGGAAGAATTCAAATAGAGGAAAGATTTTTTTTTATTAACAAAATTCAAACACCCATATTTCGTCTACCTTTTGAGAAAAACTGAAACAAAATTACATCAAGATCAATTGGAGCAATAGAGTTAAAAGGAATTTCACATTAAACAACAGAGGCCGACTATTGTACAGAACATTTGGAACTATGTGCAGCATGCAGACTGCGGAGCTACGTATGGTTCTTACATGGCTGATTTTGGTAAATAAGTCAGGGGCGAAGTTTCGTATGTATGTAAAGATGATGTTTGTGTATGTTTGGTAACGATACAGTACTTATTTGAATTGTTTATACTTTGTGAATAGGTAGATTGAATGACAATAATCACCATCGTATAATTGCTATCTTTTCTACCTCAAGACAAAATAGACTGGTCTTGTTTATTTAAAAAAATCGTCCCCGGATGTGCACAAATACCCCACCCAAATGGACTGATCTTGTTGCTGATATGTAACATCCACGAATATTCATGAATATCTTTGTCCTAAATACACTCAAGAAATGAACGCATGTTAAAAATATGAACCTTGAATACTATTCTGGTTTGTACAGTTTCTATTACTATCTTTTCTACCGAAAAACACACCAGACTGCCTTTTGAACATCTTCTGATATTCGCAAATATCTTGAACTGACTTGAAGAAACATATCTGCATTGTTTTATTCTTATCACAATGGCTTCTGAATCGCATTTTACGTATCGTTACGAATCCAAAGTTACTTAGAGCCTTCGACATTCTTCAAGTTGATGAAATATAAATTACAATCGTTGAAAAAAAATCCCAAAGACATTCCAATGGCGGTCAGAGAATGGCACAAGCTTCCATAACGTTATCAATGCTCACATGTTGATATTGAGCTCTAGAAGTTGGAATGGCTACATTTGTATCCCTCCAATTCAAGCCATCAGATTCCCTTTCACTTTTACGTTCTTCAACTTTTACTTACAACTTTTTACTATTGTCTGAATTTTTTTTTGTCCCAATCGAGCATAAAAAATAAGTGATAAGAATAAGTACAAAAAATCCAATAACATTTCTATCGTAGCGTCTATAAATGCACTCGATTCATCGGTTATAAGAACAAGATGGTTAGATGATGTTTTAAATAAATAAATAAAAAAAAACCTAATAAGAGTTCTGTCATGAAACGTCGATATTCATCCAACATTTTTATATTAGTTTCTGTGACGCCATATTATCCCATCTATTCGTCTGATTTTCAATACAGCTTATTTACTTATCTACATTAAAAACAGACAAGTAATAAAGAATAAAAGTGACTTATTTTATCTGGGATGGGTATGGGGGGTTAAAGTTCAGATAATAGTGATAACTTTATAGTGATTAGTGATCCAGTCGTCTAATCTTGTGGAAAAGTCCAAGTCATGTACATGTATATACACAGCCTTATAATTATCAGTTTTATACATCGTTTCGACGTGTTTACCGTGTCTTACTATATATATATATATAGCTTTAAATAACTGTAATATTGGTGAAACCTTAATGCAACGTTTTGATCAATTTACCCTGTCGTACTACATATACACAGCTTTAAATAACTGTAATATTGGTTAAACCTTAATGCAACGTTTCGATCTGTTTACCCTGTCGTACTATACATATATACAGCTTTATGGAATAATAATTATTGTTTAAAGCTTTATTCGACGTTTCGAGTGTTTACTCTGTCGTACTACTTTATATACACAGCTTCAATAATAATCATTGGTAAAAGTTTTGCAACGTTTCGATGATTTTCTATTGTCTATATAGCCATGTGATAATACGGTCACGAGAAATGATAGTGAAATAAATATTTTATTATGATCAAGCTTAGTTAATACTGAGCTTTTAACAGGAAATGTAGCATTATTGTTGGGTATGTTTCGATCAGATTAGGAATCTATATGTTAAAAGAGAAGAATCGAGTCATAATCCAAGTTATGTCTTTTTTTAACACTTGATCAAAATTGGAAATCTATATAAGAAGTTTTATGATTCTTTTGAAGTCCTTTGATCGCGTATGTATGATATTGTAAGCAATGAGTATTTTTTTTTTAAGGATTATGAAATAGGTTAGATGTTATGTTTGCTTCGATGCCTACTTATACATTTTTCTTGGTGCTGTGATGGAATTTCTTAAGCTTTTAACATGATTTTGCGTTGGGTTGAAAGATACTGGGAAATGCAATTGAAGAAATTTATGCTTTTTAATGATGCTATTGTCCAAAGATTTGAATGTATGTGACTTGTCTCTCATTACAAGTAATGTATAGAATATTGACTTAATATGCTCCATAGTAGTTTTCCTATTAAGAAATGTACATGAAGGAAAACACAAGAAATGAAATGATGGAGTTTTACGTCCTACTTTGTTGCACCATGTGGGCTAATGGAGACGGGCACCAACATGTAGGGTGCATGGAGGGAAATTTTCCCAAGCATTAGCCAGCTCTTTTTCAATTTCCAAATGTCGAAGGGTCTTAAACGTGCACAGACTGTAGCACACGGGGCCTCGATTTATTGTCCCATACGAACGACTGTAATCTTTTTCCATGCCATTCCCTCTTAGCTACATCACAAACAGGGGGAAACCGGGTTGAAAAACACCAGAAAGGGTCTTTAAGTTTAAATAACATAGTTTCGAATGGGTTGGTACAATACTTCAAACACAAACTGTTATTAGTACACAGTGTACAGTTTGTCCTATAACTAAAATTTGTGGGGATCAAGTTTTAACATAGAAACTAAGTTTCTACTTTTTTTTATTTTAAGACGGATCTGGACTACCACCCAAGTGCTCACGTACTTGACAAGCCCATCTAGAATATCATCTGAATATCATTTTTGTCTTGGGAAGCACTTAGTGCACATTTGAAACAATTTCAAACGTAAATACGCGTAGTCCAATATATTTCAAGATTATACTGTCCAATTCTCACTCGGATAGTTATAGTTTCGATTTTCATTGTTAATGCTTTGATTTTCCTCGGTACACACAGATATGCTTGTTTGAATGTAATGACATTTAATTTGCACATAACCCCATCATCCAGCCTTCAATTGCAAGAGAGAAATCTCCTCTGATGGTATTCTGAAACATACTTCCTCCAACATTCGGAACACTTTTGTTATTTTTCGACTGATGCTTATACTATATCTATTTTCATTTATTTACAGTGTAGTCAAGATAATTATAACAATGAATATCCAAAAATTATTCTCAAGTGCTACAAACAAGTGTGCTTACACAGAGCGTATATATTGGGGGTAAGTTATTATTTAAAATATTAACCTTATGTCTATGGATTTCTTTGATTCAAATCTGGCGATAACGCTGGTACAAAATTTAAACAAAAACGTAACGATGACTACACATTTAATTAGGAGATATACCACAATGCAGGTTCTTTTAGTGCATGGTGATATGTCAGAATTCAGAAAAATCTTATACTAGGCTACTCGATGGAGTTGTTAACTCAGTATTCTTTTTGTCCAGGCCACATTTTTCAAAAATAATATTTACTTATTTCCATTGGATTCATTGGACTGACGTTTGATCCTTAGTGGTCCAGAGTTCAATCCCAATCAACCGTTTTTGAAAAATACATATCGTGTCATTAGATTTACTGATAATATTCACAAACTTTTGTCAAGAGTTGAAAGGAATTTGAGTGTTTTACATTCAGTAACATTATATAGCAATAAAACACTCGAGCAATCAATGCTCAAATATACATCATTACAGAAAAATCATGTCCAATTGATAAAAACATGTTCAAGAAACGATTTCGTTATTGCCACCAATATATTTTTTTACGTAAGCTGAGAGCATCGAGTTTTGAGATGAAGAGAAGTTGTTTTGTTTAAGATCATAAGAACATGCTCAACATTAGTCGTTCTTTTCTTTTCTCAATTGATAAGAGACATGCTTTTGAAGGAATGCACGTGTTATGTTTCGGAGCATTTGTCTCATGCCTTATTCGAAGAGCTTCGTACAAAAGTGTACTTTAATAATTTCAAAATCTGGCATATAAACAGGAAACGAAATTAATCGAAACTGGTATAAAATGAAATTGCGTTCCAGAGTGTTTGGTTTGACAATAGAATTATTGAAGTATTGACTGGAAAGTGATAATATGAAACACGATGATTTGACGGTGTAGGAGGCGACTATAGATATATATATTCTACCACGCCATTCATGATTTCAAACTTCACGTGATTTGACGAGACCGGGGCCTAGCGCGACCACCAAAGCTCCGATTTGGAATGAGAGACTGGGAACTTGCTTATTAATAAGTTATCTAAAACTTGGTAGTAACTTGAAACGGCGAAAATAATAATTCAAACAAATGAGATTGGAACTTAACCACGCAATTTTACATTAAATTTGTGACCAGAGAAAGAAAACGGAACGTAATTATTATTGCCAATCGACGTTGGTCATTTCCGCCCCTTACTTATTTATAAGACTTTGATTGGTAGTGAGTTTTTGAAGTTTTTCTGAAAATTTCTTGGTGTTTCAAAGTGGGTTATTTCAAACTGTTTCTGACGGAATGTATAGGAACATTACTATTTGCAGTTATATTTTGTGTGTCGTGGTGTCCTTGGCTGTTCTTATTTCCAGTGTAAATGCAGGTAAGTGAAAGGAAACACAAAATGTTTTAGGTCGGGATTCTTGTCAAAAAACGTATTCAATGTTTGAATCTATACTGCCTGTGTCGTATTGGAAATTTGTAATGTCGAGTGGCGACTAAACGCATAAATGCAAATTGTGTTACTCAATGTTCAATGAAGAATATAAGGTGTAACAATTTATACAAAAACATAAGGTTTAGATGTGTTTTGTTCAGTTTGTAGTTTGATTTTGTTTTGTAATATCAATTTTTATGGCTTCTTTTTCTAAATCATGCGCATTTCTTTAATAACGCCATTTTTGAAAAATAGCAAAGGATTTCAACTTCGAGCGATATGCTACTTGTTTTATACATAATTATCAATCTCTAACATCCAATAACAATTAAGAAATTCGTTATCATCGCAATGATTCGCTTTGTAAGATTAATGACAGGCATATTTCAATATTATATTCGCTTTAATTACATTAAGCTCGTCGTCTCTGAATAGTCAAGGGAATGATTTTTGATAATTTTTATCGTAAAAACGCTTGGTTTGCCTTTTTTGTTAATGTCAATTTCTAATTATGATAATGACGAATTTGTTACTGTTGCTATACCTATGCTTTTCCCAAGACGTCCGGCTAAATTAATTTATAGTATAGGGCAAATATAGTAAACAGGCGTGAAGATCCCATATTAAGGACTGGACCTTGATGGAACCAACTTTAAAGGCAGCTTTTCTAGAAATTTCTTAGCAAAAATTCAACTAGACGTAATACAAGTCTATGTGATGCAAAAGCACAAAAAGGATGGACAGAGTGTTTCAGCAAGGACAAACTTTTGCTGATGCAATACATTCCAAAGATTTTTCAGTCTGCGCTATATGTAATAACTAAAACAGGTGAAACTAATTGCAAAAAAGTGACACATGGTGAACAAGTTTTTAAATGATATCAATTTGGGCTAATACATCAGTATGATTTGTATCATTTACCCCTTCTGGTTAGTTTTCATTATAACTGTGGAAATAAAGCACATTTGTTACCGAATGCACTTTTTGTTAACTGAGGAGATGCACGATGAAGACGTAGGCTAACACAGTTTTATAATCTTTTTGCAGGGATGCCTCCTGTAATAAAGTTATAATTAAATATAGCTAGGGCATTAATAGAAATAATATCTTTGATGAAAACTTTGGTTTAATTACTTTGAATAAAATCCAGGATTGAAATAATCCTTTCTTTGATTCCTTAAAACCTGATTATTATAAGAAACAGATAACCCATCGTTTGATTACTTAAAACATAGTTAAGACCTTTCAATTGGGAAAAGTAGGGCGTAAAACTCCATTTATTTCATTTCATTAGAAATTGGGAACGTTCGTTTGACTACTTAAAACAAAGGGGAGTTCGCGAATCTTAATATCTTAAACCCGATTAGTAAACACCTTTTAATAACTTACAAATATATTGGTTTAGAACAAAAATCAAAACCTGAAAACTTTGAAATACCTTAGAAGAGTATCATTTCGGATACAACTTGAAAAATTGAAAAAAAAATTTTATGAAGGACTTATTTAATACACAAAAGCAGAAGTATTAAAATGAAATGAAATGAATGGAGTTTTACTCCTACTTTTCTGTACCTTTTGAGCTAATGAAGAATATTTTAATGGAGATCGTAACTGTGCCATAAATTTTAGTCGTAGGCAGACACATTAGCCTGGTGTCACATCAAAATAACTTAATAATTTTAAGATAAACCATCGTTTCTTGCGAATTTGGCGTCATGTTGTCAAATAGGAAACCTGGCCACGTATTCTCGAAACGATCTAAGCGCTATAGTGTCTTATCTTCTAACCTTGATTCTTGATAGGAACTTATAGGGGTTCGATTTGGACGGGCAATGAGATACCCAAAATGCTAGGAAACTGAGTGGAAAGACTTGTGGCAAATTACCAGCCACTTTTCCGCATACGCCTCTGAAAAAACACCAGCCAAAAGTATTTTCTTAATTGCTTAAACTATTCTAATACCTTGTTTATAAAAACAACAGAGCAATAAAATTTTCATTTGTATTTGTTTTTAAGTCTCACATACATCATCTGGAATGTTTCCAAATCAAATTAAAATTTTATTTTTGAAGTCCAGTGTAAACAATGTAAACAGTTGCGTTATTTTAATTTGATATTAAAATCGATCTCTATCCAAAAAAACCCGCAAAAACGTGCGAAATTTGTCATTTAGTCGAAGACGGTTTCGCCGTATCAACGATGCCATTTCGTAGGCGCCTTATCCCGTAGTACATTTCTTATAATTACCGTAAAATGTCGTATGTCTACACAGTTGAAACATCAATAAGACAATCTGCCATTATAAGAAAGTAATAAGATATTTGGATGTAACAGTAAAAGTGTTTATTACACGTATATAAAGCATTTCTCAATTTCTGTAATTTTATATTTACGGATACGTATGTCTGTGCCGAATTTAACCATCTTTGATCTTCTTAGAATTTAAATGATTGAATGGATTAAAATTTAACCATTTCTCGACTCTCGCTATTATTTGTTGCGGAAGTTTTGTTCGGAAATAATTATTTAGGTTATTATTGTGTGGACTAGGTTGTGGTTTAAGCTTGCTGTGGACTAGGTTGTGGTTTAAGTTTGGTGTGGACTAGGTTGTGGTTTAAGCTTGCTGTGGACTAGGTTGTGGTTTAAGTTTGGTGTGGACTAGGTTGTGGTTTAAGTTTGCTGGACTAGGTTGTGGTTTAAGTTTGCTGTGGACTAGGGTGTGGTTTAAGCTTGTCGTGGACTATGTTGTGGTTTAAGTTTGCTGTGGACTAGGTTGTGGTTTAAGTTTGCTGTGGACTAGGTTGTGGTTTAAGTTTGCCGTGGACTAGGTTGTGGTTTAAGCTTGCTGTGGACTAGGTTGTGGTTTAAGTTTGCTGTGGACTAGGTTGTGGTCTAAGTCAACTTTTAACTAGAATGTGGTTTTAGTTTACTGTAAATGTTTGGGTTATTTAGCTTATTGTGACATCGGTCTAGACAATTATATTGGGCACGAACTATCATAGTAGGGCACGAACTATCATAGTTGGGGCAACTATCATATTTGGCATTCAATTGGACACGAACTGTCTTGTTTGCTTACTTCTAGACAATTATAATGCACACGAACTATCCTAGTAGGACATAGAAGGGCACGAACTAGTGTTGAGACTGGATAGGCTATCATAGTTGGGACAATTATTATATCTGGCACAAACTATCATATTTAAAACGAACTGTCTTGGTTGCTCGATTATCAGTGGTGTAGAACAAAGATAATAAAGAGTGATATGTCTGCGTTATAGTGAATATATAATCCTATGATGTATCTATCCAGTGTCTCAATCCAGTGAGGCAAGATGCTTTGCAGTCTGAATTAGGAATGAAATGACAAGTGGTGTATAAAGCTTCCAAAACCGGAAAGGAATGTTTTCCTTTAAATGTTGACAGAGTAAACAGTTATTACAGTTGTGTTCTTAACAAAACATTGAAATATTATTGAATTATTGGATAAATCTAAGGAAGAGTTTAATTAAATTTCCTATTATGATAAATTGGATCTTTTAAGGTCGTTGCAAAACTGTGACAATTTTTTTAAGTTAGCAAAGCAGTTGTGTGCTGCGTAAAACAAATTCGATCAATATTGTCAATTTTTTCAAGGAGAGGGGGGAGG
>NW_008710834.1:383020-392992 GCF_000327385.1 Lottia gigantea | reverse complement strand
AACATGATAGAACACTACATACACAACCACTGATAGAACACTATATACACTACCATGACAGAACACTACACACACCCAACATGATAGAACACTACATACACAAACATGATAGAACAGTACATACACTACCATGATAGAACACTACATACACAAACATGATAGAACACTACATACACAAACATGATAGAACAGTACATACACAACCATGATAGAACAGTACATACACAACAATGATAGAACACTACATACACTACCATGATAGAACACTACATACACAAACATGATAGAACAGTACATACACAACCATGATAGAACACTACATACACAACAATGATAGAACACTACATACACAAACATGATAGAACACTACATACACAAACATGATAGAACACTACATACACAACAATGATAGAACAATACATACACAACCATGATAGAACACTACATACACTACCATGATAGAACACTACATACACTACCATGATAGAACAGTACATACACAACAATGATAGAACAGTACATACACAACAATGATAGAACAATACATACACAACCATGGTATAACAGTACATACACAACCATATTAGAACAGTACATACACAACCATGATAGAACAGTGCGTACACGACCATGATAGAACAGTGCATACACAACCATGATAGAACAGTGCATACACAAACATGATAGAACACTACATACACTACCATGATAGAACAGTACATACACAACAATGATAGAACAGTACATACACAACAATGATAGAACAATACATACACAACCATGGTATAACAGTACATACACAACCATGATAGAACAGTACATACACTACCATATTAGAACAGTACATACACAACCATGATAGAACAGTGCGTACACGACCATGATAGAACAGTGCATACACAACCATGATAGAATACTACATACCCAACCATGATAGAACAGTGCGTACACGACCATGATAGAACAGTGCATACACGACCCATATAGAGCAGTATATACACATAGTTTTGTAACTTCGTATTATAATTTTCTACATAGAAACCGAAATTAAAAAATACTACCACACGTATCTTTGATGTATCCATTTAAATTATTACCTCGAAAATCTTCAAAGTATGATCTTTGATGTGTAAAGAGATCTTATTTCGATAATAAACATCATATTTCCATCTTTAATTTCAATTTTCTATTAATCATCTTAGTAAATCAGGATATAAGATAGTAATAGAGTAGAAGTCTAGTAGACAGATCAGAAATGACAAGAATCATTAATTTATTGGATTGTCGAATTTAAGCCGATGTTATAATAACGTCGGTATCGGCTTTTCTGTAAAATTTGGAATCTCGACAAAAAGTCTGGAAAGGAAATATTTTCACTTCATTTATTTCATCTTGTAAGGAATTTCGTAATAAAAAGAATGATTCCACTACAATTGATCTGCCAAGTTGAAATTATTTATCTGATTTGTAAGACTGAATTGGTGTCAATCATAACTAGACGATTGTTATTATGAAAAGTCTGGAACTATATCAACATTTGGAAGATTACGGTGATTTCGGACTGCCACCGAAAATCGACACGTTGAAACAGTTTTTAAAATCTTTTGAAACTAAAATTTGGCCGACAGTGGCGAAATGGTGTTGATTGGTGTGTCTTACCAACGGTAGGAAATGAAATGAATGGAGTTTTACGACCTACTCTCTGCATCTTTTTGGGCTGATGAGCAATGGTAGAGCTTCGGAGAAACAAAAAAAGTTGTAGAAATTATTCATCTGAAATTAGAAATGACTAACAATGGCAAAGACGTGTCCAGCCTATTTAAGATAGTGGTACATTCTACCCATTCAATCTTGCGTTGCGTGCTTAATTTTGATTTCTTGGCCAAGGCATAACCTACTTCGGATGAGTTACTAACCAGTTGTTCACTGGTGCATGCGTTTTGTCCACCTGCATTGATGACAATTATCGTCTCACTTGACAGGGAATATTATTAGGTGCTCGATGGATCTTTGAAGTCATTTTGAAACCCTTCCATGAACTTAAGATAAATCGTGGTATTGCTGTAATACTTTGCAATTAGCCCGAGTTTGATCGGTGCATATATATTGTATGTAGGTCACATTTTTGAGACGGAATACACGTACACGTGCCAACAAAACCTACAATAGACTTACGTACAAAAAATACCTCTAATTGCCTTGAAGAACGATTTTGATAATCCATGTTTTATTGATAAATTGAATTCTCAAGAGTCAAAGAAAATAAAAAGAGAAAAGAAAATACAATAATAATAGATACGTTGTTTAGATAATAAAAGAGGGAAAGTAAGTTTTTACATTTCAGATGAGGTTGAATGTCTTAAAAACAGTCAGAGGTTGTAATTAAAACAAATTTTTTTAATTATATTGCAACCAAAAAAAAAAGGGAAAAAAATTGTTGTCGAGTTAAATTGTCGGTTTTTCGTTATTTTTCTCTGATCTCTGATCTTGCTTAATACTGAGTTCAAAAAGAAATCGACAATATTGGGTTGAAAACATTAGTTTTATTTTAAAAACTTTTTAATGTATAGAAGTACATTTTAAATCAGTCTGAATATTATTATTTTTAACTGTTATTTCTCTTCATGTTATATAGTTTCATTGACCTGTAGATATATATATATACCTATTGCGGTAAAGTGTGGTGCTTTTGTTTTGTTCTTGTTTTTTTTATTAAGTTTATTGGTTCTTTCGGGGGACATATGAGGTGATAACACATACTGTCCAAGATGCTACATCTATTAATAACTCATTATCATGCTCCACTTACATGGGAGTGTCGACTTTGAAAATGTGGTTAGATTGATTCAATCACTGAATTAATTAATCTGCCTTCGCCAGATTAATAACGGAGCATGTTGAAGTAATTGATTTAGTAATCTAACAAGAAACGTTATTGCTGGTTAAATGACTTTGTATTTCCAAGATTGTTGATCATACTTTCCAGGTCATATGCTGTTACTTCCCTGAAATAATTTGTACCCACTGCACTCACTTTACGACCACGTTAGGTTTCACCTTTAATGAAATCAAATAAACTGAACGGAGTTTTACGTCCTGTCTTTCTGCATCTTAGGACTAAGGCATACGAAACGCCATGCGCATGGGGTATCGACTTAATGTCCAATCCGAACGGCTTGCATCACTGACAAGCGGAAACAGGGTTGAAAAATCCAATGGTATTATCTCGACACTGCGGCCTTTAATCAGAAATGTGTTTCATTATCACATTATTAAACAAAACTTTTGCAATCATATTATAACCTATGTAGTTTTTGTCAAATACTTACGCAAGAACCAGATATCCCACCAGAACAAGTTTAATAATTATTTATATTCCCCTAGATGAAAATCGTCGTCTAATGAAGAAATCATCTGAAAACATATCAGTTTTATAATTTCCGGTGTCAGTTAAACAAAAGTGTTTAATCCTCATTTGCAATTTGGTCATGACTTGTACAGATACGACTTGATGAGGATCGGAAAGGTACAACTTGACAAATTGTGCTTAAAACATATTTAAACAACTTCATACTGGAATTGAGCCCTGGAGGTGAAGTATAAGTATCTTTTTTTAAAGGGATTGTACATTTTCTAAAATTTTTATGTGTATCGGAAATACTGATAACATCGATTTGCATCATTCCAATTTTCAATAAGATGTCTGTGGTTCCTGCAATTCCAGTGTTTCATGATGTGCCTAATCACAAAATATGCTTTATCACAAAAGGCCCTTAGTGATTAGTGACGTTATCAAACAAATGTTTTTTGGTGGAATTGCAGGACCCACAGATGTCTGATTGACAATTGGAATGGTGCAAGTGCAAATTGACCCTATCAGTGACTCCGATACACATAATATTTTTAGAAAACCTCTCTACAATCCCTTTAAGTTCCTAGTTATTTTCTATCTCTATCTTTACTCGTGCCATTATCTTAATGACAACTATATGGCTGACCATTGTTCTATATTAGGAGCAGCCAAACTCTCTGGATTATTGCGGAAATATATACCAAGTCGTTGTGAAAGTATAAGCAAGTGACTGACAGAATTATTAAACTGGTGGTAGAGATCATGCCAGTGAAAAACAATATATCAATGTATTGGCATGTCATACAATTGACATATCACATTGTCTTTAAACATGTCATAAATCTCTTGTCTAAAATATCATTAAATGTAATCAAACACAAGATAAAAATCAATTATTCGGATATGTCTGCTCAAGGCAATTCCAGATAGCATATTTTCACATTAGTGTGAGAAAATGTCGACGATCTTGATACACTGTCACTACAGATAATCATTTTAAACTGATTTACATGTTTCTATTAAGGTAATGATGAATGGGAGTTTTACGTCCTACAAGCGTTGGCTTACAAAAATAGCCGAATCTATAGTCAGTCTTTTGGGTACGAATATGTAAAGCAACTGAAATTCCACATTTTGATTTGTAAAGTCCGAAGTAGAAGTACATACCAGTTTTATACTTCCTCATGTGAAAAGTTCATTAGCTGCTACCAATGTTTCACCAATATGTTGTTTGGATGTGAGGTTTCTGATCCTTAGTACTTGGTTTATTTATTTCATGTTTTGTACATGAGTAAAGGCAAACGTGTATACATTATAAGCATATTTAATAATGGTACATCCGTTAGATTGTAAAGGTATATTCTGTTGTAATGGTATATGTTAGGTTATGTTGGTATATCTATAAGATTGTGATGGTATTTCTGTTAGGTTATGATGATCTTAGGTTATGATGGTATATCTGTAAGGTTATGATGTATATCTGTTAGGTCATAATGGTATGAATCTCAATAGCTCTGTTCGTACTATTAGGTTATGATGGTATATCTGTTGGTTATGATGATCTAATTTTATGATATATATTTGATAAGTCATAATGTATAATTATCTATTAGGTCATAATGGTAAATCTGAAAAGCTATATTGCTATATCTGTTAGTTTGTGTTCGTTTACCTGTTGGTTATGATGTTCGTTTAATTATAAATGTTTTTATGTTATATTTCGGTTTTAATGGTTAAACTGTATTATACTAGCTGTAAGGTCCCATTATGATTATTAGTATTAGATTCTAGTATGATGGTATTAAGTAACAATGTTTGAAATTATAATGACGTCTTGGCCATTACTTGTGATTTATACTTGAATGTTGCTTCAACATCTAATGTTTATTAATTGTTGTATTTACACGTTCATCGGCTGTTTTGTAGGCTTTATTTCCTGTATTGATAGTAATATACTGGAAGTGAAATTTGAGACATTTAGATCAATCGAGATCGTTCTAATCGAACATTACAAATATACTTTATAAAAGAAGGCTAAGAAACGGCGAATGCGCTATATTTAACACCTCATGTGTACATATTCCTAGATTCTGACAATTTTTTACTGATTTACTGTTTAGATTGATGGTGTACGACACCAGCTCGAGTTTACTTTACGGGTTATATTTAACGGGTATATGAAAAATTGCCCAGATTACAATTCTTGACCGAATGTGTGTTAGTAACAGATTTACACTTAAATGCCAATTTAAAAACTCCTCTGATTAGTCCAAGTTACTCAATGACACTTGATTAAGTTTAATGTTGTATTCTGAAATTACATTTGTATCGCCAATTTGTCAGGAGCCAGGAGATTTTGCTGCTTTAACGTTGTTTGAGATATCATGCCTTTTGGGGCTGTAACTGTTATTTGGACTGATACATAGCATTTATTGCCCTTACAGTTATAAAATAATTCCTACATTTATGTTCTCTGTCTGAAAATGTATTTATGTAATGTATTAAGAAATATTAGTCTACTGTCTTGTCGCTATTAATCTTTATAAAATGTCTAATAGATTATTATGATCTATCGGAACTGAAAATCCACCTCCAACTTTTCAAAGAATAACATTCTTTTGGTGAATAAGACCAGCTGAATTAGAAAAGTGATTTTAGCGGTCTAAATCTAGTATTATTATCAAAGGTGTTGGTAGTTCCTTCTCTGACAGAACATTATAGAGGGAATACTGTTGATTTTTTATCCAAATGGATCAGTAGCTCTATGGCAGAGAACGGTGATGGAATATGTCGAAGAATTAACTTGATCATCACTCTTCGATATATAATTGAAAAAGGTTTGGTTTCTGACAGTTTCGCACACCAAACATTTTGTCTATTTTAAGTCTCGTTTCTGTCACTTCTGGGTATTAAAAAACAACTTCTGCCCTGTTAGCGTGCATCATCTGTAGCAATTCTTTAAGTATTTGTCACTGCCCGAACAACTTTCTGCTCTATTTGCAAGCACTACCACCTTGAAATATACAGAGAAATGTCCAGCACCAATGTACATCACCATCAGCAGCATGCTCCATTCCTTTAGATTGACATAAACATTCAGCCAATAAGTAGTTCAGCTATTAGTTCATCAGAAACTGATCAGGGAAAACACCTTCATCAGTTTAACATAACAATGTCTTTATGTTAAACATATTGCATAAACAATAAGTTCATCAGTGAGTAGTTCATCAGCAACTTCATTCACATCAAACCATATCTTGACATTAAACACAATTCTTTCATCTGGCATATAACGCCAATCAAGGCTTTGAAGAAGCCAGAATAACATTTTCCTGCAATGGCCATCGGCAACTTTTAATAAAACTTTCTACTTGCCGAAAGCCGGTGAAAAAATTAAACTTCGTCTTACGCTAATGGTTTCAAATTGTCCAGAAAATTCTAGCCTCAAGCAATGAGAAAATTATTGGGATTCTTTTTCTCTTAATTTTGTCAAAGGAAGAAGGTAATTTATGAACTGCATATTGTTATTTAGATACCTTATTCGTAAGACGCCTCAGTGTCCTTAAGGCCTAGCATTTAAAGTTATTTTTGATAGCGTATACATTGTAGGCGTTCAAAGTTGTTTTTATACTTATTTTCTAGTGTCGGTGACACCAAATAATGCCTTTTTATCATGTAACGGAAATTAAAAATAACTTCGACGATTAGGCTGGGCATATTTTTGTATGTAAGCAAGATTTTTTTGACTATAAGTAAAAAAGAGTTAGGCTTTTACTTATATATAGCCCTTTCACGATACAGAATTTGGGTATAGTTATAGATCAAATAAATACGTTTTTAACAATATTTTGTAAAATACATAGGATCTATATGTATCTAAATGCAAATGCAGTGGACAGTTTAGAAGAAAATGTTCTGCAGATTTGAAATTTATCTAATTTTGTACTGTACAACAAATTACCCAGTTTTAATAAGACAATATACTACATGTCCTTCGAAGTCTTTGTGATTTACATACCAATGACATATAATACAGGGGTTGCGAAATGGCATTGGTTAGAACAAAACGTTAGATATTGTCATACAGTTTGACGACCAAAGCAGTGTGTGCAATATTTTCAGATCATGACAGTTGGAATTATTCGTGATGTGGTGCGAGTATTGTATGATCCACTAAAATGAAATGATGGCATTTTATTGTTCAAGTAATACGGAAATGCACACCCCAAGTTCATACATAAAACACATTTCCCTATACAGTAATATTTGCATTCATAAATTTGATCTGTAATTTATCACATAAAAATCCAATATATTTTGCTATAAAAATAGTCGTAGCACGTTTCGGCGATATCAAATATTATTATTGTTCTGTTGAAATGGAATCCTATAATGTTATAAATGTTCAATCAATCGTTTTTAGGAACTGTAAAGAGATTTTTCAGTCCTTTATTATATGCAATAAGGATATTTGTAGCTCGTATTTCAACAATCCACATTTTACCGTATCTGATCAACTGTAATATCAGAAAGCGTTGGCCGGATGTGACGACTATTTCGATTGATATCCTAGTAGATGCTGGGTGTTTTCAATCCCCTCGTTCTAACATTTAGACTTAAATTACAAACCAAATGCTGATATGAAAATTATAAAAAGTGTTATGTATTAATTCAAACGTATAAAGTAAATGTGAAATTGGAGATCTATATCACGAATAGAAGTCATTTATTATATAGTATATACCGTTTGTATTAAAATACGGAAGTTGTGGGTCTGTGTTTTCTTTTAAATAGACAGAAGCTTCAAGGTTATAGGTATACGATGGAAGCAATGGTTTAAACATTGTTCTTTGCATTACCATGCTAGAGTTAACATTTAAACATGGATCTCCTGAATATATCGTTCGGTTGAAGAAAGACTTTTTCGCTGTTTTAAAAGATAAAGATGCATGGTTATAGTACAGGAAATTCTCCTTGCCATGGTAAAGTAAATAGGGCATGAAGTTTACACGAGTATTGAATTTCAAAAGGACAAATTGATTTCCTTTGGAAACGTCAATATATACAACGTTATGAATCGAAAGTAAAATATTGAATTCAATGCTTGGAAAACTTAAAACTTATTGCTCCTTATCGAGAATACAAAATTTTAGAATAGTAGTAAGAAACACTTTTGAGAGGATTGCCGATGGGACCCTGGTATGATACGCTTGATTTTATATGATTTACTTCTGTCAAAACAGAAACATTGTTCTGGACATTGGTCTAATTCGTAGATCGATAACACTTCGATGTGGAGGAAACAGGCAAATAGAGTAAAACATATAAATAGTTGTCTACTGACTGACATCTGGTCGTTAATAATACAGGAATCGATGACCTTAATTAGTTGATTGAACCAATTACAGTTTGCTCAGTTGAGGACTTGAGCAGTATTGGTATAATAAATAGCATTAACCCGTTAATATCAAGGTTTTCTCCTTTCTACTGTTCTGCTTCCATTTTTGATCCTACTGCAGAAGTTGATCAATGGCATTATGAACATCGAGCGTGAAGTTTGACTGTATTAATCTTAGAAAAGTGGTCGTAATTTTTAGAATATCGTATGAGGCCAATAATTAGATAAGGAATACTCTCGATCCTGTCCATGATGTCAACAACGTCGTGAGATGACCGTCCAAAGTGTATTGAATTGTGGTACAACCTGATGTCGGATGGTGATCCAGATACCTATGATTACAACTATAATATGTCCTGGAAATAGATGGAGCAATTTGTCAGTCAGTGATAATTATCAATCAAAAACCAAAATTCAATTAATTATTTGATAAGACAAAGATAATTGTAATAATATATGTTAAAAATGTATCACAGACAAAAAAACTTGATACATGTATCGGAATTTATGTAATATCATTGTCGGGCCTGAATGTATCAAGGACGCTTTTTATCGCTTAAAGCCAATGGTTAGCGTCACCTTTCTTGAATATTTTCATGAATAATCATATTGTAAAAAATTTTACCGATCGCTGAATTCAATTTGAATGATTGTGGAGCCTTTAGGGTAGGTTTTATTTACAGGTGCAAACAGTTTGAAAACTGTCTTACCATTGGAATTTACGCAAGAATTGTAATTGTAGGCTAATATTCTGAAGATCCGGCTTCCCTTTATTGTAACATAATACATACGGGTTTTGAAATTTGGCAGGTCAGTTGAATGCTAGCAGTAAGATTGTTTTATGTAAAGAATGTTGACAAATATTATGTTCAAGAGATGATCAATTGCTCACAACAATAACAGTTTTTGGATATTCTTGCGGCTGGGTAACTTTGCAATATTATGTCACAAGTTTATGAGGAAAGTCAGCATGACGTAAAATTGTTAGTTTAAAATGTTAGTTTATCGAGGCTTCAGATAATATGAAACCAATTTGACAAACCATTTTTTCACAGCTTGTGTTTTAATGAAGAATATACTACGTTGCCTGTTAATCATAAAATGCAGTATTAGGGAAAGGGTCGGGGTTATATGCTATGTTTAATAATACAATCTGATTAAAATTCACACCTCTATTTTTTTTTTCGTTACATTTGCCATGGAAGAGGAGAAAAACACGAAA
>NW_008710834.1:289234-382720 GCF_000327385.1 Lottia gigantea | reverse complement strand
TATTACTATATATCATGAAGGTTATCTTCGAGCGTTTTCTTGACGTTTTTCTTGAGCGTTCTAATTGATGATGGATTGACAGTAAAAAAGACCACAGTGACATCTGAAGTCTGAATTAGTCGAAATTCTCGTGAAAAACTTGAAAATAACGTAATTATCCTTGCAAGTCAACTAGAAAAATCAGTTAAATGAGGAATCATTTCTCTGTGTCAAATATGTGGGGCGAAGAAAAAATAACAAGCATATAATAAGATAGAATCTCAAGCAATCAAGATATCAAAGGATAATTTTGTTGCAAGCTTTTACACTCGTGGTGCTATCATGTAATATCATCAGTTGAAATAATCTATAAATGTTATAGATTGATATAACAATCTATTTTGAAATCAATGAGATCTGATATAGATTCACTTTATTTAAAATATAATGCCATAAATAACAGTGCAATTAATATGTCTGTATTTTGAACGCCTGCGTTAATTTGGTCTAACTCCCGTAACAAAACAAAAAGGATCCATCGAAATCATTTTTTAGCTGTTTTGAAAACCTTAAAAATAAGATTTTAACGGTTTCTTGAAACGCAATGAAACTTGTGATTTGTAAAAATATTTAGAGCTGCCAAAACCTTCAAAATGCTTCTACACAAATGGAAATTTTCATTAGATAAGCAGTGGACTGTGAAGCATAACACTGGAGAGAAAAAAAGGAGAAGGCAGTTCGATTCTGCCCACAATGAGCACTTTTGTCGATATAGCACTTGAATAAAATGTAAACTGATAAATTTATATTTGATTATTATTATCATTGCTATACACCATCTTTCAATTGAAATCACTTCAATATCAGAGATATTACTTTGTTTTCCTCTATTTTCCTGCTCGTTTTGATTAAAATCATAAAATTGGAGATGCAATATCAGACTATTCAGATCGTTCAGTCATGATAGAAATTACTTTGAGAAAGTTTGGCAACGATTGATATAATATCAGTTATTTCATTTTATATCTTCTTTTGTTTGTCTATCAACTGTTACAGATCTTTACAATCTCCGATATCTTCTTTCACTAATCTCGTTAAGATTTTCTCTTAAATCGAAAAACACTCACTCTACTGGCGCCGTTTAGCAACTCTTTTTCAAAGAAAGGGTCATGAAAAACGTCTTTTCAGAAAGTCAAGGGTTTTATATTCGAGTTATTGCCCTTGACTATCGATTTTTTGGATATATTTTTAGGTTTGCTTTAGGGAATTAATGATGTAGAAAGTAACAAGTTTGAGATTTTTTAACTTCTCACTAAATGTGAATTTTCTTTCTCTCCAAAACTAGAAGATGTCAGCGCTAATTAGTCAAGTTCCTAATCATTCAGAAAAAAACCTTTCTCGTTCAATTTAATACGACTGTATTACAGATGTTAGATCACCTTACTAGCTGATAGACAGGATCCTCGTGACCATTTATTTTCATTTAGCCCATTTTCTATCTCTGCCATATTGTATCCTGTTACTATTTGAACTCGTTTATATAAATATAGGATAACCGTTTAAAACTCGTATTGATATCAATAATATATGGATAAAACTTGTTGATGTGAACTTACATGTATTTTATTGACCTCAATCTTAAAACTCATTGCATTAATATCAATATTTTTCCAATTCGTTCATATTGGGGCATGTTATATGCCTGACATGTTCAAATTGATATCTTGTATTGATATCAATATTTGTCAAGCTCGTTCATATTGATATTGAATAAGCTTACATATATTGACCTCAATGTTAAACTTGTTCAAATTGATGTCTTGTTTTGATATCAATATTTGTCAAACTCATTCATGTAGATGTATTGTATTGTCCTTAACATAGATCCCCGGTAAAAACTCGTTGTATTCATATCACCTTTTTATTATATTTAGACAGAAGTTTATATTTAAATACGAAATCTGCTAGATAAGGCGAGGTTTTAAGATTAACCATTTAACTGGGTATTCAACTTAATTACCTCACAAGATACCAATGATCAATGGTCATTGATTTTAAATTATGAGTCTACCGATCTCCAGTTAATTATTCACTCTAAATTTTCTTAATAAAATCTAGTTAAAATTCCTTTCAAAATGTATAGACATGACAATATTTTTTTGTGGTGAAAATATGAAAGTATAGACAGGATGGTGTAAGGAAACATTAATTCTGATCGAACCATTGATCTCATCACTCGGATTATCCAGTCAATTTTTACTAGGAAATCTGTCAATAGTTGTTTTTTGTTAGATATAAGGACCTACTTTCAGTCTACTGAACAACACAACAAATTAAATGATGTTTTATGTCCTATTTTCTGCACCTTTTTTTTGACTAAAGCCGACGGACAACGTCATGTAGAATGAATGACGACAATTTAACAAGGGTGGTGGTATTAGCCTACTGCTTTTGCAAGTTTCGATCTTTAACATGCACACCCTGTAGTATATGGTGCCTTTGGTTTATAATCGTTTTATCCCTATATTTTGTTGAAGAGATCTCGAAACTGAGTAGTTGGTTTAACCTAACCATTACACAGTTTATCCCCATTTAGTTACTAGTTGCAGTAATTTGTACCGACATCTCTCGGGAGCAGCGTTTTAACAATTCTAAAAAAGAAAATTGTGTTAACGTATAACGTTGAATTTTGACATGTACAACAAATTTCAACTTTGAAAAAAACGTAACTGTTTGTATAAATTTAAGGTACGGTTTCAAACGATAGAAACTGGTATTAGCTTCTCATCTCCAGACGCAATAAAACTATTAAATTAGAATTTGATAATAACTTGGGAGCACACAGGACAACTTAGTACAAGTCTAAACATAGCATTACTATATAGCTCAGAGTTACTAAGGAGAAAATGGGTTGGCCATATCTCTTTCAGACTTTAATGGAACCGTCTAGTAAAAATTGCGAAGTTTCGATTGTAGTTATTTAAAGAGAATAAAAACCATAACTAGCACCTTGTTGAATTGATGTACATTGATTAGCCGTCATATACAGCTGACTAGAGCCTAGAAAGATTTATAATCTTTCCCTAGTATGGCCACTAATGATCATTTCTTCTCATTCACTTATTTCTCAGATTCAAAGCAGCACAAATAATAACTCACTGGTAGGCAATCAAATTTAATCATGTGCAATCAATCCTTGTTAAAAATGGAAAGTAGTCAGTTAGCCACCCTTATTACATCGCTGACTGTAATTCATCAGTACAGTGATTCAGTTTGCTACATGAGCATACGTCAGTTAATCAAAAGCTTTCAGCAAATCATTTTGACACCAGCCTTTGACATCAGTTTAAGCTCGTCTTTATTGGTTTCAACTTCGTGATTTACGTGATCTTAGTTAAAGATGGGCTCCTACTAAACTGTCCAAAACTATTTGAAAATTTAGCTAGTTCCTTGAAAAGAGGGGTATGTAAGGTTAAGTAAACTGACTAAAACTAACCCAGTTGTCAAAAAATTTGAGTTTTGTTAAATTTAAGTGGAAGGATTATCAATTTTGAGTGCTTTGTTGTGCAATATTCATGAGTAATACTATGAGGTAGTATCTACAAGAGGTTTTTGATGCAAGATCAACTTTTAGCATGTTGTACAATAGATTTTTATTTTGGTGAAAGATTTATTAACTAGCTCGATTACAATTATGTTATACAATTCAAGTCACATTCTGCTTTAAAATGGTGATTTATATGCATCTTCCAGAAATGACGTATGACTTTAACATCGCATGACAAAGGAGGAACGTAATTGCTTTGAGATCCCAAACATGTCCTATCTTTTGTTAACTATGTTGCGCAAAGGGACTGGTAATTTACAGAAAATGTCAAGTTACCATGTATTTCTTAGAATTTTTTTCCCTTTTGAAGTTGACATTTCAAATTAAAGTAAGTAACTGCTTGGATTATGTGTACATCTATGGCGTTGTATTTTAGGGAAATTACTTTTTCATCATTATAACATGAAAACGACAGTACTACAATCTTGTTCTGTACATTTCGCATTTTTCACATATTTACACCCAAAGTGGACATATCGCCTTTATATCCAGGGTTATTTCATAATGCATATATGACACATGATTGGCCACATCATTAAACCATCTTGCATTACACCCATACTGTACACCTCGCATTTATCCGCATGGTTTCACCATAGTGTACTTTTCGCATATATTCACATGGTTACACCCATACTGTACACCTCGCATTTATCCGCATGGTTTCACCATAGTGTCCTTTTCGCATTTATTCACATGGTTACACCCATACTGTACACCTCGCATTTATCCGCATGGTTTCACCATAGTGTACTTTTCGCATTTATTCACATAGTTACACCCATACTGTACATATCGCATTTATCTGCATGGTTTCATCATAGTGTACTTTTCGCATTTAGTTACATGGTTACACCCATACACCCATACTGTACACCTCGCATTTATCCGCATGGTTTCACCATAGTGTACTTTTCGCATTTATTCACATGGTTACACCCATACTGTACACCTCGCATTTATCTGCATGGTTTCACTATAGTGTACTTTTCGCATTTATGTACATGGTTACACCCATACTGTACACCTCGCATTTATCCGCATGGTTTCACCATAGTGTACTTTTCGCATTTATTCTCATGGTTACACCCATACTGTACATATCGCATTTATCTACATCGTTTCACCATAGTGTACATCTCGCTTTTATCTACACGGTTTCACCATACTGTACATCTCGCATTTATCTACACGGTTTCAACATACTGAAAATCTCGCATTTATCTACATGGTTTCATCATACTGTACATCTCTCATTTAACCACATGGTTTCACCATACTGTACATTTCGCATATATTCTCATGAAAGCACCCTTATTACACATCTGAATGTTCCCCATGGAAATATAATAGTAATACATATCTTTTATTTCTAGCCACCGACCACCAAAAAAAGTCACTATACATATAATTCATCACATCAAAAGCTTTTGTGCACCCTAAAATTTGCTGAGTAATGATTAGTAACATTAACAATCTACTGCTAACATGCAATGTATATTAAAGTAAATTTTATTGCGAAAATTGACACTCAGCTTTATTTGTTTATTGGTTTTCTGCTCTTGTTTTTACGCAGTTTGATTTGTTAAGAGTAATCTGATGCATTTGTAACTGTTAGTTATTTCCCAACATCTACTTGAGAATGTAATAGTTGGTAGATTGTGAATTTAATATTGAATATCTCCATAAATAGTAAAACACGGGAGCCTAAATGAACCACCATAGAAACCACTGACAGTGGGTGACTTCAAAGTTGGTGTTAATACCAACACTTACACCTATTTCAACACCCATATTGAAATCGAGCAGGGTTTTGGTGTTAACACCTGGTGTTGGTTTTATCCCATTTCAAATTAGGTGTTGGGTGTTGACACCAACACTAACACCCATATCGAAATAACAATCACAGGCTAAAGTTTTATGCAACGTTTCTATGTTGACATGTGTCTGAGGACGACGGGGGAAACACGTCGAAACGTTGCATAAAACTTTAACCAGTGATTGTTGTTCCAAGAAGCTGTGTCTATGTATCGTACTCACAATTGCTACATGCCATTTAAAGACTTTATGTTGTTAGGTGTTAACTTGTTGTTGAGCTAAACTGCAACTAATGTTTGTTCTCATGAAATTAAAAGGACTTTCTAGAGGTTAACACCAGTCTGATTTCAAAGTTGGTGGTGCCCAGGGGGGTAAAACAAAAGGAGTCCTTGGGTAACTCCACAAAGTGGAGAAACAAGACGCAAAATAGTAAAGCAGCATGGATAAGAAATTGTGACAACTTTGAAATCACCCAGAGATGCGATAATCTTCTGAAGCACATTCTGAACATTGCATACGGGATCAACTGCGATCCTTGTAAGTACACCAGTTTAGAAGCTTCCCGAGCAACACGAATCAAATTAGTTTATAACTGAGTAAATTCGTTTTGAAACGTTTACAAGATTTAGCTTTTAAATTTGATTAACACGATCTATTTATGATATGATTAATTTTGATTCTTATCATCTTTTGATACGTAAATGGTTACCGAAGATGGAGATATTATTAAAGGATTTGTGATAAGGTCGTATACAGAAATAGCCTGTTATTACACGAAATACACATGTTTATTCAAAATAGCTCAAGCAAAATGTATTTTTATATGTCGGAAATATTTATTTGAGTTTCAATAGACATTAATATATTGACGTACATTAGAAATTTGTGTTTTGATGTCTGATTGTAAGTTTTGATTTAATTTGTCATAGATGCTCCACGACCCCAAAAATCAAGATTGTTTCAAATACTCGTTGTTGCATATATCGATAACCGAGAAAAAAATCCTCATATCTGTTTCGGATTTTTTTCACGGTTATCGATATATGTAACTACGACTAATGGTTAGAAATCTTGAATTTTGGAGTTTGACTCAAACATTTTCAAGCAACAAGGTATTTCACCTATTTAGCAGAAGGGTGATAAATGGACTTTCAAAGGAACATAAAATGGGTGTGTTGCATAAACGTGGTAAATTTCCTCAAGAAATCTCAACCATTTGGTCTCCTATGATAATTCGTGTAGTATGGTATCTTGTGTAGTAGGACTCGTAGTGTTTGAGTGAGGGTATGAGGATAAGAATAGTCTTCTCAAAAAAGCACCGGTCGAGGTCATGTAGCAAGGAACAAAAAACAAGGGTTTTGAGATGTTTGGTGTTAAAATGGTTATAGAAAAGAATTATATTAAAGTTGAATTTCAGGTGTTGTGTTAGTTCTAGAGATTATAATCTATAAATCAGAACTACTTCAGAAAAAATGATTAACAAGTATGAGTCGATGTTTGTCATATAATAGTTCATTGGAATTGTTGGAACAGCGAGAGAACTTTATAACGCTAAATCACAAATATGTGGCTCCATAATGAAGGAGGAGAATCCGTGTTCGTCTGAATGTGTAGGTGAAAGATTGCTATTTGGAGTTTTTCAGAAGTGATAAAATGACAAGGCCACTAATAAATAGATTAAAAAGAGAATAGATCTGGGAAATGATAAATGGTCTTGTGGGAGATGTAATGGGTTTACAATATGTGATATCCTAAGATTAATTCTCGATTTTATCGAAGGTAACGATCTCTTTCGCGGCTTGATACTTAATAATCATATTAATCTACGTTTAAAATTTGATGTCCATTCAATTGTAATGTTATATGATATTAATCATACATTCTTTATGAATTGCTTCAGCGATACGAAGTCCTTGATGAGATATCAGATGGCAGTAATGTACTGAGCAGGATAACAAATAACTCCGATTTCACATAATGTACACTGACATCACTTGTCAGCTAAAACAGTAATTTTTTTTTCAATAAAGACATGTTAATGGTTATTAATATGAAAATTAATATCATTATTACTTAACTGTATTCATTTAAGTGAACATTGTAAATTGTTTTTTTTTTTAATTACTGGTAATCGAAAAGATCTTTGGTAGTTTCTAGTTTCATCAAAATCATTAACAACATGGGTAATGGAACGATCGGGTGGACGTGGATGTTAACGAAACCAAACAAATAACGTTATAATATTCCAACTGACTGAGCCTCTTCCAATGCTTTCAGTCAAAGGCATGCCAAACCATAACACGTACAAAAATGCACTTGTATCATGATTCAACACCTAAAGCATTTGTCGATGGCAGAATTGCTTACAATTTGATATACCCTTCCTAGACGTCACACCCATGATTTTGAAAAAGGAACTTTCAGGAACTACGAATAGATACTTGTCCAATTGCTTAATGTCGAATATTAAATTCCAACCTACAAGCTGTGACGATAGGTTTTATAGACAAATTGAGACAGTATCAAATGAGATCTGGAGGGTAATAATAGAATAGATAAGCCTGATAAAATGACTTGATTTTATAGCTTATTGACCTATTGGTCCAATGATTCTAGTAATTGACTAGATCGTTATAGATAGGGTACATTCAGGTTATACGGAACGTGGTTAAATGCTGACGCATCAATGCCCGTTCTTTTGGGATTGTGGGTACACTATCAGGACAGTCGTAAACAGATCACATCAGTTCGTAGTCTTAACTCATCCTAGAAGCAGATCACTTTGTACATAGAATGCATATAAACTTAATTGTGATTGTGAAGTATTTATTTCAGTTGAATTTGTCCGTTTTTGCCGGAAATAAAGAGTCTCCCTAAGAAGTCATAACGAAAGCCACCATTCATTACTAAGACAGATTTAGCTTTATGCAAACGTCTATTGAGGCATGGACAGCTCAGTGGCTGTCTATCAATGGAATAACTGCTTTTGATAATAGCATTGAAATATAATGCAAATGATACCACAATGAATGCATCAGACGACCTGGTTAAAGGCTGTAGGCAATAGAGAAAGAAGAAATCACTGTGAAGTCGATCAATTTAATATCTGAGATGTCACACATGTAATTGAGTTTTGTTCTTCCTTTGAGTAATTTAAGCAGAATGTCAACAGTAATAGTCTTGATAGAGAAAACTTAAATAAGATTTTGGTGAATGATCTCTATAGCTCTTTTAATATCTGGAGGCATTCATAGATCAATAAAGGTTATATTTGATCTATCTCATGGAGAGTTTAAAACCTTTTACATTGAATACTAATATCACTCTCGAGCTTCCAAAAAGATTGAAGAACCAATCGTGAGCAAGGTGTGTCAGCAATAACACAAGGTACACTAGGGTAATCTGGTCCCAATTGCGTAAAAAAACCCTGGATATTGAGCACAAAATAAACTTTGCAAATACGCAGTTTTGTCAATAACCATGAAACACCAAAGGAAAAAGGGAACCTTTCGTTCATTCAGACCCAATCATTGTAAATTCACCGTGTTGCCATGTACCTGCGTTCCTACGAGTTTTCTATCGATTTAATTTACATACTCGCCCGAAAATTTTTTTATCCGTTTTCAAACAATTATTGTGATAATCAAGCCAAACTTAATCCATTTGAGGTTTCTGAATGCACTGGTAAAGGATTTGGTCAGCTAATCTGACGAAAGAAGGTTGTACTATAATGCTTGCAGACAGTTCTTCTTCAAAATTTACAACAAAGTGATCTTGAAACAAAATTTTAATCGTATAATTATTTTTTTTTCATGAAGAAAGTTAGCCTGTTTTATCAAAACTAAGACTTGACTGGTATTCAAACTTTCTGGTTGTATGAGCACCAGACTTGCGTAAAATTTAACCTAAATATGGCCTTCCTCTAATGCTCTTTATGTCTATATTTTGACATATTCACCAAGTCATTTTAAGCTTGATTAAAATTTAATCTTGTTTGGTAATTCGAGTCTATTAGCTAAGTTGACGACCTTTTCCAATCCTATGAGACTTTTTCAGCTCGTAAATTGTGATCTTTTCGTCGAGAACGTTGTGCCCTGGGATATAGTATCGAACGGTCAAACATTTGACTTAAAAAAAGTATACTTAGCCTAGGCACCAAATTTTTTGTTCAAAGCAAAAATGTTACATTCCAGCCCATTTTCCCGGGAACGAAAATTTTTTGCCTACAGAATGTGGTAAACCCTCAGACAACTTTAAATGTCAATAATAGTCGTGCGTCAGTACGTCAAGATAGTTGCCAATGATTAAGAACCGTGTCTTGTGTTTAGTTACCATGCAGTATAAGAGCAAACAAAGGAGTAGGTGAGAATTCCAATGCTCCCAAATGACCATCGTCAATAACATCGTTCTATTACTTCCGTGAATTAGTATTCTGACATCTATTGTTTTAGAGACACTTCATCGCTACATACTTAATCATTTTCAACTTTCTCTTCCACCAAGAGCATTTATTATACTCACGCGTATAAATTTTCAAAACCCGTGACATTTCATATTGGGAATACCAGCGATGAAAAGACATTGCTTAACATCATAGAGTTTGATATAAGTAACAATCCTCAAATAAATCAAGTTTAATGAATTGAATTGTGCCGCCGATAAATGTTATTACGTTTTTACGGGGTTTTTAAAATGAAAAATAAGCTCCTTAGTTTTGTATTTGTAGAAAATACGATTCTTTTTACGCTTAATTAAGGTGTAACAGATAGGTTAAGTCAACAAAACAATTTGGTGTGCTTTGAAAATTATAGAACAATATCAATTGGTTTTTAAAGTTTGTATTATGTCTTTTTAAGAAAATAGATCTGGATCAAGAACCACGCGAAATGATATTGGTAATAAAATAAGGTCTAACGTTTTGGGTTATTTAGTATGTCTATCTAATACTTATCTTAAGTGTCCATAGATTTTGGACATTATATTGCCAATTGACACTAACAGACTCAAGCACACATTATACTTTTAACTAAAGTTCAAATACCTGTTTTATTATGTAGAGGTATTATGTAATTCTTTTTACTCTTAGATCAAAACACCTTGTTATATAGCTTGAACTATTTCAAGACATTAAATATGACGCTTCCTTCCGGTCTCACAATACTAAACCTTTAATTATTGTGATGTAATAATTATCATGTTTCCTACATTCTAGACCTTTCGTTCAAACAGAATAATTGTTATGTGGCGCATATGCTAATACTATTTATTCATTTATGGTATATCGTTGTTTGGTCTGTTTGTAATTGTGCGAGTACGGTATATCCTTTTGGCATTGTTAAACGTAATTGCCTTGGCTATAATTTGGTAGGTCCGTGAGTTGTGCAAAATAACCATTTCCTCATATTTTTTAGTAGACTCGAGCACACCTTCGACTGAAATAACAAGTGGCATATGTGATGCTGCCCTTGTTCTTTTTTTAGCAAGATATTAATCTTGTGGTACTGATCAGTCAGAATCTGCGACCATGCTGTTGATCCTACCATACTCAAAGCCGTCTCGCATATATCTGCTGCGATTAGAGACTTGGAATTACCAGTCTACATGAGCACATCTTTAGGTTTTCACTGCTTTCAATAACTGCTTTCAGAAATGCATTCAAAAAAACCAAGATTTTAACAGGCATGGTGAATTCAATTCGATGTTTAAAGGAAAAGATAAACATTGTTATACGCCCACATCTGTCTATATGGACGTATTGTGTCGGCACCGTCCGTCCGTCCGTCGGTCCGTCCGTTGACCGTTAGAAGCAGATTTATTGCCCTTGCCTCTAAATCTTGAATATGCTATTACTCTCTTAGTTTTCAACCGATTTTATTGAAACTTAAAATGGATGTTACTGGACCTAAATCGAAAAGTTTGAGAAAGTTTAGTTTACTTCTGATTAAATTTAAGGCTTTTTCAAGATTTAGGCCTCTTACGTCAGTTTTTAGGAGTTAAGGCTCTTTAACCTCTATACAGTAAGTGCATATATCAACATCGATTGCTCGTAAACACTCCGTCGGTCCGTCCGTCCGTCAACATTTGCCTGTAAACGCTCTAAAAAGTAGTTTTTTTGGTGGAATCAAATGAAATTCATTAAACGAAGATCAAGTTTGAATTTGAGCTATTTTCGACCGTTAGAAGCAGAGTTATTGCCCTTGCCCCAAAATCTTGAATGTGCTATTACTCTCTTAGTTTTCAACCGATTTTGATGAAACTTAAAATGGATGTTTCGTTTTTACCATCCGCATGCCGCGGTGGGCGTATATAGCTTTTTTGGGTGAAATTGTTTCGTTTCGGATCTCTGTCCTAGATAATATGCTTTTAACTATAGTTAGTAGTTTTTTTTTAGAAAAATATGTCACAAAAGCACAATATTCAGCCATGTACACTTTATGACTTCCTTGTCCTTTTACTTTCTGAGTCATTGTTAGACTTGTAGACTACTTTCCCGATTTATATATCCCCAAATTACATTATACGCTATCTCATTACGTTGTAAGACCACCCGGTTATTTATTTTTAGATTGAAGTTTGTTTGCCTATTTCATTTCTACAGGCTACACTGTCGAACATTTTAATAGATAAGAAATTCGTTTCCGCCGAATAATTCAATCTGAGCTTGTTCTAGTGATATCTGCTTTTGTGTTTAAAGTAGGATTGTCTGCACTCATTTGATCTCATTTATTTTGTCGAGTTGTCTACTAGGGCCATTCAAAAAATGACATCTTCCTACGAAATATTCACCCGATCGCACCTGATTTTTATCGGATTTTCCAATGCAACTTGTTTACTTGGCAATCTTAGAATGACTATGGATAAAAATATAAATTTATGTAAGGTTATATTAAATAGAAACGCCTTTCCCTTCCCTTTCAACTGAAAAAAAAAAAAACAAATGTCAACTGAAAATTGTCCTTTGCAAAAAACAAAATTCAAAATGGTCTTTCATTTGTGCTCATATTTACAATTTCATCAACGCAAAACCATTACATTGTAGTAGGATACGCAGTACAGTTAACTATTGGTTATATATATGACAAGGTGCACCAGGTATACTCGGAGTTATTAGCGTGACATGCGAATCATTTCACAACCGAGTAGTCTTCATCTTCATTTCCTATAGACCAATAAACAAAAACTTAACACAAACTAAACCGGAGGTTAAGCTACGTAATTACCTATAACATCTATAAAAAAAACTTGCAAAAACATATTGTAGTTAAATGTTATTAGGACGCAGGAAACACTCTAAATTGCTACAAAATAACAAACGACGTCATTAGTTTCAATAAAATGTTCAATAAATGCCAAACATGCTGCCTCAAATATACCAACTTGTTTCCATCGTTCAAATCTTCAATCATAGGAATTCTACGACGTATTTCAATTTTGAACAATCCTTTTCTCCAGAGGAGTTAAGATTAGCATTACCTCTATTTTTTGTTTAGCACCACAGGCAATAACGGAATTGAGGTTAATGATGATTAACTATAGAAAAAGACAGAAAATGGCATATACATATTTCGACTGATTATAACAAATTTACAACCAAATAGCCTACTAGTTATCATTTATAAGATAGCAATAAGTTTCTAAATACACAATACCCTTTTCCCACATATTTATCTTAAATTCTGTGGACAGCTATGATCTTGAATTGCGCTTGATGATTTCTATGTCTTGTTTTTCAGATTATGTTTTAAAAGACAGACACAATGTTAACAGAAGAGCGGTGAGTACAATGATTTCGTTTATTCACATTTATCAGTTTGAACTGCGTAGTTTATCTCCGGACAAAGTCTAGGAGTAGATTGACCGCACCATATCATACCACGTGAAAAATCTGTAGTGGTCCGATATTAAAAAAGTATGGAAGCTCGGAACACGTTAGTTGCAGTGGGGACGTCTTGGCCCGTAAAAAGACAATATTTGAACCAAAAGGCTAATAGCCAAGATAACAAACGATTTTCAACAAATTGACAAAAGAGTGCCATTTCCTAAAACAACTTGAAAAAACATGACATAGTTCAGCAGGGTTTCCTTTACCTTGAATAGAAATAATAATGACCGTTTTCCGATTTCATTGAAAATATTTCAAAGCTTTTATCCTGTATGTCCATTGTTCAATTGTAATGTTTCCAGAACTGACTTGTGTATCGTCAGTTGTTTACATGTCACTGTTAGAAATTACTGTCTGTTTTATTATTTGTCATGAAATTGTCAGACTGAGTTGACAGCCATTGTCTGAGACTAGTAATAATGGAAACTCATCGTTTTCAGACACTTTTGATGTTTTGTTGGGCTAATATGTTTAAATGCTTGTTGAAATTCCAAAGCTCAATGTTTGATAAAAGTACTATTTAGAAATATGACCAAAATTTAAATAGAAGTGTGATGTCCGAATGTCCTTTTATGTGTTTAAGCCAAAAAAGAAGGCATTTTAGCAATGAGGCGTCGCTTATACATAACCTTTCTCTTTGATGAAATCTTCCAAATTACCATACACTACACAGAATAATACATTGCAGCACTTTAAGGTACACATAATTATACAAACTACAGATCACATGTAACATGAATTCCAATGCAAAATACCAATTAGTAAACTAAAACTGAAATAAGATTATAGAGCGGTTTTAAGATGCGTACAAAACGAAACCTTTCCTCAAAATTCGTGTCTGTTCAACTGTAATTGGTACGGATAATCCAAAAGGTTTTGCCAATGACCTAGACAAGATTCTCAAGAAAGGCGATGCCCTTGTAAAATCAGTTTATTTCTTTCGTGCCTCTCTGTTATACGAAGTAACGTCATTGTTAGTCGTTAATATTGCGAATTTTTATTTCAATGAATATTAAATTTAAGTACGATTGCATTTAAGCCGACTTAAATTTTACACGTTATCTTGTTATACAAGATACAGTGCATGATGATTAAACTTTCAATATGAACGATAATGTTTCGTTTTAATCAGAATTTAATTTCATGGTTCTTGAATATTTAAATTAAATTCCCCAAATCAAATTGGCGCATTCCGTAAAAAACGTATACATAAACGATTTTGAATAAATGTATACCAATATCGTTTACAATTTGTTTTTATTGTGATAAATAGTTCCTCGTTGTTAAAGAGATGGTTTGTGGTTATCTAGATTTGTATGTGTGTCGAGGACATTGATTGCATCAATTTGCACCATTCCAGTTTTCAATCAGACGTCTCGTGTTCCTGCAATTCCACAGAAATGAAGCAAAATATGCTTTTATCACAAGGCCGTTCGCGATTAGTGACGTCACACTTAGTTTTAATGGAATTACAGGAACCATAGACGTCTGATTGAAAATTAGAATGGTGCAAATTCATGAAATTGATGAATACACATAGAAAAAAACCTCCTTTCAATCCCGTTAAGGGTTTGAACGATCGTTGGCATCGACTGTGATGGTCATTGAATAATTATTAAGAAAGATACACGTGGATGAAATGTATAACAATGGGCGAACTACAATAACACTTATCGGTTTGTTTACCATGGGAAATTACCCACAGTAAGTCATTTTCCTTAATTTACACCAGAAACGCGCTACCAGAATTGAAATACACCAATCATTGGAAACCTCACGGTAATTATGGTTAAAATAAAACTGAAAAATGAGTTTTACGTTTTCTCTGTACTTGTGTAGACTAATGAGGATGTATTCATAGAAGGTAAAAAGTATAGCGTCATTTGACTTTGATTTAATAGTTGTAATAAAAAGTTATATAGGAATTTCTTTTAAACTAAAGAGCAGTTTGAAACATCATCAAAGCTCCTTGTTAATATGATATTTACTAGCATTAATAACTAGGCTACTATAATTTTTTGAATTATGAAATGAAAATGACATTTTTCCCTTAAATCAAAGGTTAAAGAAGCACTACGATTGGCGAGTTTAAAAGGTGTTTTAATAGGAAATTCCTTTGAGAAAAATAAGAAAATATCACTCGCGTCAGCTGAAAGCAAGAAACCAATGTATTGCATTCAAACTGATAAATTTATGTTATTGAATTATTAAGTCTTAAGGCAAAATGCACTAACATTTTATACCTTAGTTACAGTCACAATCTATCATTATGTTCATATTATGATCTTGTGTATTGGGAGATTTCAAAACTTGATGTTCGATTAATGTCAAGAAAACGAGCACATTGAGTATTACAATTAAAGCTCATTGTGCACAACGTACAATTATTTAAGAAAAATATATTGATTAATACTATATGTCAATAACAAGTATGTCAATATATAGTTTAGTTCAGATATTTCAGAGGAAAAACGTAATACAGAGTAGTGTATATTAATACATATATAAAATAAAGTTTATTCCACATTCTAGAATGATAAGTTACAAAACATTACAGTGAATCCCAAACTTTACCTCTTTTTTTTCTTTTTAATTTGTTAAACATGAACTTTTTCTATGTGATGAGTCACAAAACTTAAATGTGAACCCTGAATTTTCCCTTAAAAAGTTTCAAAGCAGACAGCGAACAATGTACTTTTCCATCGTCATTATACTAGACACGAGCTTTTATTTGATAAGTACAATATGAACACTGAAGTTTTCCTTAATAAGTACCAGAGCAATACACAGGACATGAGTTTGCAAATAACCATAAAAAAAACTTTCTTTCTTCTGAATTCACAACACTGAAGTAAACTTGAAGGATCCTAGAATCCTACTTTTAAATTCAAACTGAACAAATCAACATATCACTTCCATGAACCCATGCGCCTGAAATACGGAAGAATTTTCTTAAACCCTTGGCTATTATCTTGGCCTGTACTTTATAAATTTTTACCATTTACCATTAATAATTTAACTAATTGCTATTGAAATTTTTCCTTTTCAACTCAAAGTTTATGGTAAGTAGAATTTAAAGGCATTGTGAATTATTATATTTGACTTTTCTCCATATCTTTTAAAATTTGGATTCATTTATATCTGCTTGCCTTTAGCCTCTAATAATTATAACTAGTTTTAACAGTAAACTTACACTTATTTCTATATAATCAATATAGACAAATTTATCTGAAAGTTTGAAATTCTATTAGGTCTTCTGTGAAGCAATCGCCTTCATTTACCGAAGGACTATGCCATGCTTCAACCATGTAACCTTTTAACAAGGACTGATTTTTTTTAATTACGGTCAAGTTGAAGTTGACTCAATGATTCGTAGATGATACTTTCAGATAAATTTAGGTAAAATGATAGTAAAAATGACTCTATTATACCTTTTGAAAAATTGTTTACTACTTACTCTACTTTTTTTAGAGAAAACTTCGTGACTACGGGGTACGGTAGTTAAAAATAAGTACTACTGCATTTTGCGAAAGCATTAACATCTCTGCATTTACGACTCTGTATTTGAAACTCTGCATTTACGACTCTGTCAATGAAACTGTCATTGATCTATTTCTCGATTATTCTGTTATATGTGTACATTTGACTTGTCAAATGGCATTACAATGTGCCGAATCATGTTTTGTTTTATAAACTGTAAGCTTGTTGTTATAGTTTTTGTTATCGTGTAAGGTTCGGTGTTTTATGTGATAGAGAAATTGAGTGCAAAATTAAATCCACTTGACTGTATACGTAGGGATGAAATTCAGTGCCAATCTATCTAGAGCTTTTAAAAGAATTTAGTGTGCGAAAAAAATGCTTTATCAGATGGTATGAGCTCAAACTTACGTTCTGTTTTTATAAGCTTTTTTGTAATATAGCCATTTCAGTTGGGGTCTAAAGACGATCTTCTTGAAAATTCGTCTGTTTGATGACACCGTCAGCAAAACAAATTTTTACCCTCTCCAACGCTGGGATTTTGTGACGCGAACAATGGTTGTATTCATTGTCTAATGCTTGTGATAATACACCTTTTGTTGGCGTCACAAAATCTCTGTTGAGTTCTGATACCGCAAATATCAAACCACGATATTCCTTTAATACATACCTAATGTTACGTCAGAAGTGGGTGTAGATCTCCATTGATCTGATGTTTACTGTACTATGAACTTCCCTAATCTAGGTTAAAGCAGTAAACTGTTTTCTCTTTCCGTTTTGACCCTTTGCATGTTTTTGTTTTGAAAAGAATGTCCTTTTTCTTGTTTCCTATATGTTTTATTTATAAAATTCTATACACATCAATACCCTGTATGTGTTATTTAATGTTTAGTGTTATACTGTTCTTTTTCTACTAGATGTGATCGAAGTGAACTATAAACATCTGTAAAAAAAAGAGATGTATGTTTTACTCTTGCTTTTATAAAAAAAATGCAAAGGAATTTCATAGCGGATTCGTGGCATTGATATTCCAAATATAGTACGTTACATAAATTCTTTGCACTCATTAAAAACATGCTATACGAGGATTTAAATTACCAAAGCAAATTTGTCTTAAAAGAACTAAAAAATTCAAATGCGTGTTACAAAAGTCGCTATTGTTGTACACACTAATTGATACGTTTAGGATATTCTATCTTGAAACTTGACGTTAATGCTGTTGATCCTTTATCGGAAATAGCACAGTCTACACAGACCAGAAAGTACAGCTCAGCAAATTTATTGATCTTAAAGAACGAGTGTTTATTTATGTAGTGGAGTCCAATACGTATATATAGCAATGCTCCTTTAAATGATACGAGACTAACTTCACTTCACCGCAATTATTGCATTCTATTTTTCCATTCTTGTCTTTTGTATGTGTCAATGTTTGTTTAAACTGCTCATTTTATCAATTTCTTTCTATATATATACTATTTATATCTGCATGAGTTCAAATACCATTAACAATGCAACAAAAAAAATGAATTTTCTAATTTTAGAATTTTCAATTCAGAATAATTGTAATTGCCTTTGTCCTGTATTTAAATCTGTCAAAATACTTTACAGTGCTCAAATTGTTCTTTGTTTGTTTCAACTGTGAAATAATGACTTTTTCTGTTCCCCACCTACACATAACTGTCATTACAAAAGGGAACTTTGTATACTAGCTGTGTATGTAAATTCTGTTTGGTTAAGTGTCCATTGGTCATTGTTCAATAGTAGAATTTGTATTTTCGCTCCTCGAGTAAGAGATTTCTTTTCATAAATCAGCCGAATGTAGTGTGATACGTCAGTCCATAGGGAATGCCAAGCCAATGTCTATGCTTGCATATCAGGTCTGTTTTGTTTCCATCTTTCCAAATAATATAAGAGAATCAGTAGAGCAAACATATAATTTGATTGAGCATTGTCTATAGAGAAATCTATCTCCGTGTTATTAAATATTGTTTATCAATTTTTATTATTGCCACCTTTCTTGAACTTGTGGATAACAGGGATTACGGGTAAGTAAGCAATAAACAATTCCCATCTATTATTTATTTATCGGTTAGATTTGCATCAGTTAGAATAATTCGATTCAGATAGATTGATTTGATAACAGTGTGCACATAGTAATGTTATTTTCATAGGAAAGTCTTCGTCGGTAAATCTACACTTAATTCATTGAAAAATAACTTTTGGAGTTGAATTGTCGCATACTTATAGAGGCCTGGTCCCCAACCTGGGGTGTTTTCACCCCCTGGGGGTGTGTGAGAGAGCACATCACATCATCACATGCTAAAAGTGTGGATAAAACAAATTTTTGAGGAAATTAAGGGTTCATGTGATTGCTCCAAGGGTGTGAAGGCTGAAAAAGGTTGGGAACCACTGAGTTAGGTACTGCAGGTTCCTTCAGGGCCAAATAATGTTTCCACGGCCATGTGTAGTTTCTTGATACATAGAGCACCATTTCTATTTCTGGATATTTTGTTACATAATATGCAGTTACATTTATATGATGAATCCTGAAATTGGGTAAATGTAGACGGAAAATGTGCATTACGAAACTTCTTGCTTTCTGACCACTGAACAAAGTCATTGTGTCAAGGACAGCTCTGATAGCTAATTTGAAATGTTAAGCGTGAAAAAACACGTATCCGATTCATTGTATCAAATGAATTTCAATCAAGATACGATGTATAACTCCCGCTGCTTCGGATCAAATACTTTAAACGAATTGAATACTGTTAATACAACAAATTACATTTGCCTCATTAAGTAACAAAATATTCTTCTTTGATCATTTTTACCGCAAGTTTTCATTGGCATCGATTGAAAGAATTTTTCTCCGATCCATTTTTATTGAGAGATTTGTCCTTGAAGATGTCATAAGAAATCTTCTTCAATTGTTTCTGAGTTTGGCAAAGAAAAAAACCAACAAAATCAATAAGCACTTTTTATTTCTGATGCAAATTCTATATAAAGACAATGTTTCAGTTCAAATCAAGATATACCTACATAACAACAGATGGTCACTTTTGCATTTTATCATAACGTTTTCGATATTATAATACAGAACTAATTTAAGAGAATCTTTAAATAATTAATCCATTTTAGTTGTGTGTCCGTTGTAATGACTATTAGCTATAAAAGTCATCATAGTGATTTAAACATTAACACATAATGCATGATAAATGCATTACTTTCGCTGTTATTAGACCTATTTAAAGTGCCATTTTTATATGATTATAATAGTAGTGCCACAGGTGATAAAGTATAACCTAAATTATAGATAATAACTAAATAATGATCAGTTATACCATTTCGAGTATGTTTATTAACTCGGTTGAGTGGACTTATTTTTTTCTCGATTATCTGTATTGACAATAGAAATATCATAGATCAGTTTTCTGGTCAATGTAGTTTGTATTTCAATTATTCCTCTTTCACGACCGACCTCTATTGCAAGAGAAATTTGATCGGACGTCCTTATTCCAATCATTCATATATATATATATATATATATAACATTACAAATCCGTTCCTTTTTTTCTTGATATTTTTGATCTTAATTGTAATCTAACAAGGATAACTCAATTGTATATATACCATTAAGGGTATTACTTTAAATAAAAATAAGCTAGAAAGCTCTTTTAAATCCGTTGAATTAATTGTGTCTAGTTTATGCCTTCCGTATTCTTAAAAGCAGATCATGCAAGAACATCGAGTTAATATTAGTTATGACACACTTGAGCGCTTCTAATCCAATTTCAAATGCGAGCACATCAAAGATTAGTATGCTTTGAAGTTATAATATATATGTTTTTTTTCTAATTTAATGCTCACTTGAAGTTGGTAAGTATACCCTACTTATATTATGGTTGCTAAGGATAAAAACAATTTTAATTGAAGCTCACACAATTTTTATTTCTCTAAAAGTCAATTTCTGCGTTGTGAATTTGCCATCGGCTGGTTATTTTCTTGGAACAACATTTCAAGAGGGCATCATCAAATTATGCTGCTTGAGTAAGTGGCAATGGTTAATCATGCAGAAAATGTAACAAGACAACACGTACAGAGGTCAGGTCATTAGATGAGGAAGTTCTGGTTGAAATGTGGACACCATCATTGAAGATTTTTATAGTCTGACATATCTCGTTCTATTTCACGTAAATTCCTGACTTTTATGTGGAAATGCTATAAATATGTTAACTCAATACTTGCCCTCTGGTAGTAATGTTTTAAGGTACATTATATTCGAAACAGAAATATAAATCAGGCTCTATTTAGACTTCCCATAAGAATGTTTCCCAAATTTGTTATGACCTTCATATATACTACTAATAAATTTGATATCGTTTTACTGCTGGTATCTGCAAATATGGTAAAATACCAGGGTAAGCAAGGAGAGCTACCCTACTCTCGAGATTTAATAAAAGAATATTTTTTCGCTCACTATGCTCGCCGATGAGCATTAACTACCAAAGATTGGCCAAGGTCAGCAAGTTTCTGACGAGATATCGTTCGTGAATAAATTTTAATCTTTTTTTATTTATGCTTTCCTTGGATATTAGATGTGTGAGGTAAGTGCCCTTTATATTCTTCAACCAACCCAGTCTAAATTCATTTCAACAACGAGTCTGTTACAATTATGTTGGATGAAACTTCTTGCATGTAGCAATGTTATAAAATGAGCTTAAATCAGTTCGAATCATATTCTTGGATAACACCTGCAATCTGCTTAAAAAATCGTGTTGTTTCTGTATTCAACATTCATGATCATCTAACGTAATTCCTCTTGAAATCGAGTTCATTAACACTTATAAAGGTGAAATGTCTATACTAAGCCAATATTCTAGAATGATCCACATGTATTTTTGCATCGAAAAAAATCTAATTATTGAATATGTTATTAACTTGGAATTCCTGATTGATAGCAATATTCTCAGATCATAGATAAAAAAAAATTACATCAATGATCAAACATTTTAGTCGAATCAAAAACACATTACATGTTTCGTTGCTATTTTCGTTCACTTATTTGACTTTTATTTTTTTACAGGCGTCGCCGAGGGTAAGAAGCAATTTTATATGCATTATTGTCTCTAATGACAATATGGGTGATGTTCATAGCAACTATTTTATATTCTAAAATGATCTTCCGCGTAGCAGAAATTCTGTTTGACTCTGGTCTGTATCTAATGGTTTTAGTTCATCTTTTGAAATCCTACAGAAGACTGTAACCTTGGAACTAATAAAGATACAACATCCTGGTTTATTGTGTCATGTAGAACCAGATATTGGCTACCCTACATAGCGCAACTCTGTCACACTTACGATCTGTCTATAGTAACGGTTTTAGTGAGTCCTTCAAATCCCCTCAAAAGGCCCAAAAAGATCTTATAATGCCACGTCGCCTCCACCTATTTCCACCGTTTAGTAGGCCAAATAACATTTTTTTATGAGCGCAATAGAATCTACAGGTTTGAGACGAATTTGATAAAAAAAAAAATTGGTATAGGTATGCATATCGCTAGCGATGATCTAGGACGAATTCATACAATTATGATAAAGGTTTTGAGTTATTGCCCTTGGCTTGATCAAAGTAATTCAGTATTGAATTGGTAATGAATAGTACAGTTATGTCTGATTGCTGTCATGGACGTAAGTTACTTTTCCTGGCAAGTTATGTTAAATATTAAGTAATTTTTCTCTTTTTGTTGAATAATTCTTGATATATTTTTTAATGCATGCAGGATTGTCCGGGAGGGGTAAGTACTCTGTACAAAAAAATTCTGTTAATTGATTACTTAGCATATCTTGTGTGTAGGCCTAGTAATTTGTGAGCGAAATGATTATTAAGTTGTAATACAAAAGAGATTTGACTCCAGTTGTCCAAAGAAATCAGGTGAACAAAGTGAAATCGTTCTTCTTCTCCGCTCCAATTTAGGCTAATGGAATTCTCATGCATGTGCGGGGAGCCGCGGTGGCTCAGTGAGTTAGACGCTTGCTCGCTAACCTGAAGTTCCAGGGTTCAATCCCGGCATGGGTCGAGATAATACCTTCGGATTTTTCAACCCGGTTTCCCCCTGTCAGTGATGCAGGTAAGAGGAGCTGACATGGAAAAAGCGTCTAGTCGTTCGGATGGGACAATAAACCGAGGCCCCGTGTGCTACAGGTTGTGCACGTTAAAGATCCCTCGACAGTTGGAAATCGAAAAAGAGCAGGCTAATGCCGCTGTCCTGGCAAAATTTCCCTCATGGCACCCTGCATGGTGCAGAAGAGTAGGACGTAAAACTCTATTCATTTCATTTCATTTCATGTGCGATCGATTTGTATGTAACTGAAGTATGTATTCTTTCTTTCAGTTTACAAAAAGATCCAGACAACCACAAGTAAGTTATGATTTTTTTTAGAATTTACTTAATAAATATGCTTTGTTTCCTTATTAAACAAGTTGCCATGTACTTAAAGCGATTACGTCGATATCATCACACACATATTGGATTTCGAATGCATCAACACATTTTGATATCACTAACCACTTCATAAACTTGACTTATGTCGTCACCGTTCTCAGATGCAAGTCAATTACTGTTTAAGTGGACAGATTCCGTATGAGTTTGGCGTCCACAGACCTTCAATAAATATTTTTGATTGCTATTGACGTCGCCGAATTAGTCTGCAAATGCAAAAGAGACAATTATAATTGCTTATCAGATGAATAATTTGAAAAATTAGCGTATGAACATGTTTAGACTACCGTTTTTTTTATACTTTATTGTCTTCGCCTTATTCAAAAAAGGCCAATGTTTTTTAATATATCTTGTGTATTTGTAATATTTTAGGCATCTGCTGTTTTTCTTTTAGGTGCAAAAAGCAAAAGAATCTCAACCTCAAGAAGACGAAAAATTATTACGATATTTACTATATATATTGCAAGAAGAACAACGGCAACGTTTACCAACCTCTAGTCCATTGGATTTATATAATCTACAAACTAAATTTTTGCCTGGTTATCAACGCAGCTAATTGGTAAGAAAAGTTTGGTTTGTATTTCTGTAGTCAATATGAAGCTAATGATTGCCCTTAATTTAACTTAGAAAAATTAGAAGAGATATGGTGTTCAGGACGGTTTACGGTGAGGAATAATCGATACAGAAGGGGCAAAAAGGGCATACTCGACATACGGGTCCGAACACGGTGCGGACACTATTCGCTGCTACTATTTTCTACTGTATCGATAATGCCGCAACGAACACCGCTACGGACAACGCCTATTGCAACATGACTTGATAATATTTTAACGTTCTGTAAGAATATGTTTGCTATGAAATCATTCTGGCTCTTCTTTTTCAGGACTCGCTCCAATGACTCGCTTTAGCAGATGCGTGCTGCAGGCTGCAGACCAAATTTTAAGTCATATCATTTGCATCATACTTCAAGATTCATATGTAGTTGTTTACTGTGATTATGTTCTTTAAAACCGATTGATCTAAACCAACCTAATCGGAACCAGGTGATATACCAATCATCAGTGCTTTCTGTCAGTGTATGTGTCTGTTAACGTAAAATTCGGATCTACAATTTTATTATCCACTAAATAAAAAAAATGCTGTATTCAAAATGCTGTAATGGTTAAATTGTCTATTCTAAAAAGGCTGTTGAATTTGGATATTCTGTAATTTATGTGCTAGTGATTATGCAACGTTCCTTTACTGAACTTAGCAGTATGTTAAAACCAGCTCAATATAAAAAAATCTGCATACAAAAGAAACTAGTTGTTATAAATAAAACAGACAGAACCCTTTTAGTTCAAACATTGGCAAAAAAAGCGTCCATAAAGGATAAAACGAAATCTTTGGATCTCTGGCAAGAAACAGTAGTGAATGACCACTGATTCTATGATAAAAAACATTGCTAACAATTCCAAGTTTTCTTAGCAATTCGTTGGTGATACACTGGATGGACACCCAACTCCGCTTGTTATGCTCTACCTTGAGCTAAAATGAAAAGAAAAAGACAATTAACTAATACAGAATATCTAACATTTATTTGGTTTAACTGTGGTGTTTGTGATCCTAAAAAACAATCATTTCTTTTTAGGATTTCTTCAAATCATAAATTTATCTTGTACAAAAAAATTCCAAACTTATTTAGAATGTTAAGTCGATGGATGGTCGAGTTTAAAGTTAACCTTAATGTAATAAAACGAACTTGTAATCAATCCACAAAACTCATTTAATAATGTAGCAATGTGTAAACTTACCCCCTCGTATTTACCACTGTATTATTACATCCGAAATAATATCCGAATTATTGTCTTTTATTTAACTGGATCTTCTGGATTTATGAGGCCTCTATTACGTTTCGTTTTGCAAGATCATGTAAGAATATATATGTACCTCTATTAAAGCAAATGTTAAATTTTTGTTATTATTGAACTTTGACCCAGTCATATTGTCCAATGCGTCACACTTTATTTTGTCTATAAAAAAGTAAATTTTGTAAGATTTTCACCATTCGTAAGACGTGATAAGTGCGCTTTAACATATTTTTTTAAATTTAAAATATATATCATATCAAAACGGATAAATGCATCATATTATTGCAGAGGACGATGTATGATTTCCATTTTTCAAAAAGTTTGCTTTAACCTTTATACTCATTTCGAAAAAGTATACCAAATATGGCACGGGATTAGACATACGTTATGAAAACATCATTGTTAATCATAGACACATCATTATTGGCATGTAGTTGTTGATCGTTAGTGATCATCGTCCTCATCTGATTTTATCAATGACAAGAACACCTAGCTTAGATTGACGACCAGGTAAAACTGTTTAGGATAAATAGAAGCAGAATGTCAAAAGCGAGAAATGATATACGTCTAAAATTGTTTTTCAAATTAAAAAATCGATAAGGGAAGTAATTTATTGACGGACTTGAGCTATAAAAGGCATATTTTTTACACTTGAGTCAATTAGAATATAATAGTATTATTGACCCTGTTTTATTTCAGATAATTATTTCCTGTTCATTCAACAATACGCCCAAAATAATACCATGACTTCCAAATTCAAGAACTTTCATTCACGTTCACAAATTATAAATGAGACACTCATATTGAAAGGTGGGATTTTTTAGACGGTAGTGAGATAAAATTGGAATTAGTAAATATGAGGGGGCCTGGGTTGATTTAAAATAATATTATGACAAAAAGACACTTCTAAAATTTTGAAGTCGTTTATGCCTCCATTACTCTACGGCCTGGACCTTACTATCAGACCATTGTTTTGTTGATTCCAGCGATTTTGGGACTTGATCCGTTGATTTTAGATTAGAGTATTTATACCCCATATTCGTCCTTGCATCAGAAATTGTAAAAAAAAAATGAAACACACTTTTCATATTTTCAAATATATTTTTATAAACAAAACAATATTACAAAAATAGAATTTAACACCATAAAATAACTAAGTTATAATTCAAATAGATTTTACAATATTTAACATCTTAAAATATCACAGCTAGCTTAAAGTAATTTAATAGATCGATTTAACAAATATTCTCCAAACTGGAAACACTTAAAATTATTAACAATTACTTATATTTAGAAGTATAATTCGATTAATTGAAAATTTCTTTCCTGGTCAAATCATAAATGTATATATCATAGTCTTAACTATAAGCAAAAAAAAATTTTTTTTTAGTTAAATCCATTGAAATTAAAAGATTCTCCAAATACAGAGCTTTGTATTTGATGGTTATTCAAAAACCAAACCATAAATGTATTTACTGTGTTAACCGAAACAGGTAAAAACTTCGAAGCTCTTGCCATTTAAACATGTGAAAATACACAAATAACCTTCCATGACACATAATATATAGAAGCTAAAAATTTGTCACTTAATTGTACTAAAATTTTTTGTTGGCTAATTGGCTACATGTTACGACATATATATCGACCAAAAAAGTTCGCGTTTTGTGTTTGGTAGACAAAAGTATACATCAAAAAAAAAAAGTAGCAGATGTCACTTAATACACTGATTACAAAAGGACATGGAATTTGAGATAAATAAGGTACATGTTCGATTGAACATACACATAAAAAAAAACGCTTGTTCTTTACGTTGAACATCGAGGATATTGCAAAAAAAGCTTCGTGTTAAAGTAAAGTTAGAATGTTTATATATAGATTTTGTAAATCTAGTCGTCAGCTGATGGCTGATGTGGGCAGTTTGGAATGGAAATTTTGGATCAGAAATACTTGCATCAGGAAGTCACGCTTTCTTGAATTGAGTAATAAATCAAAGAATTTTTTTTCTGAATTAAAGCATTGGTTATATATTAGAGTCAAAAATCAAACTATATGATACATTATAATGCTGCGTGGTAACATGTCCGAAACAACAGTTTCCTTCGTTTATAAGTCACACCTATCAAAATAAACTATAAAAATTCAACAAAAATTAATTTGGACAATTCTAAGCACTCGTTGTACACTAATAAAAATCTCAGAAAAAACATTTCGCATCAAGAACGTTTGACTTCTATTGGAACACCAGAAATAATCTAAGCCTTCATTCAGAGACAGGTTCACTATTGTAGTCATTTCGTGGACTCCTACTTCATAGAAATGTATGTAGTCTTGTCGAAAATCAGCACAAGACGGGAGAAGGTGCAATGAGAACATTTAACCTTCTCAATTCAGTCCAAAGAAGCCGAAGTTGAAGACTCATTATTAGCGATAAGCTGGTCGTGATTTGGACAAGTTAGATCAGTTAGATTGGTCTTTCATCCTTCATCCTCATCGTCTTCTTCATCAGAGGACTCAATCTTCTCACCAAACACATTCGCACCCAAATCTTCATCCTTAGAATCTTCAACTTTGTTTACAGGTTGTCCTTTACACATAAGTTTTAATATAATCACCTCTGAACGTTCATACAAGCCAAACGTTATCAGACTATCGTGGTAAGCCAGTTCACAACACATTATCTTGGTGTCTGGTGTGAAGACTGCCATAACCGATACGTTTTCTATATCCCATACAGATATGTCACCCGCTAGAACAATAGCACGCCGACCCTCTTCAGTGATAAATATCTTGCTTCCCATAGAAAACTTTAGACCAGAATATCCCTTGATCTTTTTGAGTGAATTTGGAGACATGGGGTCCCAAATATGAAGTTCATTGGGTGATTTTCCTATTACAACTCTGTTGGCATTGTCTGTTATTCCAATAGAACAAACGTCACTTTCATTTTTGAGTCTACGTTTTACTTCACCTGTCGTTAAATCCCATAATGTAACGTAACTGATTTTACTTTCTTCGTCATAATTTGCATGAACAAGGTGATCTCCATCGTATGTCAATGCTGCTACGTGCAGGAACATCATCGAGTGTTCATTTTCGATGACCTGAGTATGTGTCTGGGAAGGAATATCGAACACACACAGATGATGAGCGAAAAATGAAGCGACTATTTTCTTCTGATTACCACTGACTATAAACTGTTCCATGGAATTTTCCTTCTCTTTCTTCAACTCAGCTAAACGATTTCTTTCTTGCTCCTTTTCCTTCTGGTGTCGCCTTTCTCGATCAGCATCCGATTCAGCACGAAGATCCCACGGTGTCATGGATAAATCTGAAGCACGTTTCTTCTTATTTCCACCGATTCCCAACAGAGCTAATCCTTTAGCCATCTTGGTTTTGGCAACTTTTTCTTTGAAGTCAGTTCTGATTCGGTAAGTGACTTGTCCAGTTTGTAAACTCCACACAACGAAATGGGTTCTGTTATCAGATGGTCCCATCAGATGATTTTCATCAAGTAATACATACTCATGAGATGGTGCGGGTACAATATAACAACTTGTTAACTTTCTTTCATAACGTTTGGTTTTCAAGTTGTAGATTAGCACTGTTTGAAAAACTGGTTTGGAATCGTCGGTTGCATTTGAAAATCCTCTATCAGTTAAAATGACAAGTTGGCTATTAAGAGCAATAACCACGTCGGATGTTTCGGTCATTCCTCTTTCAATTCTAACAGCCGTCTGCAGGCACTTGGCTTTGGCTACGTTCCAAACACTTATTGGTCCATGGTTTACAGCTTTGGCAACAACATAACGAGGGTACTCCTTCATAGGGAAAATCTGACCAACACCTAATGCCTTCTTTAATTTTGGAGCGTGTTGATTTACTTGCTTACTTAAATTCCAGATTCTTAAAGTGTTGTCGTCTTTAGCTGCAGTTAAGCAAAACCGGAAATCGCAACAAGCCCCAATAGTAGAAAGTCGTGCATGTGTGGCAAGATGTTTATGATCTTCAGTTTCTAAATTCCACAGAGCTATATCGGATGTGTTATTTCTCTCCGAAGTGCAAACAGCAATGGCGTGAGATCCATGTAGATTCAGGTGCAATTCTGACAGTTGATCGTGAGTACATCCTCTCACACTTCTTATATAATAACCCTTCTTTGCGTCAAATAGTTCCAATTGATAAATTTCGTGGAGTTTCATATATTGCTGTCGGCAACCCACAACAAAATATTCTGACGTAATAGCTAAGGCGACTATAGAAGAAGACTCCTCGTTGCAAACTAACTTTTGTAGCACCTTTTTAGATCTGGCACCAATAACTAAAGCTGTGTTGGCACTTCTAAAAGCTACAAGAACTTTATCTGTCGGTGAATTATCGGCGGCTAAAATAGATCTATCTTTATGGATACAACTTCCTGGTATACGTTCCTCTCCGGTGAAGGTTAGGGTACCGAGATCCCAGGTTCTAATCATGTTCGAACCATAGAAGCATGCCACCAGTGTACAACTATCGGATGCAGTGATGGTAACTGCTGGATCAACGTATTCAGAAATGGTATGGATGTTGGCTCCAGTGGTTATGGACCAAATTTTGATGACGTTATCTTCGGAGGTAATGGCGTATGTGTTATTCATGGCCAGTCGAATTCTTGATACATGATGACCAACATTTTCTATCGTTTTCACCACCTTTCCTGATCTCAAATCCCATAATTTCATAGTACCATCCTTTGAAGATGTAACAGCTTTGAATCCGTCATTTGTAAGCGTAACTGCCGTAATTGGTTCAGTGTGCCCTGAGAGTAGATCAAAAAGGATTCCCCCGGGTTCAGTGAGGCATCCATGGGACGGAATAAGAGCAGGGAGTGAAGAATTTTCGGCTTGAGCTACAAGATTGTGAAGAAATGGATATTTTCTAGGATCGCCAGCAGTAGCTGGAACGTCTTTTGACAAAATACCATGAAGTCGACCAATAAGTTGAGATGCAAGTTGTTTTGGTTCGCATAATAAGGCATTGCTTGATAAATGGAGGGCATCAGATAAAGCTTTGAAGTCGAAGTCCTTTTCATCAACACTGTGAGCAAACTGATATTCTTCAAGTAATGCTGTAAGCGAGGTACCACATAATTTAGCTAAAATCCATTCGAAGTTACATAATGTTTCAGATTTTAGAAGACTGTTTTGTTGTGAACTGAGGAGGTGGTATGGTAGTTCGTTTAGCTTCCTTAAATTGTAAACTCGATCACTTCCGCTTGGGTTAGGATTCTCTGGTTCAAAATATAGTGGTTGTGGCGACAGCAATCTATCAGCACCTTTGTCATTTCCTGCATATGGTTTCGGCTTATCCACCCATATTCCTCTGAAATACTCAGCGAGCGCTTTGTGGTATGATGGCGCCTTATCCCTTTGATTTAAGTACCGTTCTTGGGCAGCTTCACAGAAATCTACATGCGCCCAACATAGAGTAGTGGTGTTGTCAGCGGAACGTTTCAACAAGTAGTCATCAAGGTCCACTTTTAGACTTTCCCATTTGAATTGTGGGAGGCGCCTACTACAAGGTTTATGAAAAGCATAAACCTCATCCATTACTACATCATCCATTGACAGTAAATCCTCCATTTCAAGATCAGTGATACCACTTCTGGACGCAGTGATATATCCTAAAGCTCGTTTCACCAGCGCTTCGCCATGATCTCGCTCCAGTCTTCCAAATTTTATGGTGGCTATCTTTTTAACCGTTTCACTCAACTTGACCATTTCAGGATTTGTGTACGATGTCCACGAGAGAGACTCGTTAAAAGCACATTTGAGGTACAGAGGGGTTGGACACTTTTCAAAAGCATTTAGGAGTACTTCGTACTGTTCGTCTGTTAAAGCCCGATTATGGGAATTCAACCAGTGATGTAAGATAGTTATGGCATCATTTTCAGGCATATCTGAAATTCCCAGTAAGCAATTTTCGCTTCCTTCGTACTGTTTCTTTAATATTGGATAACAGAGGTATTTATCATCCGGAAGAGTAGAAACTATGATATGGACGTGATCCGGAACATCTTTGGGTAACCAAATTAGCTTTCTTCCATCATGGGCATCTGAAACATACCAATCAAGATGATTTGCCGAGATTGAAAATCGACACCCTCTTCAGATATCTAAATATGTTTTTAATTTCTGTTTACATAGTAGTGCGTATTTACTTATAGGCTCTTAAAGCTCTTTACTTCGTCTCCAAAAATTGTGCTGACATGCCTTGTAGTCTGATGACAATTGACTCTATGAATAAAGGTTAGCGAAACAAACGTGGTCATGTGCCAGTTATCTCTTGGGACTGTGTTCAAGAATTTGGAAAATGAAAGCTTGATGAGTCATTGCTTTAAGATAGAACAATAATTATAACGAGAAAACTTACCCGAGAGCATATCCAGAGCATCTAAAACAATAACTAGTGGCTTCTGTTTAGTCGCCTGTTGCATTCGATATCCAAAATCATTCACGATACCTTTAAAATCCTGAAATTCACGGAAATTGAAATTTATAAAACTAACAACAAAGTGTTGACAGGATATACCAATTAAAGATTACTGATTTAAAAGATGCAAAAGTTTAAGGATATAAAAACTTATCATTCTTACCGAAGGAATGTCACAAGAATTATCATCAAAAATCTCACACATCTGTAGACATATACTTCTTAATAAGGTACGGATATTGGTAGAGGCCATGGTCGTAGCTATTTGCCTGTATATCACTCTTATATCCGTTCTGAAAAGGGTTTTATGAAGAGGATTATGTAACATCCTATATACTAGTACGGAATTGAATCGTCATCTGAAGATTAGGTGTTTGGGGATTTGGCCAACAAATCCTCAACATCGTAGGGCTTCCTAATGTTAGCCACTGACTGCCTAAAGGGAAATAACTAAAATATGAGTTTCACAGATGCAATGCAGAATATAACAGTTGATAAAAAAAACTGAATTTTATCATAAAAATATTCCATTCAAGAGCATGTAAATGAATTCAATTTTCCTTATGGGGAATCCACATAGCTAAAGCTGTTTATTTGGTATATTTATAAGCTTACCCTTTAAACCACTTGTAAATCTCTTTGGTAGCTTTGGCCAGTAATGCTGATTTTCCCGTTCCTGATTTGCCATGAACAACCAGGGGAAGTTTGGTAGGAGATCTCATGTATGCTTTTATTGTCTGCAACAACTCCTTCCTACCGTGAAAGTTTCTGGATCTGTAACATGAAAATTGCCTTTTGTTACACAGGAAAAGGTGAAAAAAAAGCTTTCCATTTTAAACAATAGGCCTATATGAATTCAACGTTGTCTTCTAAGTATGATTGGCAATTCTGTATGGTTTGGTCATCGCTCTGTGTCTTTGATGTCTTCGCTTATAATTGAAACCCATCAAAGTTAAAAATGTTTTAAGTTGTTTACCTATGATGACATTGAGCGACATGTTGAGAAACTTCTTCATATAACTTAACCTGTTCATTGGACATCGATCCTTCGTCATCTAATGCTGTACCAATATCTCTTTTTAGCGTATCCAAAACCGCTTTGCACATTCTGTCAACATATGCTGAATGTTCTCGTTTAGTTTGTGGGTTGATTCCTCCGCCATACCATTCAATCTTGAACTCTGTTCGATATGATTCGGGAACCTAGATACAGTGAACACAAAATGTTAAAGGGGTAAGATAGATTTGCAAACTTACAAACCGGATAAAATCAGTGCTTTGATCAAATGATATAAAGATATCACGTAACACGTTCATTTTTAAATACAATTTCCTGTCTGTGGTATGCATATTCTTTCATACCAAACTATTACATGCTGGTTTGTAGAAAACAGTTCATACCTTCATTGGCAAGACAGTTTCTCGTAGATGTTCTATCCTTTCTTCTCTCGACTTGTCCATTTGTTGACTTCTAGGATGAGTGACATCCAAATATTTAGCGGACGTGACGTCATCGAGATTATTTTTAACATTTCTGATGGTTCTTTGTATCAGAAGACAGTGGGGTGATGAGTTGTCTGTTTCTAAGCCATGTTCTAACTCCATCTCGAACACTGAAAGCAGTTTATATATCTATAGATATAGATAACAAGTTGATCTTCATAAGGTATTGCACTTTACTCAATTATTTTGCCCCTTATGCCAAAAGAGACAAAAAAAAGTTATGAATATTTATGAAGTCAAATCAATCAAGTGATGATTTAACTTGATTTTGGATGGATATTGGCAGATCTACATTGAATGAAGATTCCCAAAGAAAATGAAGGAGACAGTATTTCAAGGACTATATTTGAACGGATTATTAAAATCGAAACTTACAAGAGATAAAATATTTCCGTCTATCTTCAGGGTCATCGAGAACTTTAGGAGCATATTCTTGTAATATCTTTAATAATTTCTTCATAACAGAGCCGTAGTTTTGTCTAGCTTGGGTCCGTTTTGCTGTATCTTTATTGAGTATTTCTTTATAAAATGAGCTGAAAATACAATTATTGCAATTTGTTGAGATAATTCAAAATACAAGGACGACAATAACGCTTAGTTATTTGATTAATTTTTACACTTCGTGTCCAAACCACACCCCATTCGTCATATTTTCTCGAAGAAGTGTACTTAAATGACGAGTTGATTTTGGTTATAAACAAGAGTTCAACGTCACGTCTTTTTGCACCTTAACGAATTATACTTTTTGGTCGTCAATGTCTACCAGACACGATAAAAAGACAAATAATTTGATGTCAATACTGTTGATGAAAATATTTGAGCGTGTATGCTTCTTCAATTCCTATGGTCCCTTAACATGAGCTGTCAGTCAAGAAAATCACTGTAATTTGCGCAATACAGAACATTCACATACATTCACTCGATGTGTAACGAGGAAACATATCACAGTACACTTCAAATAAGATGCAAGATGAACACGTCAGAATTTAAATAATCAAAGTTGATATAATAATTAATATATAGGACGATTTAGAAGTTGAATATAATTTAAAGCAATTTGTAATGAAGGATGATGACGATGCCGACTTAAATATGGTGGTGAGTGGTGATTTTGGTTTTGTATACCACATGTACAGAGGCGTGAAACACGTGAACCCATGTCTGTTTATCCTTCCGGCTAAATCATATTTGGATGAAAAGTAGTAGGTACATCGAATTTGACCGTTTTAAGTCCTTGACAACAATTGGCTAGTTATCGTGATAAAAGTTAGATCTTCATCTGATTTTGAGAAAACGTGTTAAATGTTTCGACGACATCGTAACCATGTTTGGCCATGTTACGATAAACCATTTTTAGTTCGGTATCTAACGTCCGCTTCTACTATTTCAATACGTACCTTATGTTTTGTAGACGATAAACAGGGGGAACACTATTCTCATCTAAAATATACCATTGTTCTAATGCTTTCACGTCGGGCAATGCTTCTTCTCTAGCTTTCAAATCTCTGATGGTCTCTTTTCTAATAACACTCTTCCGTCCTCGAATCTTTGGTTTATCGTCGGTAGCTGCTGTTTCGGAATTTGTATTCTCACTTGATGCTTCAGTTTTGGCGTCTAGATTTACATCTTGATTAGAGTCAATGGCTATCAATTTGTCCCTAATGAATTGCATTTCCTCGTCATAAAAGGCTTTGGCTGTGTTATAAATTTCTTCGAATTCATCTTTCGGAATTTCTGGTGGAAGAACGTATGTTCCATATTTTTCACCACATAATATCTGGAAATAGAAACGAAATCTGGTCACAAATTTGCAGTGGTACAAAAAGCTTTGTCCTTTAACAACATCGTCTGAAACAATCGAGTTTTTTTAGTATTTTCATTCCGTTAAAAGTGTCGATTGATCTAGGCTAACTGTTCACTTTGTATGTCACGTCATATAGACGTTAAACCTTGCTTTAAGTTGAACCAAGGATTATGCAGTTCCTAATGACCTTACACTCACCAGAAAATCTATTGCTGTTGAATCAGATTGACAATCCCCTATAACTTGTTGACAAAGTTTGGGTAATCTATGATCATCTATGACATCATCTTGTAACGACCAATGTAGATCAATAGCTCTAAAATCATAGCCTTTCTCCAGACAATATCGTCTTATTTTAGGATATACCTTCTCCATCAAATGTGTTCTTTCAACTTCCGTCCCTGAAAGTGAAATATTAAAATTATAAAACCACCACAAGTTTATTGTGGACTAATCTGGTCTTGAGAATTGTGAACAATTTTAAAAATAAGATGTAGAATAGCATCCTGATCCATTGAGGCCGAACAATTCAATTTGCATCTAGCAACACAGATTTTTGTCATTTTCATTAGAACAGATTGGCGATTTCTCATATAGAGGAAAAGGATAGCTAATAAAATTGGTGATTTTTTCGTTTTAATCAGTCTCGTTTGTCGATTAAAATCCTCCGAAAATCAAGCCTACTAGTGTACCGGAAATGTCATCTTGCTGAGGTAGATATCGACGGACGACTTCGGCTTGTTGGATGAGGATAGGAGAATAAGATGTATTACCAGATAACGTAATAAAGAAGAAGCTGCGGTAACACGATTTACAAAAACACTTACCCACAAACTCTGAACAAACATAGATTTGAATCATCTTAGATTCTGGATGACATCGCCTATAATTGTAACCCTGTAAAACTCTGTTCATCATAGTACCACTAGATAGAGTTGTGTTCTCTCGAGTCTCTGGTCGGTAAACTACTGGTGTGGTTACAGGACTAATGTCAAGTAAGCGGAAATCTACTTTCTTTTCGATGGGAACTTCTGTATTCTTTCGTTGTGTAAGTTTGAAGACCTCCTCGTCCTCGTCGACAGATTCACCCGTTTCTGTAGCTGACATCTGTTCAACAGGAACCTCAGTCACACAGACACTTTTCTTCTTTTGAGCACTATGAAGTACTGTTGGTGCACCATCCTTTCCAATCTGTTCGTCCGCATCTTCTTGCGTTGGATCGGTGTTATCCTGAAGCTGTTCTGTTTTAACTTCTGGTTCTGAGGCATTTGGAGGTACCACCTCATTTTTCTCTTCCCGCTGTTTTGGAACTTGTTCGATTTCTCCATTAGGCACATGTTCTATTTCCAACTTTTCTGACTTTGGTATAGAAGAGCTTCGACGACCTTGTGACTTGGAATTGTCAGTTATGATCTCGCCTATATCTGAGTATTTACTGAAAATGTTTCTCTTTTCACTGGACTACAAGGAAAAATAATGCATACATTCAGAAATATGTTGTTTTCATTTTCGAATATAAAGCAAAACAAAAAAATACATAATTAAGAAATACGCGTGTACGTGCAGTAAAACACGATGCACGCTACACGACGACAGTTTAATACTTTTTATGCATCCTTTTATTAATGATATACAAACTAGTATCCAACCTTTCCAGTTTTCTGTGATTTTAATTGGGCTTGTTTTAAAAAATATTCTGCATCTTGATTTTCTTCATCACTTTCATTATATCTCTGTTCTATTCTTCTACTTAATTTACGCTGTAAATATAATGGATTTGCCGTTGTGGAACAGTTTCTGAGAGTGAGAGTCAAGGATCCAGCCGGCTTTGCGGAGAGACATAGTATCTGTTGTGAATGCGCTACGATACGATGTATGGTATGATATACCACACACGCTCGAGACGCTCGTGTCGCATGAAATTGCCAGCATTGCGTTTGTGATTTTTCCTACTTAAGGGAATCGAATCGTCTCTCCTATGAACTTGATATTCATGCAAATTAAGAAGTATAATATACAAGGATACTGGAAATAAATATCTATCGTAACACCGGAGTTTGTGTCGCCTGTATCAGTGTATAGAGCTCTTGCATGCTTCAGGACCTGGGAAGAAATCATTTCAATTAAGCTTCAATATTTTGAAAGTTTGTGATAAGATTATTTTTTTCAAATTGAAATAAAATGATAACTATTATAAAACTTACTCTTAGATGGTTAACGATTTTTCTGTCTAAATCGATACTAATTTTCTTATATTTTCTTTGTAAAGCCCCATCAGCTAACTGAAATGAAGCCATCGTATAGATTTTGAGTAATTTAAGAGGTCAGTAAAGATGGTCTACTGGTGGGAAAATTTCTTATGTTGGCGTGTTATCTGTACTATAGTATGGTGGACAGATTCTTTGCGTAATGTTTGACTATGGACTCAAGTTATTGTTGTGTAAGATCCGTGGCACTGTGCATCCTATGATGGAAGTTCACATAAAAATGCACTATAGCTTACCTCGTCGTTAAGGTTGTGCAGTGAACCACCTTTCCGTGGTGTTCTGTAAAAACTAGACTCTGTATCTAATGGTGGTAAAACATTACTTCTCTTCCTACCTTCATCTGCTAGCTGTAAATATAATTGTAAATAAATTAAGAGTTGGGAACTGTAAATAGAACATAAAACTGCAAATAAAGTGATAACACTGTAAATAAAGCGATAACACTGTAAATAAAGAGATAACACTAGAGATAACACTGTAAATAACGAGATAACACTGTAAATAAAGTGATAGAACTGTAAATAAAGAGATTTAATTGTAAATAAAGAGATGAGACGGTAAAAAAAGTGATACAAGTGTAAATAAAGAGACGTAACTGTAAATAAATGTATGGAAACTGTAAATAAAGTGATAAGATATACAGATAAAACTGTTAATAGAGAGACGAAACTTATAAGACGCAAACGAGTTGAAAAATTGAACATGAAAGAGATAATACATATGATTTGATGAACATGTAAATAAAATTATGCAATATAAATATAGAGATATAACGGTAAATTTTAGAAATGGTGAAGGCCACCACCCCGGTTACAACCAAAATAAAGCATAGATCAATTATCAGTTTCCAATAAAACCTTATAATCGATAAATAATAGGAGTAGGAATCAGTACAAGTTATTTATTTATTGCTCTCGATTCAACCATATTATGAACACCGATGAATTGATTATATTTTTACGATCTACGTCTTGTTTTTAGAGTATTAATTTCTTTCATATGTAGAGATTCAATAGCACGTTTGACAAAAGCATAATAAATACGTCAACCCTAACACGCTACTTTACAATTAATCAATGCATTTCTTTTGTGGGAATATTTTCCATTAATTTTCTAGGCTCCTGGTTGACATTTAATACACGTGTATTTTTTTTTGGTTGAATCTAAGTTAGGTTGGTTGGTTGGTTGGTTGGTAGATTACGTCCGCTTGCAGCAGAAAGTTATATCGTAGACTAGGTAGTTGTCGGTAGTTTTGGAAGTTGGTAGTCGGATCTGGAGGTTTGGTTTGGTGGTTGAATGACCGTGTATTACTTAACACGAGGTCGGTTGGACAGGACTGTTTCTAACGGCATTTCTCGAATCCTTTGACATTCTACTTATTCCAAACTTAACAACTATTATAAATGATATCGTACTAGAGGATTAAGCGGCATGTTGATCTTTCTGATACCTTTAAACGACCGGAATATCTTCCAAAGAGACCATAGACTGTTTCTTCAGTGATTTTGTAACTCTGATTGCTGGTTATCGTGATGTCACCAACGCTGTACTGGCTTAGAGCTTGTTTTTTTTCTAAGCTCAAATTGAATATGACCAATTAAGATTTTAGTTTTTTTTTTCATATCCAATACATTAAGAATTTAAAACAGTAAACTTTTGTTTGTCAGTTAATATTTTAGTAGTGACTAGACATTAAGTAATTAACAGTACTATAGTATAAATAATTAATAATAGTAAGGTGGTAATTATACTCATTATTGATTTTAAATGGTTTCATGAAATCTCCAGGCAAATGAAGCACGGACTGACACATTTTTAGCTTTCAAAAATGACCTTTTATGTTACTCGTATATTACCAAAATCCCATCCCATCAAAATTTAAAAGTAAGTCTAAAGAAGCTATTTTATCAAAGTTGTCAAGATGGCTTCCGTAGTACGCCCTGAGATGTTTGAGGCTTCCCCATCGAATTAAAGCAGGGAAACTTTGACAAAATTGCATTCTTCAAAATAAATTAAAACAATGGTTTGCTTTACCTGAATCAGTTTTATAACTCTTTTATTGGTGGCTTTAACATCCATTATCCTTTTTAAACGCACTTTACGAGATTTGGGTCTCTTTGATACAGTTTTTAAATTCCATCCTGAATTATTGTCCGGCATTGAAATCGATGGCAAAACAGATGTGATTGCTGGCATATTGAAAGAATCGCTTTTTCCAAATTATCCTTAATCAACGTTTCATACTCATAGTTTGTCTAAGGTTTAATCGTAAACCACGAAGTATTCATGCAGATAGGCATGCTTTCAAATGAACAACGATAAAAAATGTTGCTACAACACAGTCGTGAAGTATCCGGTTCAATATTTAATTGTTCAACAGTTAATCAATGCCAATACAGTATACAAATCGAAAGCAGGTTTTTAAAAATTTAATGCATTACTCCCCGAACACGCAAGTTTTGCCTTTCGTCACCAATCCGTCTCCAAATCATGATTCAAATAGATATTCACTCAAATAAATTAACTTGTAGTGTCGTATTAGACAATTGGACAGGAAAGTAATTGCCTACTGTACAGACACACATATATATAAATAATGTTATTAAGATCTAATTCAAATAAAGAAACGTTCCAATCGCTCGAAGTGTTCAAGTACCTTAACCTGTCCTATCAATCTACTTAAAGTTGGATTCCCATATTTAAGAAAATTTAATTTGAGTCTCCATTTAACATTTATTTTATCTACACTTGATAAAATACAAACAGCTTTACTTATGGTCTTGAACAAGCCATCAAATATTCTTGATAGAGGTTCAACGCATCTCTTTACGTAACTAAATCTTCAGAACATTGAAAATCCAGAAATCAAATGATGTCATGTTGATTTTAAAATGTCCTAGTTCTAAAAAAAGTGTCTAATACCTTGACTAGTCATTATAACAATCGCTTTGAAAAAGACATTAGATAAATCGTTTTATATACTTTTTTTTAAACATTAAACCGACCGTTTTTCCAAACCGTGGGAAATCCAACTTTATGTATGTGGGTAGTCTACAGACTTATAATTCAACTTTAACTTGTATTATAGAATATACTATTGAACAGAAATAAATCCTCTAGTTTTAAAAACCTGATAACAAGGTATAGCTTGTCGTTTTGAATTAATCCATACCTTTATAGGCTATATTCTTTTTAAACAGGGATTGACTTTTAGTGTGGTTTATATACCACCTCTTTTATATCGCTTAAGCTTTTAATTCAATTAATAGCAAAATACGTGTGGTATACGTGCTAGCGTTGTTGCAATTGCCTTTGCATAAAAATATGTGTCATGTCATTTTTACTATGTCAAACTATTGTAAACTTCGTCTTATACCTTGACTGCAATTGCCACTATTCTTGTATCTTTGAAGTTTGTAAATGCAGCTGTTTGATTTGATTGTACACCAGCGAGTACAACCATAGCCCTCGACAAACAGGCTGTAAACATTATGGCTAGATCTCTGATTGGCTGTATTTGCTGGAGTACAATCCAATCAAATCGTTGCATTTCGTGATAAAGAATATTGGATATTGCTCAAGGTATAAGACAAAGTTTTTAATAAAAATACATTGTGAGGATTGCGCCAAGAAAGAATCCACTGCATGAATTTTGATCACACTGATTAGTATGCCGAATTCCTATATACATATATACTTATACAAAGTTTGTCGTATGAATGAATGAACGGTTGAAAAAAACAAATGAATGAATGTAAGAAATCTAATCACAACATTAAGTTTTTTATATAGTGTCCTATAAATGAATTAATTTTTTTATCTCCCAATCAATTTGCCAAATAATTCGAATGAGTGAGCGAATAAATTTTTACAACACCAATCGATTTGTCGAGAAGGCTTCTTCATAATGCACAATTTGTGCCATAAAATGTTCGAAGTGGACAACATCTTAAAGCGGCAGCCATGAGAATAGTCCTAGCCTTGTTTGAAAGTTCAGGTAAATTTTGTCGTTGATTTGTAGACGCCAGACCTATTTAAAAGGTTTACGTAAACCATTGTACAGAATTCAGCGAAATAAATGTCAATCATTCCTTTTAAAGCAAATTCAAATATCAAATAGCAATAGTAATAGCAATAAAACATATTTCAGAAGGATTTTTTCGCTTAATTTACAATGATTTTGATTATATGAATTTTGCATACTTCTCTTATATTGAACAGTTAGGGAGGTTCGAGTTATTTTCTATATTTACCTTTAATTTACCTATCACTATAACCCTATTAATATCTACTACTGTATGTTTGTTTAAGTTTATATAGAGATCTTTAGATATACTTGTTGGCTTTCAAATATCGTTATTTGTTCGGTATATATTCCATTTATAGCTATGACTATTTTTATTGTTCCTTAAGTTTGACAATGTGGCTACTTATTATCACATAGTTGGAAATTATTTTATTGATTCTTCTGAACTCGAATGGACGTCCTCCATAGGCTGGGTCGAAAAAACTCTTTGTGCTACAGACCATGTACGTTGGACCCCCTATACCTTCTATTATTGTTCCTTAAATTTGACAATTCATCATATTTGATTGAATCTATTATAATTTGCCACAAATCTTATTTGAAATGATAGGTCGAAACATTGCCTACAGTGTCCTTCATCCCGATAAGTTTCATAAAAGAAGACGTAAAACTAAATAGTATACAGTCATCCATGTTTCATTGCGTTTCAAAACCTATAGAACCTAATACTAATGAGTAAAATCAAAGTAACCTTATAAATGGTATTCTAATAGTAAACTGTCAAATACAGTCCTCTAACTAAAGCCAAAACTTTCCTTTTTGCAACCACTTGCCTACCTACCGATTTAAATTATCTCATGGATATATTATCCCCTTCTGGAGGACAAGTCACTAATCTAGAACAAAAGAAGTTTCATTAATACCTTTGTGTATATAGGTTCAAAATGTAATTTTTAAAGATCTTGTTTGAATTAAGACACGTCCATTTTCACATCCGTTTTGCCACAAACTTAATTTAATCTCTTTGCTTGGAGTAGATCATCCAAAACAAAGTACTAGTCACAGAACGGGACAGTAAATTTTCTATTCCGCCAGTAGAGGACACACAAGTCTCTTTCCGATCAGAGCAACATGAAATCTTTCATCGATATTGTCTTTTTCGCCATATTTTAGCCACCACGATCGAAATTTCGGCGACGCATAATCATTTTCTATCCCTCCCATATATTTGCAATATACGACCTCCTGCAATTGTATGAATATTTTTATGTATCCTTATGTTTGACTCCGTGTTATAACATTAATGTCAACGGATTATAGTAAATTCGATACGCTGTTCAAGAGGATCCATAAAGATATTATAATAAAAAATCGACTGATAACCTTCGATGAAAAAACCTATTGTTAGCGTCCTTCATATATTAAGATAGTATCACTATAACATCCTTAAGATTTTCAAATTTTTCAGACTTCAAAGAGAAATGTAATTAAAATTTAAATATGTAAATTTATAAATATACTATTAGGTCAAAAGTCAAAGTTAAGTTATAAATTTGAAATAACTTCCATTATATCGAATTTCTCTAATTTTCAACACGACACTCCAAATTATAAATCCGCTGTTCAAAACCATATCACAGTGCATATTAAGGGGATCTGACCGAATGGTATTCATTTTTGTGGTAATGTCTCAAAGTCAGGTTTCCACCGAAAGGACCGACCAAAGGGAAACTTTGTTGCAATAGAGTGCATTGGTATTGTACATATACAATAAAACGTTTAATTATGTAAATAGATAATACGGAGTTATCTAAGGATATATATTGTAAGCATTTCTTTTACTTTCTCGGACCTATAGAAACTGTGATATTTTGTCAGTTGCTTATTTCTTGCGCTTATGCTCTTTCAGAATATACGTAGGCCCTATTAGATATAGGCTATATTTATTGCTTTTTTCGATGGCTATATCCCTTAAAGCTATTGAAATTCATGTAGTATATACACCGCGTCCCTAGTGACGGTCAATTGAATATCAAAAAATGTGTAATAGTATATGGACAATAAAATTGAGTATTTAAACCATCAACAATAGGTGTTTGTAAGGTAGTGTCGTCTTATAGTAATCTATTAATGATCTTAACTTTGCTTATAACAAACATAAATATTTCTTTCAAGCAATTGTTTTATAGAGAGATATTAGTTATCTAGTAATATATATTTACTAGATTTAAAAGTTCCCAACGATTTTTGACTTAAAATACATTCTTTTTTCCATAGAACGGCGATGTGTACACAAGACTAGTTGCATCAGTGGTTCTTACATAAGAAGTCCACCATCTATTGCTTGTTGAAAAAAGTCCCAATTCTGATGTTTTCCACACATCTATAACATGTTGACCAGTTGCGAGAAATCCCAATTCTGATGTCATCAATACGTCTATAACATGTTGACCAGTTGCAAAATGTTCCTCCTGGTGTTACTTTTTGACCAGTTGTAAGAAGTCCCCAATCAAAAATTAAATTTTAGAGCTTATCTTAAGGAGAGGCCGATCTTTTATTTTCCTTATTCAATCCACAATATAACATTGGAGTTTATTGAAGGGACCTAACTCGTTTTTAAACGTTTGATCAACACAGAAAATATATATACTATATACATGTCATCATCTTTACTCTGAAGTTTTTTTTGCAATCATAAGAATTATAATTATGCTAAATGAATTGAGAAAAACCGGTAATTCACTTAAATGGCAGGTAAAGCAAACGAATTTGGCTTTTTGATAAGTTTTAAACCGGTTTAAGTTAATCTTGATTTATAAAGATTAGCTTTGTGTCTAAACCATTTAAATCGTTTCTAATCATTTAAATTACTAAAGGCTATAGAGATCTTAGTTGTAGAGGAATCTTTGCTTGTAATCGAGATCAAATGTCGCCTATATAAATCAATAATATTTTTTTTAGAAAACAGTTATACAAGCCAACTAGGGAATTTCGTTACGTTAAATTCAGTTATGAATACCTGCAAATTATTATGACATTATCTGAAAAGATTTCTTTCAATATTCTGGTACAGTGAACTGTGCGTAATGCTCGGGCGATCAACGTGCTCGATATTCTTTCAGAAGAAATCCGTTTTCCCCTGTAAGTGATATAGATAAAGAAATAAGCTTATGTCGATGCCCTGGCAAATTTTCCTCATTGCACACAGTCCATTAGCCCAATCGGGTGCAGAAAAGTGGGAAAAACTGCAATCACTTCATATGCAATCGCAAAATGAGTTTTTTTGTCAAAGTAGATGGTCTTTACAAAAAGACCCAGACCATTAAGAAACCAACTCAGAAGCTTTATCCTCAACATATTAATACGATGGATGACCATAAACATAAACGCATGGTTTACTAAAATTGGTCAGTATTTTTTTACTCACATCAGAATATTGCAACATTCTCCTTTCTTCCTGTTCTTAAACCTACTAATCTATACGTAATTGAGCTCACGAAAGACAATTTGAATTTGTGTATAGCAATTCTGTACCAGACCATGTATTGGAACCGATATGGAATTTTCTATTTATAGCTACTGACTAAAGAAGGTAGTAGAGAGAATAATTCTAGATGATCATCAATCATAATCAGTAAGTAGATTATACATATTATAATAACAGGAATAGTTAATAGCTATTTAATATATAAAACCAGTATTAATCAGTACAATGAAGGAAAGAAAACCAGCAGTTGGAAATCCAAATGAAATAATCGAGCACTTCTTAATGACCAAGCAAATCGAAACCATAAGAGTGTTGTTGGGTTCTTCTATTTGAACCATTTCTGTACATCGTATGATATAATGAATCTGGTGTATTGAGACGAGTCTCAATGAAAGCACTGGCCTAGGTCACAGAGCAATAGATTAATCTATTAATTATGTGAAAATTAGTTAGTCAGGTGTGATGGTCGATCTGCAAATGTCATGTAACTGCCAGAGTTTTGTAAATGTTATTACAAAGGTGTACTCAAATATGCATTTCTCAGAATAAATGGTTTTATATATGCAAATAAGCTAGGGGCAGTGTTTGATGGCCCTACAGAATCATTTAATTAACTGAACACTCTACCCCTAAAGGTCGCTTAAGGATTACAGAAGCATTATACCAATCAAAAGGGGAAGGAAAAAAGATCATTCCTATAAAAGAAATTGATTCGAAGACCTGCCATTGAACTAGTTTTGAATTGATAATTGGTCGTAAAAACTTCATAAAATTTCAAGCGTGTGGCTTATTACCCCAATTAGATTTTCTTCGACTTAACACTCTGATACGATATGATATCCACAAGTTTTATTGTCCATTGAAAACTAGTTAAATAAATATCTAAATTCGATTAAGTTTGTTATCAAAGCAATTTAATTATTTATATGGTAGAGACACTTCCTTTTCAAACGTGTTGATAGATAAGTACAAATTAACTCAATGTGAATCACGTATAACGACCATTACCAACAAACTGATTTCAGATGGTTTGATGTAGGCCTACAGAACTTAATATAGTGAGGTCTTTGAAAAACTCAAAAAGTTGAGAGCTTAAAGAAAAACGCAAAAACAGAGTGAGGAGAATGAATAAACTTTTTTTCGGAAATCCTATTAAAGAAAGTGACATACTTTGGTGCAACTCAAGCAGTCAAATCTATTCATGAATAAGCTAAGACTACAAAGATGTTTTGTGCGACTGGTGATTGTATGCAGCTTTACCTTGGACCATTAGGAATTTGGGTGACAATACAATTCGCTCAATTGATCTTGGTCTAAAATAAACACTTCCGGTTATTTTGGACCCTTTTGCTCAAAACAATTGTAAATATAGGCTTCCATTAAGCTCTACAACTCATTCCAATGAATTTGGCATCTTGAAAAGAGACCAATAAACAATAATCACATTATGTTCTGTTATGTACTTACCCTTAAAAACCCATTAGGCATGCTCATCGACACCTCATGTATGGGAACATAAGCAGAAACTCTTGTTTTAGGCTTGACTCTTAGAAAATCAGGATATCCATCCATTTTGACAGAACACTGTGATATTTCCTATTATGATCTAAATTCCCTCTAATAATCATTCATCACGTTGGTTCCAAAAGGAAATATGCAGTAACACAATGGTATTTGCCAGAGTTAGTGATTATTTGAATCAAACACCACAGTAATTAAATCAAGAAATTCCAATAGATTTGCCAATGATCTATTGTAATTCAGAAGCATTCATAGAATTCTTTCAGAACTGAAGCACTGAATCTGTCCATTAGGAAACAAGAAAGTCCACTCTGGCCATTAACAGAAGCGTGTGGTTGCTATCCAAAGGTTGACAGTTCGATTGATGAGATGTGTTCGACAATACTTTCAATAGAATACTATATCCGGTGGTGTATTGTTGGACAAAGCGATCGAATGGTCTTTACAATAGCGCGAAACTTAACACAAGTCGTATGCCATTATACGTCTCAGGTCTGCATACTTATCATAATAGGTAACCAAGTGTCTTATCATTATTTGAATACACTTTTGGTGTTTTATTTTACTCTTATCATATTGAATACAAAACTATTCATTTGTTCAGTAAATTGTTTCGTGGGCTATTCATGTCAAACAATCATGATATATTTAAAGAAAAAAAAGAAATATTCATTCATTACGATTGTAATATCATTCGAATATGTATTAGATATAGAAAGTATGGATTCTGTCAGTGTATTTAGATTGGCATGGTTAAAAACTGCAGTTCCAAGAAACTCAATATGACAAATAAACGGAGGCCAACGAAATCTGCGATTATTTATTATTCCAAAACTGAGCTAAAATCACAAACGTGGTCGGTTGAAAACAGACAATAGAAAGTCGAACTCCAATTCGAGAAGAAGATTAATGCCCCGAAACGTGCCTAATAAACGTGCTCCGCGAATGGAGAAGAAGATTGACACAAAGACGTGAGTTGAGAAGAAGGTCGACACAAAGACTTGAGTTGAGAAGAAGGTCGATACAACGGTGTGAGTTGAGAAGAAAGTCGACACAATGACGTGAGTTGAGAGGAAGGTCGACACAAAGACGTGATTTGAGAAGAAGGTCGACACAATGGCGTGAGTTGAGAAGAAAGTCGACACAATGGTGTGAGTTGAGAAGAAGGTCGACACAATGGCGTGATTTGAGAAGAAGGTCGACACAATGGCGTGAGTTGAGAAGAAAGTCGACACAATGGTGTGAGTTGAGAAGAAGGTCGACACAATGGCGTGAGTTGAGAAGAAAGTCGACACAATGGCGTGAGTTGAGAAGAAGGCCGACACAATGGCGTGAGTTGAGAAGAAAGTCGACACAATGACTGAGTTGAGAAGAGGGTCGACAACAAAGACGTGATTTGAGAAGAAGGTGGACACAAAGGCGTGAGTTGAGAAAGGTCGGCATGAAGGCGTGAATTGAAGAAGATTCGCACAAAATCGTGAGTTGAGAAGATCGGAAAACATGGACGCGACAGGGACATGAGATGAAGATAGTAACACTCCAAAGACAATGTTGAATACAAGCACGCCACAAATTAGACTGAATAAAATACTTAATTCAGATAGATTTTGGCCCGGGATTAACTGTTTTAATATTGATGAGTTTTGGGTTGGGCAATTTGAATTATTTTTTGGGTCAAGTTAACTCGATAACAACGGGAAAGTTAGGACGATATAGGTTCAAAACAAGGAAACTTCAAGTAATGAATTACACTACACAAATATCCCCTTTGACTGCACTATTTTTTGTATCAATATGTGTTGTTATCAAACTAGACCACTTACAAAATATGATTTAAACAGAAAGGTGTCAGTTTCAACAGTTAGTCAGTATTGTACTGTATTAAGTTTGCTTTTGTTTTTTTGTTTTTTGTTTTTTTTTTTGATAGTCATGATGATAATAATAACTTATATATTTTAGTATCGTTGTTCAGGCACAATTATTATTGAAACATTAATGATTTAAATATTTATAATGGGCACATACTCAAAAAAACCCTCAACTTTAGAACAAAACGGTCCGAGATCACACAGATGTGACAAGGGTATATGTATAATAGCAAAATGTATTTTCCATATAGGCGCATTCAAGTTCAAGAATTCAAACTTCAACGTTTTGGGGACTACATGTAGTGAGACAAGTGATAAATATATCGAGCAAATATTTTTCGAACTTTCGAAATATTTTGAGCTACTTTGATCAACAAAATACAAAATCATTGGCATATTACTACACTTGATCAATGGTGGTTCCCTGCTAATCATTAGATCAATAAGGACTATTTAAATAATTAAAGATTGTGTTGGACAAAATATCTTGAAATATTATTTAACCTTACCCGAGTTGCCTCCCTGTGTGTCCTTGCTGATTGACAAGATCGTTTTCTGCCAGGTACCGCCTTAGCATCTTCTGTATGCCCGCTAAAGAATCTCTCTTCAGTTACATCCAGAGATGATCTGGTTCGAGGAGCTAAGCGAGCTGTCAGTTGGTTCACGTCCACGATTGTACTTCTTCTGGAATACGCCGAGCTGCATCTTTTCTTCAATCCATTAAAATGCTTTGACAATGATTCGGAACTTATGTTGTTAAAAGTCACTCTGCTTCCAGTTGCTGACAGACATCTTTTGGAAAGTGGTCTTCCATGGTCATCTTCATGTGAACTATCCTTAGAATTAAGACGTCCGACTGTGTTCTCCACCCATTTAATGACGTGATCCTTTGATTCCTCAACAATAATTTCCTGTTTTTCTTCGTCAGAGTCTTCGTGATCAGTCTCATAACCTTTTTCAATATCAAATTGTTCTTCAGACTGGTTGTGACTTCCATTGGACGAATCCTCCAAACCGTTCTGCCTTCGCCATGCTAATTTCCTCTGCTTGTGAGTTATCACTCTTTTAATTACATCGTCTCCCATTAAATATTCATCATCGTCGTCGAAACATATCATATTTGACTGGGCTGAGCGACATTGGGCTCGGGAAGACTGTAAATTCTTCATAACTACCGGCATTGTGATGTTTTACACTACTAACTATTGCCCGTAGCAGAGCAGAACCATCTCAAATCATATCAAAGTTAGATACAATAAAGGCACTGGTAATGTTAAAGTACTGGCAAACCTCTATCAAAAAATGTGTCCGAAGATACTGATTGTTCCAACATAAAATCACTAAAATCAGAAACAACAAACGCTGTCTCGTCTACCTTCTCATCTCATATGAATCAATCTTTAATATCCTTTAACACAATCCATCCAAACAATATTTCCAACACGTACGTCATACACACATTAAAGTGAACTGTCGCGCTCGTAGTTCGGTTCCAATTCAACGGAGATGTTATATTACATATTTGCTAATGTTCGTACCGCCAGTGAATCCTCTATCTAATCGTTGAAAATTTCTGAATGTATAGTTTCGTTGTTACGTTTTGACGTCAGATGTATGTCCTTACGTGAGATAGCAAACGATTTGATATTGAAAGAACGCTTGTTAAATTAATAAAGGATTTGGTCCAATGACTTGTAAGATATAATGTTTGACATTTTATTATCAAGGTCCTCAGATTACGTTTCCAATATGTTTTAAACAGTTAATCTGTAATCATGGGTTTGTAATGAAGTGGATTGTGTTTAAGTAATATGATATAATCTTATTATATACTGTATTGATATTCGACTTTTTTTTTTATTTAACATGGTTACAGATTATGCGTAATTTAAGGTTTAGGCTACGCATTAAAGGATTAAGATTCAAAACAATAATCCGTTAATTAGAAGAGATTAGGACTCTGCGCTTTGTGCATGCTCGAATGCATCAAAAATGGTCTCCTATAGGTTTGTTCATGAACATCGTTCATCAGTACTGCTGTAGGATGATATTCATGCATGTGCTATCGCGCGTGACTGTGAACATACATGAACATGTTGGACGTTGATCAATGGAAGGTAGACCTATATAACTGAATTCTTTGCGATCAATATCTACAAGATCGTGTAAATATCGTTTTACAGTGATGGGGGTTCGAATCTTCGTCACCGAGTGTCTTATAGTCTAGAGGATCTTTCATTAATACTGATGATACCCCGGGGGATGAGAGAAGGGGTTTATGATTCATAGAAGAATGTAAATTTCAAGTTAATATCAAAGATTAGCCATTCAATGTGAATAGATCCTCATAACCAGTTTTAGGACGTACTTAATCTTATTGGATACAACTGAGCTTGGCACTGATTATAGTGATCATCGATCTCCATTGACAAATTCAGAACTGGCAAGTGTAACACACTGTTCACTCGTATCCAACAAAAAAAAAACCCATAAAACCTAATATTTATTAAGTTGTCCGTTCCATTAAACATGAGCTCGTTGGATATGTTACAAAGTGTTCTTTTTGAATGCCCGACTACATGAAGGTGATATTCATGGTACGTTTAAAGAACTTTAAGATTGTGTTAGTCTGCAAATAATATTTTACTTTGAATTGTCGAAGTCAGTTACAATCAGATTGGTCGTTATGTACTTTTTAACCCAAAAAAATCTTTTTATAAAGACATTGATTCAGATTAGCAAAACAAGCTATGCTTTAGTAGTCTAATTACAAGGAAACTCTTTTATCGAAAAATCATGTCGTCCCCCTTTTTATTCAAAAATTACAAAATTAACAGGTCCGGGGGAAAATTCCATTACACATCTTACCAAAATACACATACTAGCAAAGTACTGTTTGTCTATATTTAGTAACAACATAATATAAATATAAACTCACCAAGAAATCGGGAATAGATAAACTCTCAAATTTACGTGGAAGTTTATGGAAAATAAGCAACTTAGTATTGTTCTGTCCTGGTAGATGCGTGTGACTTGAAGCTTTGTACATTGTGAATTTTTGCAGTTCACTTCAGAAGACTAACTCTTATTTCGTTTTGAGTGTCGATTTGTTATTTTGTATCCGTGTCCTTTGAATATTTTGGGGTTTTTTTGTATATCAGGTAATTTGAAACGTTGATTTTGAGCATTGATATATTTGATTAAGATCGTCTTACATTATCCATGTATATATATTTGTATTCATTAAAAATTCTTTGAAGATATGCCTCAATAGCTATTTGAACCCAAACAGTTCATTAAATCTCTGAATGACTGGGATTAAAATTGTTGAGATAAATAATCCTTTTTTAAGCGGCAATTGTATTCAAATTTATGTCGACCAAAAAAATATAATTAATGGATTGGTTCTATGTTGGGCGAATTGCAAGAACACGTTTGGCCTCATTTCTTAAATTGATAAATAATATTATTATTATGACTGTTTCGCTTTTGCCACAGTTCTGAGTAGGGCCTAATAGTAAGCTACTTTTTATAAAAAGCGTCAATAGTCCTAAACGGAGTCAAACACATTAAATTAGGGATTGTAAAAGGTTTTCTAAATTTTTTTAAGTGTATCGGGGACAATGATAGCATCGATTTGCGCCATTTCATTTTTCAATCAGATGTCTGTGGTCTACTAAAACTAAGTGTTTTATGACGTCATGCCCGCAAAGGTCTTATATGATACAAGCAAATTTCGCGTTCTAAAACACTTAGTTTTAGTGGAATTGCAGGAACCACAGACAAGATAGACTCTCTCCACTAAAACATTTTATGCAAATGATTGTACATACGAATGTAGTCCAGGCTATTTTTAGAAATCTTCTTTCTCTCTCCCTTTTGGGGTTTTTGCATGCCTATTTTTGGGTAATTTTTGGTCTAGATTTGGAATTTGATGTCTGAAATTGCATTATCTTTAAGATTTGGTGAGATGACGAGAGACCTAAAGGCGGAAGGTTAATTCTAAAAATAGTCGTTTTGTGAAGTGTCAAACTCTAGCGGATGAGTATAACCGGTAGTAGTCTACTTTCACTTTTAGTAGCTCAAAATTTTCATGGTCATCATATATTGAATTTTTTAGAAGACATTGAGGATTGGTCAGACTTTCATTCGACATATTGGAAAGCTTTCAACGAGATTTCTGGAAAAAGTCGTAGAAGGTTGAATTTCGTGTTTTAACATGGGAAGAGATGGCCGAGTTTTTTGTTAAATAAAAGCCGCTGGATAATCTAGACTTATAGAAAAACTATTTATAAATATTTATGGAAATTCTGGTCACATGACAGGAAAATGGCTACAAATGTTGATAAAAACATAATCGAATATCTGAAAACTAAAAATGGAGTTTCTACTCTAAGTCAAATTATTCAGCACGTAAAACTGAACAAACGAGAAATCAACCAACATTTGTACAAACTGAAAACACAAGGGAAAGTTATTAAAGTGCACAAGCAAAATCCTCCGGTTTGGAAATTGAATAGGCCTAGTCCTAAACATTCCAAGTTCAGTGAAATCGAAAGTAGTGGTGGTGGGACTAATCGAAAGGGATTAGATGATAGTTCTAAAGGAAAGGTAGCTGAATCCTCTATCATGCCTTGGCAAGAAAGGCCAGTCTCAAGAAATGATGGAAGAGGCCGTGCCAGAGGAAGAGGCAGAGGAAGGGGTTGGAGGACACACAACCGTGGTAGGGGAAGGGGTGGTCGAGGAATTCAAAGAAGAGAAGGAAACTGGACAGATGGCAGTGTAAGTACTCCTTACTAAGAAGATGTTTATTGAAATTTAGGAATATTAGGTTGTAACATTGCAGTTAAGTGTTACGAAAGCAAGAGGCACAGGCATTCAGGCTAAACCTGAAGTGAGAGAATATTGTTTGTGCAGTTAGTTTGAATAATATAATATAATATGAATATATTAAATGAAAATCCATATTCTTCAGAATCTGAAATTATAAGAAGAATAATGGTTCCAACAGGAACATAAGTATATCTATGGAAATTGTAATGAATATTTTTTTTCTGCTAAAACTGATGAATAAGGAGCACCTGCACTATCTGTTCGACTAATCATACCTTAGTCAAAGAACAGAAATTTGTTTAGCTTACATAATCAGTAATAGTGTTCACAGCTCATCATCGAAATTTCAGCCTTCATATCCATGGTATCAATAATTATTCACGTTTGAAAGTTAAAAATTTGACTCGAATTTTATTGAGACTATGCCAAAATAGGAATAGACAGTGAAATTTCTAGTTTGAGGTATATTTGAAGGGATTATGCGATTTTAGTACTTCCTTAGACTATTAAAGCACATTCAAGACCCAAATCATTAACGAAAATGTCAACTGTTCCCCTTTAAGTAAAGAGAATTTAAATGCATATTTCATGCACAATTAAATACAAAGATCATAATTTACAAACCTTACTCGAGCTGATAATGGTTATCAAATTTTGGGGGAAAATAATGATGAGGAAAAATTAATGGATTGATAAGATATCATGAATGGCAAATAGGGAAATGTAATATCAGGAAGGAGGGGTAATCTACCACGTACTAAGATATCATTAAGATTTTTATTGTGTGAATAGGCGATCACTAAATCTTTCTTAAAAACAGTAGGACATTTTTTTTGTAATTCTTTGTATAGGCGAATAATTATTTGGGAACTTGCCCAGCTGTGCTGCTGTATTAAATAACAAATGGTATAATTTGAAAGTCTACTTGTAAGCTTATATTCATTCCAAAGGGGTGCATTGTTTGTAATATATTAATCCAATAGTTTTTGTGAATTAATCTGATTTTCTTGGTATCTATACTAGGTTGTTCATATATGTGGATTTTAGGGTTGGTACCGCTAGTAATAATAATGATAATAATTTTCACTTTACCGTATTTTTGGTAAAAATTACTATTAGAGACATTTTTGACCTGAAGCAGCCCTGTCATTAGGGTGGCGTCCGTGTGGGCTTGGCTCCAGCAAGTGAGAATTAAGACCCATCAGCAGAGATTGATAATTTACAGTGTCTTGGTACAAAAGATTTAGATTTTGGCAACACAAAATTGTCAGAAATGAGTTCTCTGAGTCTTTAATTCTTTGAATTTTTGGAGTACAAAACCTTAACCCCAGCACCAATTCATTCCTGATGACGGGGCTGACCTAAAGTCATCCCTTTAAGTGAAAAGAATTGCAGAAAACACTCATATATGTCTAACTTATTAAGCCAAAAATAAGTTTGTGATTATTTTATGCCAGCTACAATCGAAAATCTCTAAACCATTTTACTTACACCACTAACGCAAAAATCCACGGAACAAATTCAAGTTTATTTTTATTTTTATTATTTTTTTTTTTTCAGGAAATCAGAAAGAATAAAATGATGTTTACCCCATCTCCCACTGCAGACAAAGCAGAAGAAATCTTTCGCTTTTTGTTGCATAACCAAAATCCAGCTTCAGTTGAGGAAATTGCTTCTGATATGGGAAGTTATGCTACTATTGACGATGTTCACAATTTCCTGGGAAAATTATTAGAAGAAAAAAAAGTGGTTAAATTGCCTAATAATAAATATGCACCAAATGTTGTGAAATCAGTTGAAAGTGAATCAGTGGGGATGTCAGTGATAAATGATGATCCAGCAGTAATTGACTTTAAATCTGAAGATGTTGGTAGTGGTGAAGGTGCTTCTTCCTTGGGTTTTAATCCACAAATGGACATTGATGGTAAGATGTAATCAAATTTCGATGTATTTCACAGGAAAATAAAATTCCTTTGAAATATTTGCTTTCCCAGCTCATAAATTCAAAGGATTCACCATTTTAACGGTTGATTTGAGTGTTGAATATATGTAAAAACTAGAAATTTTCCTACAGATGTCTTATCTTTATTTGACAGTGTCTGTAAATGCTCAAATTTTGAATACTGATTGGCTTACCTAAATATCCTTATTTCTGAGACTATGGTTTGATTGGTCAAAAAAATGGCGCACCTGTCCCTATTCTCACTTATCAAAGTAATTTGATATTATAAATCCTGTTGGCAAAGCAATAATCTTGGTAGCGAGCGAACACATGAGATTTTACTCAAGATTTGAGTAGGCGACAAAAATCAGCGACCAAGACTGTTTGTGTGCCCACACCAAAAGATAAAATTGCATCGGTACTAGGTCCTAGGTTATTAGATACCAGGTTATTTTGAAGTGTTCACCAGAAAGCCAGTGTCAAGGTTCCTGTAATAATCCAATTCTCTTTTTTCTTCTTTCAGAAATTCAAGATGGTCAATTTTCTGATGAGGATGATTATGATGATGATTATGATGATGATGATTTCGATATGAAGATGAAGCAAGATGAAGGATGGGAGATCAATACAATGTTTATGACAACTGATTCCAATTCAGAGGATTTTGAAACTGATGAAGAAACGATGAAACTGGAAGACAAATCTCAACTTAGTGGAGAAGACACTTCAGAAAATGATATCAAAGATAAAGTTCTACTGGCCTTGACAGAACTGCCATTTCAAACTGGTGCTCTGTTTATTTTGAAAAAAAATTTGAATGGTGTATTGGATAATTTGGAAGAAGTTTTAGATCTACTGAAATCAGAAAAATTAGTTGGACAGACAGACAGTGTATGGTGTTTGACAAAGCAAGGGGAAACTTATTTAACACTAAAAGGAATGTGGACTAAAAGCGAAAGCAGTGTTGGTATCGGACGTGGTCGAATATTAAACCAAAAGAGAACGAGTCCTCCTCAGTCTCCTCTCAAACTTATTACTTCCAACACAGTTTTCAGTGCTGGAGTTAAAAAAGCACCTGTACCAGCTGCCTCTTATCAGCCAGAGAAGGAAAAGAACATCCAGATATTTCCCACTGAATCTGATGTTTCTTCAATACCACCTTTAATGAATATGGACACTTCTTATTTGAATTCGAACCAAAGTTTAAAGTCTAACAATCAGTCAATCTCTTACTTTATGTCTCATGGTCAATCTGAAGGAACCAAACCTATTACTGGTGGGTCTCTCAGTGTTAGTTCAAGTGACAATAGAATGCCTGATAACGAAATTTTTACTGGAGGAAGGGGAGTCCAAATACCAAGTCCTGAAGTGAAATCATTTAAAATGCCACCTACACCTGCTGAACTAGCTAGAAGGGAAAATGAAAGTTTTCATGGAAGAATTGATCAAACGAATCAATTGAGTTCTAACTCTTCAGTCACGCCTAATCGTTTGTCATCATCAAATTTACATGTTGCACCATCTCCTATTTCTGGACAGCTAAATAGTTCATCATTCATAACCACTCATTCATCATCTTCAGTACTCCATAATCAATCAACTTCCCCAATGGTACCACTCTATTCCTCTTCATTGTCAACATCATCTTCCCCAATGGTACCACCCCAGCCAGCTTCACTCCAGTCATCAGCTTGTTCATCTCTACTATCCAGTAACCTTAATGACAATTTAATGATTAGCACAGAGAGTTTTTCAGCAGTGAATAAGAATCCTATTAGTGCTCTCATGGAGTATGCTCAATCTCGTCATCAACAGGCTAAAATTGAAGTAGTAAGCCAACGTGGTCCTTCTCATAAACCTACGTAAGTATTGAAATTACCATTATTTGTATATGCCTGCATTTATTAATCAGACCTTGGTCAATTTAACGAGGAGCAATTGACTTAGTAAAATTTCCATTTCCTTTTCATGAAAAATAGGCTTTCATGTTCTGAATTGCAAGTTTAAGCAGAAAGTGGTGAGGTTCTTTAAAAAGGTGACATTTTGAATTTTTCTTTGCTGTATTTTTTTACATACCATTTAAAGATTGATTTCCTTATTTTTTAGTGTCAAATTAAGCAAACTATTTCATTATTTGGTGTTTCTTATGAATTATCATGTACCGTTAATCATATCATTATGTTCTTATTGTAAGCTTATATAATTAAGAGTTTTAACGAATCATATATGTCCAAAACATTAAAAGACTTTTTTGATCGGTCGGTTTGAATTCTGTTGGCTATTCTCTTCTAATTTAGCTAATTATGAATACGTATTAGCATTTTCATTTTCATGAATGAAAATAAGGGAAACCCATCTTTAAACTATATTTTTTCTGGCATTAACACAAGCCAATATTTGTCTTCCATGGTCACCATGCCATATCAGCATCAGCTGGAAGTGAACATTAACTTGTCATCTACCAACCAACCAACCATGCCTAGTGTTTAGGAATTGAAAATGTTTTACTTTACAGTCTAACATCAATTGTTTTCAATTTCCAAATTGTAAGAAAAGAGAAAACTCTCAAGAAATTTGAACATTTTTTTGGCTCTATGCTTGCCTATAGCTTTCAAAATAACAATAAGATACTGGATATGAGGTTGCATGTTTTATTTGTCCCTTATTTTCAACAGATTTATCATAGCGGCTATGATTGGTAACCGTATATTTCCTGGTGTTAAATCTAGAAGTAAAAAAGATGGAAGAACCGAAGCAGCAGACCTGGCATTACGTATTTTATTATCAGAAGGCCAATACAAGATTAATTCAGAACCTGGCAAAACTAGCAATGTAAGTATGAAAGCCTGGTTGAATTTGTACACTGCATTATCAACTACCAAACTTACAGCACAGAATCATCTAATTTGACCAATTAAATTACTATGACTACTATTAAATGCCTAGTTTGCTATATCAACATCCGCTGCAAACAAAAGTTAACCTGTCATCTACCAAACAACCTATGCAAAAAATAGTATGGTAAATGTTGCAAGCTTGACAGAGCAGATTCACCCATATAAATTGCACTGTGCATAATGCATAATGCTATACTGTGACTTGAATTTATATTATGATGCAAGAAATGTTAGTTTGCTGTGACACGAGCAAATGAGTCATATTCAATAGTAGTTGCAAAGAGATATCATGCATTTTTGAGGGGTCAAATTGAGTCACAAATTATCTGGACCGAGTCAATCGTGATAGCAATGGCTTGCGCTGTGTTATTCATGAAAAAATAAAATCAAAAACAACTCAGAGATTTTCAAGAATCGTTTATGCTGTGAACGTGACAAAATTAATCACGACTTCAAAATCATCGCCTTCTTTGTGGCAGCATTTTTTATGTCCGCGTTTTTGTTTGTCTCCACTGACTGGAGAGCAGGTTTCTACTTGATGACTCGCCTTTCTGACTCAGCGAAAACAGTGCAGTGTAAACGGTGCCAGCCAGCCAGGCCGAGTCCGAACCGAGTAGGGTTCACTTCAAGCGAGCCAATTTTTATGGCTATTTAAACGTGGCTATTGAAGGTGGTTTCCTATTTAGAATTCTAAAATGGACACTTTGTTACATAATGTTTATTAAAGATTTTAAAATATTTCTTCTAAAAAATGATATTAAGTAAAATTTGGGCAAAGATGCTATGTCATTCATTAGGTGATAAGTTTTTTGAAACTGGTCTGCTTCTCAGGTTTCATCATCATCAGCAACTACTCCAATGACGCATTTTGATAAAATGGCAGCTTTAAGTCATCAGGCATTTAATCAGTTGATAGCTTCAATACCAGAGAAATTTGCTGGTAGAAAGGTTATAGCAGCATTGATATTAAAAAGAAGTTCAACTGATACTGGTACAGTTATTAGTGTAGGTTCAGGTTAGTGCATATATTGTTCATTTATACCAAAAAATCCTCAGCTTTAACAGAATTCAAGAAATTTTTTCTGACCAGGCACACTTAAAAGTTCTATTTGCACCATTTAGATTTTGAATCTTGTTAATGAAGAAAAACTTGACAAGATTATGATGTCATCATCACATATACATGTTTTGATGATGGTTCTTATTCATAATAAACTATGTATTGTTCTTACATAGAAATAACACACACATCTCTTCCTCCACTTAGTCAAAGTTTTTATATTTCAACCAAGCCTTCAATTCATATTGAAAGGATTAGTAATGGATATAATTGTGATTTGAAGGCTTTGTTGAAATATTATAGCCTTGACTTAAAGTTTGACTTAAAAGTCGAAGTAGAAATTCAAAATGGCTGTGAACTAGGTTCTTGTGTGCAAGTCATTTCCATGTATAAACCATACGTAGTATTTATTGTGCGTCACATTTTCACAGCTTCAGATTAATCAAATATCACTTAATGTCAGGTCTTTTTTGCTTCATAATACTTTTCAAAATATTAAAGTGAATTAAGATATGAGCTATGAAAAACTGAGCCTTAGCCTGTCTTTTTTTGAATTAAAGCCGATAACAAAATTATGTTGGAGAGAAGTGTGTTTTACTAAAAAGGGAAGTGTGTTTGATTAAAATTTAATTTCCACCATTTTCCACCATTTTATTTTTAGGAAACAGATGTATAACTGGAGAAGAGTTAAGTTTAGAAGGAAATACTGTAAATGATTCTCATGCTGAAATTATAACTAGAAGAGGTTTTATAAGGTAAGTTTAGAAGGAAATACTGTTAATGATTCTCATGCTGAAATTATAACTAGAAGAGGTTTTATAAGGTAAGTTTAGAAGGAAATACTGTTAATGATTCTCATGCTGAAATTATAACTAGAAGAGGTTTTATAAGGTAAGTTTAGAAGGAAATACTGTTAATGATTCTCATGCTGAAATTATAACTAGAAGAGGTTTTATAAGGTAAGTTTAGAAGGAAATACTGTTAATGATTCTCATGCTGAAATTATAACTAGAAGAGGTTTTATAAGGTAAGTTTAGAAGGAAATACTGTTAATGATTCTCATGCTGAAATTATAACTAGAAGAGGTTTTATAAGGTAAGTTTAGAAGGAAATACTGTTAATGATTCTCATGCTGAAATTATAACTAGAAGAGGTTTTATAAGGTAAGTTTAGAAGGAAATACTGTTAATGATTCTCATGCTGAAATTATAACTAGAAGAGGTTTTATAAGGTAAGTTTAGAAGGAAATACTGTTAATGATTCTCATGCTGAAATTATAACTAGAAGAGGTTTTATAAGGTAAGTTTAGAAGGAAATACTGTTAATGATTCTTATGCTGAAATTATAACTAGAAGAGGTTTTATAAGGTAAGTTTAGAAGGAAATACTGTTAATGATTCTTATGCTGAAATTATAACTAGAAGAGGTTTTATAAGGTAAGTTTAGAAGGAAATACTGTTAATGATTCTCATGCTGAAATTATTACTAGAAGAGGTTTTATAAGGTAAGTTTAGAAGGAAATACTGTTAATGATTCTCATGCTGAAATTATTACTAGAAGAGGTTTTATAAGGTAAGTTTAGAAGGAAATACTGTAAATGATTCTCATGCTGAAATTATTACTAGAAGAGGTTTTATAAGGTAAGTTTAGAAGGAAATACTGTAAATGATTCTCATGCTGAAATTATAACTAGAAGAGGTTTTATAAGGTAAGTTTAGAAGGAAATACTGTTAATGATTCTCATGCTGAAATTATTACTAGAAGAGGTTTTATAAGGTAAGTTTAGAAGGAAATACTGTAAATGATTCTCATGCTGAAATTATAACTAGAAGAGGTTTTATAAGGTAAGTTTAGAAGGAAATACTGTTAATGATTCTCATGCTGAAATTATAACTAGAAGAGGTTTTATAAGGTAAGTTTAGAAGGAAATACTGTTAATGATTCTCATGCTGAAATTATAACTAGAAGAGGTTTTATAAGGTAAGTTTAGAAGGAAATACTGTTAATGATTCTCATGCTGAAATTATAACTAGAAGAGGTTTTATAAGGTAAGTTTAGAAGGAAAAGAGTCAAATCTGTCCCTTTAAGTTATTGTCCATTACATATGTTTTAATTATTAATAATATATTGTTATTGAGTTGAGATATTTTGTATTTTAGGTTCTTGTATAAACAACTAGAAACATACACTACAGACCAGCCTCATGAATTCTTTGAAGAAGGACCATCAGGCAAACTTAGAATCAAATCAAATTTCACTTTTCACCTATATATATCTACTGCACCTTGTGGTGATGGTGCACTCTTCTCACCAAGGTAAGTGCTTTAGGTACTAGTGTATTCTTTTATTTGACGTCTGCCTTGAAAATTGACGTTTGTCATACGTTTCAGACTGTTTGTGCAAACCAGAATAATATAGAATGTAATGCTGTGCTATTTTATAGTACATTTAAGACTTAAACAACATTTAAAAATGTGAAATACAAATTACAAACACAAAGCAATACTAATTAACATTTAACACAAATTGTGTTGAACATTATGTGTTTAGTTAGTTAATTAAAGGGATACTTCGTCTTAGAATAAACATAAATTTAAAAATGTTAAACATGGCCAATAAGATTATATATTCATCAGTAGAGATACCTGGTGTCATAAATAACATAACAGGATCCTTATATAATCTGATAAATCCAAAAAACTTAATAAAAATGCAATTAACTATTAAAAAACGCTTTTTTTTTTATGAATTTTCCAATTTTCCAGATTTTACAGGGATTCTGTTGTAACTTTATGACACCACGTCATATTACTGATGAATATATTCTCTTATTGAACATTCTTGAGAATTAAAATTTATGTTCATTCTAAGACGGAGTTTCACTTTAAAAAGTGTGCTTATTCCATAATATTGTCTTGTGTTTTTGATCTGAGTTTCATTGAAACAATTTACAATATCATCATTTTTTTTTTCATTTCTATGTGACTTTTACCAGTTGTGTGATACTATAAAATTATGTTCTTTTGTAAAAGGGAAAGTTGCGTCATTTTGGGGGGTTAATTTTAATCTTGATGATATGTAAATAGTCTTCAGAAGTAAAAAAAAAATACTTCAAACTAGGAATTTTACTATTTCTATATATGTATTTATCTTAAATTGACGAGTTGTCATTTTAACAATCAATCGCAGATAATTCTGTACACGCGTGGATTTGAAGATGGTGAGCTGTGAAAACTATAACTGATTGGCTTAGCTAAAAAATTCCTGTTTCTGAGTCCAAAGTATGGCCTACCTGTCACTTTAAAAGTGATGTTTACCCCGAAAGGGATTAAGGATTAAAACAATGATTTGGCTTACTCTGGCACTTAAAATTTACAAAGCATATTAGATGTAAATTTGAACATATTTGAAATTAGGGAAATATGAAAAAATTCTAACCAAGAAAGGTAGAGGCAGCTACTGAATAATATTCATGTAATAGGGCCAAAATTTTTTGTCTAGTTTATCAATCAAACCTTTACCAATGTTTCCATGACATCAAGAAACTGTAATAATAATAATTATCTTTGTGCAAATAGATAATGTAATTTGATAAGATTTAAAAGTTGGGCTTGTATCTGATGGTCATATGGTATTTTCAAATATGTCCCCATTCAAGTGAAATATTTCTGACCCATTTTTAACAGTCAGTCAACACAACTCTTGTCCCCTACACAAATTTAAACATGAAGTACTTTATATTGATAGAGATGCAGCTTCTAACAAAGGACCAGTAGAAGATATAGAAAATCATCAACATAATCCAACATTTACCAGTAATGTACAGGGTGTTCTCAGAACTAAGATGGAAGGAGGTATAGTTATTGTTTTTATACGCCCACATCTCTCTATGTTGACGTATATTGTCGGCACCCCTGTCCGTCCGTCGGTCGGTCCATTCGTCCGTCCGTCGACATTTTCTTATAAACGCTCTAAAAACTAGATTTTTTGATGGAATCAAATGAAATTCAGTATGTGTATACATATTCATAAAACGAAGATCAAGTTCGAATTTGAGCTATTTTCGACCGTTAGAAGCAGAGTTATTGCCCTTCCCCCAAAATCTTGAATATTTACCATCTGCATGCCGTGGTGGGCGTATATGGCTGTGGTCCACTATCTTTATTGATCATTATTACTTAGAAAGTTCTATGGTGGGTATTGCCAGTTAAACAAGAACTGTTTCCACAGAAACATTGTCATCCTTAAGTTGTCAGTATAGTAGTATACCTCAGCTGTCAGTTGGCTCAGAGTGTGGTGGTCGAGTATGATTGTCGTCCACTTGTAATTAAGGGCTCGCAGTGGTTCAGTTCACCTGAGTTCAATCAAGTCATAGGTCAAGATAATTCTTCCAGATTTTTTAACAATTTTTTTAAAGTCAATGATGGAGGGGCTGACATGGAAATAAGCATCTAGTCCTTCACATTGGACAATAAACAGAAGCCTTATCTCATATTGCCTGTGCATGTAAAAGATCCTCAACATGTGGGAATCGATAATGAGTAGATTCATGCCACTGTCCTGGAAATGCACTCTCCTTGGCATTGCCTGTCTTTATAAGCCCAGTTAGGTCCAGAAAAACTTCATTTATTTTATTCCATTTCCAATTTTGTGGAATTCACATAAATAAATCGACTTAAAGGGATTGTAAAAGGTTTTATAAATTTTGTATGTGTATCAGGGACACTGATGGCATCAATTTGATTCATTTTAATTTTCAATCAGATGTCTGTGGTACCTGCATTTCCTTTAAAACTTAACGTTTTATGACTTCACTAATCACGAAGTCCTTGCATATTTTGCCCTTAGTGATGTCATCAAACATTTAGTTTAGGAATGATGCAAATTGATGCTAACAGCGTCCCTTATACACAAAAAAAATTAGAAAACCACTTAACAATCCCTTTAACAGATATATATAGTATTAATATTTTATGTTTTAGGTGAAGGCACTATTCCAATAGAATCAGATTTCACAGTACAAACATGGGATGGTATTGTTCGTGGAGAACGTCTACGTACCATGTCTTGTACTGATAAAATCTGTCGTTGGAATGTCGTTGGTATGCAAGGGGCATTACTCTCACATCTTATAGAACCTGTTTATTTGAACTCTCTTACATTAGGTATGTTATTAATTCATTTAGTCATTCAATATAATTATGAAATGACCTATTTTCCCTAAATAAAATCTTGCAATAAGATAAGATTTTTGCTCCAGAAAACTGTTTCCCAATGCAAGTGTGCTACCCTCTACTACTAAACCAGTAATAAGGCCATTCTTGTTATGAAAGGATTAAAATAGAAAATGTGTCTATCGAAATTGATAGAATGCATGAATTCAGCCCCATAATGTGCCACATAATTTGCATTTTGAAAATATGAATGATCATACTTTCCTGGCAAAATTTTTTTCTTTTATTGCGTATGACCTTCCTTGTCTTTATGATCTCAAAGCAGAACATAAACTTTATTTAATTTCATTCTAGGCTATTTATATGATCATGGTCATCTAGCTAGAGCTGTTTGTTGTCGTGTTGGGAAAGGAGAACCAGATTTCAACAGTCTACTACCATCAGGTTTTCAGTTAAATCATCCTTGGTTAGGAAGAATGACGGCCTGCGAACCTCAACGTGAAACCCAGAAGACTAAAGCGTTAAGTATCAACTGGTGTTTTGGAGATGATAGACCAGAGGTTATTGATGGTACTACAGGTCGTTGTTATACTGGGTATGTTCACCTTATTTTACATAATGGGTCATTTGCGAGTATGACACAAAGATGAATTCGCAGTAATAACAGAGACCAACTATGTGAGTTCAGTGAAAGATGGGATTTTCTCTTAGTCCCAGTCAGTTAGTTTCTTAGTCATTTCGTACATCAGTTGAATAATTGTCTTTTTCAGAGTTGAAAGAACATTTTTCTCAAGACTGTGTAAGAAAGAATTGTATACTAGTTTTCGTTCGGTTTGTACTAAATTTGGTCTCTCTGACTTATTGTCAGCCAAGACCTATTTAGACGCCAAAAAAATGGCTACTGATTTTCAAGCTGCTAAGAATGTGATGTTAAAAAGACTGAAAGAGAATGGGTTCAGTATTTGGGTGTCTAAACCAATGGAAGAAGAAATGTTTTCTTGTTAATGAGTATTGAATTTTATGCTTTCTTTTCTACTTTTAAAAACATTGCTGTAAATTCTGTAATTTCTATTTTTTCTGTCTGTCCGTCTGTCGGTAAGTCCATTGATGGTGAATGCATTAAAGTTGGTGTTCTCATGTAGATTAATGAGGTTTGGAATGAGTTTGATTTTCATAACAGTTTTTGCATTGTTGCCCTTGATTTGGCAAGAATACATCATAATTGTTTTGTGAATACGATAGTGATTGCAGTTTTGATTGGATTTTGATCAAACTTGGCATAGTTGTATATTAATGATACTTGGATAAGTTCGATTTTCATGATTTTTCAGCAAAATGTTGTTTGGTTATGGCCCTTGATGATCAATTGCTCAAGGCTATGATTAATCAAATCGTGATTATGTAGCTACTAGAATAGGATTCTACTGATAGCTACAGAGTGTTTTTGAATTATTTTGTTCGTGAAAGTTTGAATAAATTACAATTTTGATTTTGATGGAAATTTGTTAGTGCCACTGAGAAAAGCAGTGTTTTGTTCTTTTCTGTTCTTTTCTGTTCTATTCTTTTCTTTTCTTTATTCAATTCAGACAAACTTTCAACCCAATAATACCAAGAGAGTATATATAACAATTTTGTTTTTACTTTTATTGCATCTAATATATTCATTTCCAATGCCCCTTATGTTTTTGATATGAATTGCAATATTTAGAAACAAAGGTCAAAAGGCCAAAGTTTGAGACTTTGTTACTAAATATTGCAATCAGATTCAAAAAGAAGTATTTTTGTTCAATGTTCGTTGTTTTTTTTTTTTAAGCAATTATGACCATTATCTTAGCTATTATATATGAAGGCCTAATATCTTCTTATTGTTGCCTATGGTATTATACATGTTGTATATAGCATTATAAATGTTAGTTATTGACATTATAATCATTTTTATACACGATATTGAAATGTGGGTATATTGCCGTTGCTCCTGCCAGTTTGTTTGCCCGTCGGCTCACAATAGCTCATAAACACTATAAGGCACAGTTATTGACAGATTTTGACGAAACTTGGTGTGAGTGTTTGTATTCAACAAAAAATGAACCCTGTTGAAATTCAGAAAAATGTTAAATATGACTTGTTCTTGAAAATACATTCAATTTTTAGCTCTTAAACACTATAGAAGACATAATTCTTGACGTATAAGATGAAATTTGTTGAGATTGGTCGATATGAGTTATTGCCTTTTTTCATGAAAACGTGTTCATATTTTATCTCGCAAAGACTCTAGAAAGCACAATTCTCGACGAATCATCAAGAAACTTGGTGAAATTTTTTATTATCACACAAGGATAAACCCTATTGAAAATCCAAATAATCAAAAAATATTTAATATGAGTTATTGCTCTTATTCTTGAAAACGTGTTTCAATTTTTTAGTATCACCCAAACAAGTTCAAAAAAAGTCTATAACTGGAGGTTTAATATTTCTACTGGTGATTGTTACTGTACTGCCAAAGATATCTTATGTACAGGCAATATGTTATATTAATTACTCTGTAATTTATATATACTGACAAATATAATATATTGACATTATATGGTACAGGTTTATATTTTATTTAGTAGTGTAATGTAATATACATTTTAATTTTTATGTTATTATAAATGTAATGTTGACATTGTAAATGCAATATGACATTGTAAATCTTTTGTTGACATTGTAAATGCAATATGACATTGTAAATCTTTTGTTGACATTGTTAATGTGATATGACATTATAAATGTTTTGTTGACATTGTTAATGTGATATGGCATTATAAATATAATGTTGACATTTTAATGCAATGCAATATGACAATGTGATATGACATTGTAAATGTTATGTTGACATTGTTAATGTGATATGACATTATGTTTACATTATTAATGTGATATGACGTTATAAATGTTATGTTGGCATTGTAAATGTGTCAATGCAATATGACATTATAAATGTTATGTTTGCATTGTAAATGTGTCAATGCGATATGACATATAAATGTTATGTTGGCATTGTAAATGTGTCAATGCGATATGACATTATAAATGTTATGAATTTGATCATTTTGGTGTCTTTGAATAAATGTTTTCCAAATTTCTAATCTAATTCTCTTACANCACCCTAGACAGCTATAGAGCTATAAGAGGTATTCATTACTACAGCTGTTGATTTTTTTCTGAAATGAGCTCCAGAAATAGTTAACACAAATCGCTTTATTAGAAAAACACAACTACACTGAAGACATTGAAATCATACCAAATAATTCAGCAGTTGAAGAAGACATGATCTATCAGTGTCAATCTCTAATCAGAATGTAAAGACTTTTATAGAATATCAGGCTAATAACAATTAACAATGAAATTATGTTATTAACAGTGACCTAATTACCCCAATTGTTCCAAGTAGCAATTGAAATAAGTCTGATCCATAACCATCCTGGAATTCTGAAATTTGAGTATACTGCCTCGTCTGGTTCCCTGCCATATTCCTGGGGACAAAAAGATAGTTTCAGCCAATGTTTCCCTGAAAGCTAAAAATTACACTTAATTTTTGGCTTGGTTTCATTTCATTTCAGACAAGCTACAGTGTGATATTTAGTGTTGCAGTATTGCTTTCTTTAAAGTATCCATATTTAAAAGAAAATTTATTAGAATTTACAAAAGGCAAGTTTCATGAATATTGAATAAGGCACATAATAGATTTGCATAACAAGTTGCTTTGGAACGATTGGGTAACTGTTAAGCTCCATACTCACATGAAAGGCATTAACATTGAAAGGCATTCACATAGAGGCATCTCTTTCACATGATTGGCTATTCAAAGAACATGGAGCTGTGCCTGATACATGCCTGATATTTCTATAATGTATATTTACCTTCGTCATAAAAAATTGTTTCCGATGTTATCAACTAAAGCATTACTTTTATCAAATCTACAGTGTTCTAAAGTCAAAATTAAGCTGTACCAACAAACAAACATAAGAAATCTCTATAGGCATACGAGTTGAATTGGCTGAATTTTTTGCCTAGACTGAATTTGTTCATTGCTTAAACTGAATTATTTGCCTAGACTGAATTTGTTCATTGCTTAAACTGAATTTTTTGCCTAGACTGAATTTGTTCATTGCTTAGACTGGATTTGTTTATTGCTTAAACTGAATTAATTGCCTAGACTGAATTTGGTTATTGCCTAGACTGAATAATATATTGCCTAGACTGAATTTGTTAATTGTCTAGACTGAATTTGATTATTGCCTAGACTGAATTTGTTCTAAACTGAATTTGTTTATTGCCTAGACTGAATTTATTTCCATAAACACCAAAACGAAAGGTTTAAATTTTCAATAATTGCAAAGGTTTTTTGTCATTTTGTTTTAAATTCTTGATTTGATGGATTTAAGTAGTCCTCGTACGCCCATTATCAAAATTATATTTCAAAGATATTTCTTTACAAAATGAATATCAAACTTATATAAGTTATTTATAATTATTATATTAAATCATGCATTATGTTATTATTTATAATTTCAATGATAACAAATATTCTCTACCAACTACGTCAAATATCAAAGAATATTTACAAAAAAAGGAAATATATTATTTATATAAGTAGTTTTTTAATTATAATTTTAAGGTACAAAAATGACGAATTTTCTTATGTGGGAGCTCTTGAGGTAGGGTTTAAAAAGACGTAATTGAAAGGTTGCTCAAGGCTGAATGACGTTAAACGTTCTATTGCTTTTACAGTGAATGAACGACTATGTGGCACTATTATGCCCAGGTTTGAATGAATATTTTCTGTAGTTTGACTTCGGTGAAGACAGCTCAGTTCGTGTTTGCTTTTTTGTTCCTGATCTCAAAAAATGATTACGGCCCAAGAGCTCCACTTGACTAGAAGAGTTCAATATAAAAGGTATCAAAAGGCATAATTGTGTAACAATGCAGAAATTCCGGAAGATTAACCGCAAGACACCACAAGGAAAAAAATTATGGACGTTAAAAAAAACTGTACAAACACAGTGATTAAAAAGAATTATGAACAACACGAACAAAATTATCTAAAACCTTTGTATGTACACACGGTGGCTTTCTTGCACAACAGAGCCGCTACATGGCAAGCAATAACGGCGACTTAAGGTGGTTAAGGCAATAAAAATAGAATTCCTGTGGTTTAAATTTGTAGTCGTTCAAATAACATGGCATCCTTTAATCCAGTCTGTCCTACACTGTTCAATCATTCTGTTTTCCTTTGCTACCATTTCTTTCCATTATGATATTAAGTTATGAGTATCTTTTATTATTATTATGCACTTAAATAACCCCATTAAATAAATAAAATCAATGTCTGGCAATACAGGAATATGGAACACAAAATTCATATTAGCACGTTATCTTATCCGTTAGCCTCTTGTGACCATTAAGTCCAGAGAGTAGAGATGGCATTTAATGATGATGTAACAAGCAAAAAACGATGACGTAATGGACACAAGAGCTTGTCGTCTGGATCGTTTTGAATCTAGTAGCAATCACGTTCTGCAAGGAGTCACAAAAATAACCAAATACTAATCATTAAACAAGCTAATTAAGCACCCCTCTACCTTAATGATAGAACAAACACGAGAACTACATGAACACATGATAAGAAGATGGAAGACGTTGAAAATACTGTTGATGCTCCTGAAATGAAAAAAAATTAAAGCCACATAAAATCCAAAATGAATATTGAAGATGCCACGTCCGAATATTGAAGATACCACGTCCTTTCCTTTCCTAAGTGTCAATTTTGAGCATAAATATACCAAATTTGTGTTGCAAGACTTGATTGTTCGGATTGGCAAGTAATATATCCGGAGAGGCAATGGTGTTAAGTTGTATAAATGGATTTTGTCGGTCGTCAGAATTTTTTCTGAGAGCAATCCATTTTTCGGAGAGGCATTGTCCCCATCTTCATTGTTTTGCTACAACAGAGGCACTGTTTTCAGGGCAAATATTGAGCAAATTCTGTCTGGAATCTCAATAAATACAAAAAGATTAAAATGAACTAATATACATACCACTACCATCATTACCTTTACTTGTACCAATATCAATAACTTCTTCTGATGCCCCTGCTGCAAGGAGAACAAATGAATGTTATGTTTGTGCTACCTGTGAGTCGCAAAATCTTGCAAGACAGATCAGAGTTTGGCCCATTTTCTTAGTCATTTGAATGATGGTCAACATTTTTCATTCTACGTTGATCTACGAACCTTTAATTGAAACTTACGTCTAGGGCAGATATCAGAAGCTTCTGCTTGTAACATTCTTAAATCGGATTCTATTGCTTCTCTGTCTTCCGATTCACAGTTATCTAGAGCATTGTTAGTACAGATAATAACTGAATGTGTGTATCTGAAATAGTTACAGTTTAAATTTAGTTTACAATGTTACTTAAATCTCTTTTTTCTTCTATCATTCTGATCACAACAAAATGACTGTTATAACATAGTTCTGCATGGTAATTTGGCACAATAGTTTAGTATACTTATCGTTATTCCAAATCTTTCTGCAAACTAGTTGACTGTTTTGTTTTGACAAGATTGAAAAGTAAGGCTGTAAGATAATCTTTTCTCCCATTGAGCTCAAACCTGCAGAATTTTGCTCTTATGGTTTCTGATAAATATAAGCAGCGAAATTGGTGCTGTTGAACGTATAGTTTCGTTTCCTTTCACAATTTTGTCAAAACACTTACGATTTTGAAATAATTTAGGTCTCTAAAATATGTACTTACTGGCACCATTTGTTAACATCATACATATCTTTCACTGAGGTTGAGGCATTGAATGGTGTATTACATGGTCTGAGACTTTCACATGTGACAAATGAGGTTCTTTCCATGATAACTAGAAAAAATAGAAGACATTCTTACATGTTTTGAATACTGAAAAAAGACACTAAAGCATATTATGTACATGCGTTAATAAACAGTTTAAATGATAAATACAGTAAACATTTTTTTATATTTTCAATTAATTTATTATCGGTCATTAATATTTTTCGATAAAAATAAATTAAGTTAAGATAAAGGATGGGAGCTTGTGTGGTCCGACTGAATTGGTATTTCTGCAGCAAATCACATCATCTCGTATTTGATTGAATTTGTACATGGTTGTCGGAACTGTACAACATACGGCCATAAATACAAACATTTTCACAATAAATATGCAGATGCATTCTATAACTAATCTAAATTGGCCCACTGCTGAATGATTGTGAATCAGAGCCAATTTTCGTATGACCCCATACTGAGCAGTTACGATAAGCACGTGCAAACTGCTATCGTTCAAAACGAGGCATAGCTCTTATCGGATGTTACGTCACGTTAATGGAATACATCTTGCTTGTTTACATGTGGAAATACAAAAACTATTTTAATTCAGTGTTTAGAAGTGAAATGACAATTAGTGGAAAGTGTTTATGACTCTTATTAGTGTATCTCTAGCCACAGATGATGTTCTTCGGGTATTGGTAAGTTTATATCTATATATTTTACCACGTGAAGCATATACATACAGATATTCAATGTACACAATCTATAGGGACAATCCCAGATTTAAAAAGAAAATAGAAATGACCAGTATGTGTATAACTCTATTGTGATATGGTCCGATTAAATTTGAGACAATTTAGCATACAAATATATACAATTTAACTCACTGTTCATGTTTTCGGTAGTAAAAAGTCGAGTTTATGTCTTTTAACTACGGAAAACATTACTAACTGCCGCATAATATTTTTGATATTTTAAATTGCGAAGACTAAGTGTGTGATTATAAGGTTGGGCCTACCTTTATTACAATATTTAGAATACCATTCACCAACAGTAGACAATGATGTATCACCATTAGCAGAATTTTCAATACTACATTTACTTAAAGCACTATCTCCACACATTAACATAGATGTTAAGGAACTGAAATAAAATACAACGCAATAATAAGTCTTTCAAAACACCTTTATAGTTGTACACTATAAATATAGTATCGTTATTCTTGAATAAATAAAAAAAAAATACTGCATACAGCAGTTGTATATCTGTCCCAGTATTCCAAAATACTGAGTTCAGAAATGTTTTTTTATGTATCGTATCTCAGAAAAGTGATTTGTTGCTTGAATTTGGGTATATTTAAAAACATTGTAGGGCCAATATTGATAATTAAACCACACTTGTAACTTCCAAGTTACCATGCTATAATATAATCTGAAACTACGGAAATATAGGTTTAAGTAACTTGAAATATTTTTAATCATTCTATGTCACTTCACGAGTGGTTCATAGGTAAATCGCTATTTTTGTCTACAAAATCATCTTATATCAGTTCTACTTACTTGCATGCAGAGTGAACATTATCAAAAATAGAATCTCCCTCTGTTAAATGCCTGGTGCACATCTGAAGTTCATTACAAGATTCATATGGACCAAGATCTGTATGTACTACACCAACGTCATCTGAAATGCAAATAAAATGTTTTAATTTCTTGCAATTACTGAGCTAAGTAGACCCTTAACCCGATGCAATGTACAATGACGTAAATAAATTTTCAGTACATTGACATAATCCTTCCCTTTTAACCTTCAACTGTAGATGGATCTTTAACGTGCTCTACTGGTAGCTTTACACACGAGCTATCAGTTAATAGTTTTCAATGTACTTTTGCATGCATACTTCTTCGACATTCAATATTGAAAGTGGGGAAATGGATTTAGAAAATGCACTTTGTTGACTTAATGTCAGACCAAAACTCATACGGTGAATTGGTTTTAAACAACCTCGAAGGCATTATTTTTCATCTACATGTATTACCAAATGGAAAGTTAGTGTAGCGTCTATGTTAACGAGAAATTTGATTTGATGGGTTACCCACTGTGACACATTGCTGTTCTCTAGTTTTTGCCGTGCTATGGTGGGCCCCATCTATGACAGATTACTAAACTTACATTAACTATATATGTACTAACCTCTACAGCTACTAGTAAGACGATCTCTTGTATATATAATAGTATTAATAGCATTAGCTTTGATTTCATTTTTACATTTATCAACAAATTCATCTACACACATAGAATATTCAGCTGCGGCTCTGTAAATATACATGAGATATTAGTTAATATACAGATATATACAACTTTCATGAACCGTTTTAGCTTTTAGCGTCCATGGCAGATATTTGGCTGCGTTGAATAAAACTGAAACCGACTATTCTTAACAAAAAGCAATATGATCGGCCTGTGCAACATCTTCACAGTGGTAAGCTATTACGAACTTAGTTTATTTTTATTCCGATTTTTTTCTGTTACATTGACTTATACATGCTATTGGATTGAAGACAAATTCGAAAATATTATTCCGACGGGCGAATTGACGTCCACATTTTCTCGTGCTTGTGTATAAAGGAAACGTATATGACTTAGAATTAATAACTTACTGGCATTTTGCTTCCATGTCCTGGTTTTCTTCGGCAGGTCTGACTTGTTCAGTAAAATATCTATTACAAACTGACATCTTTTCTTGACATTTTTTAAACTTCTTGGCTGAAAGTATGTCAACATACTACATTTTCATAGGAACTTGACATTACATTTCAAATGACATAGCATGCAGTTTATATTGGTATAATATAATATAACCTGTGTCATAACATTTGTATATAATGAAACCTTATAAAACTGATACAATGTTTATATATGATAAACCACTATATTCAAGATCTAGTTTATAAAAGCAACCCTATATGCACTGAGCATGCCACTAAGAAATTGTCTAGTTCTAGACCTAAACCGCTTTGTATTTCGCTTATTTTGTTCGTAAAACTCAGGTTTTTTATTATTATTTTAAACGTCATTCGTTTCATTTATTGGACTTACATGTAGGTTTGGGTCTAATTCTTTTAGGTTTTTTCGTTGATTTTTCTTCGGGGTTCATAGAATCGATTTCATTACTCATATCAGTTTCAGAATTTTCAGTTGCCAATGGTTGATTTGCCGTAGAATCCGTTGCCATGGATTTTATAACTGAGGAATCGGTCGCCATTGGTTGCATGTCTTTAGAAGCGTTTGACATAGGTTTCATTCCAGATGAAACAGTGACAATGGACCCCATTTCCTCAGAACTGGTTGTCATGTGAGATTCTTTTGTGGTTTCAGAGCCCATAGGAGGTTTAGTAGCTTTCTCCCCCATAGCACCATCGACCATCATATCTTTCGTTGTCATGGAAACGGAATCAGTCATAACCTCCGATTCCCCAGTTACCATAGCAACTGACTTATCAGAATCCTCTTTAGGCTCGGGAGTACTTTCTAGAAAATTTGACGAAGAATTAATCCCTATTCATAAATTTAGAAATATTTTTGAATGGTTTTAGTTTGTTAGTTTGTTAATGAATGGTGATTCTAAAGGTCAAGGTCGAGGTCATTGGCATTCTGGTTGTTAACGTGTTATTTAAGTAAGTCTATGCACCTACGTGTTTAAGAATCGTTAAGAATATTGTGAAAACTTGATAGATGTCAAGTTTTTTCTAATGTTTTGATTTAGTATTTCGCAAGGCAAAGCAGATTTAATACAGACGTTTTAAGAATTTTGTGTATTTCCAAGTTGTGTTTCACGTCATAACAAGGGTGAACAGAAGCATTTTTGTGCAGTTAAAATAGATTCTAAGTTCCAGCTAGTACGTAGCTTATATGTAGACAAGAATTCACAGAAAATCAAGAAAAATGTCCTAAGTATTCCATTCAATATACTTGTAGTTTGGAGAATCCTTAATTTAGATCCCGTATGTCGTTAGGATGAAAGTTAATCCATGCACATGCTAAATGCAGAATTAATATCAAAATATAATTATAAGTATATGCTTCATGCTATATAAAGTGTATTTTATATAAATTTCAAAAAAATAAATACAAAAGTGTAAATAAGAAAAAAAATATACACAAGTACAATATACAGTAAGCAGAACTTAAAGCGGCAGTAGCAGCGCCATGGCGTCTCACTTGTCATTTGTACACAGATTGTAGAAATTGTGTTCATAAATAGCAAAAATGGCGGCAAGTGTAATGACCTTTGGTATATGTGACATTTAATAATATAGAATACGATGAGATAAAGTTTGAGTAGCAAATCAACATCTTCTATTCAAATCATAATAATTTTTCAAGGGCAGTAACCCATGGTCAAATATTCCATCAAGCGTCATTAGAATCTCAAAGGTTAGTAAAGTTATGCATTAATAAAACTTTAAAAAGTTTTAAAAGACTAGGGCGATACTATCACGAAATGTATAGTTTTTTCAAATATGTAAATTGTAATTCGGGAATTCAAATTCAACAGTTGATATGATAATTATTATTCAAATTTTAATGAATACTTATCATAGGGATAACGTTCAAAGGAATGCTCTACAATCTGTATACATGACAAAAGCAACAAAGTAGACTAGATTTCACGGAGTTTCACAAAGGGAAGGGTGATATTTTATTAAAGGGGTTGACACTAAAGTTAATGATAATAATATGATTGACAATAACAATAATGACGAATTTGATAAAAAAATTAATTTCGTAATAATTTACAAATTTAATACTAATTTCACATTGAAAGATAAAAAAGAAAAGAAATTTAAGTTGAAAAGAATTTGCTTAAAATTATTGAGAGAAAAATGAAATGTCTTCGACTGGCATGAGATGTAGTACCTGATTCTTCAGAATAAGTCGGCTGAGATCCAATATCAATTTCATTGCCTCTCATGGACGTTACAAAATAACCTTCAGTTGTTTTTGGGTAAGCGTGGCCGCCATGCTGACCATGCCCGTGATGCATGTCATCTCCATGTGTGGTATAACCAACTTCTCCTTCCGGTTCGGGTTCTGGCTCTGACGTTGCTATTTCTGGTTCTCCGATTGGTTCGGACGTTGTTTCTGGAAACACTACACCTTGATCCACAATTAAGATATAAAGAAAGTGTTAAGGGGTGAAACGAGGATGTATATCAAAAATAACAAACTGTATGGAAACAAGGACAACTCTTTCAAAATATAAAGCAATGATAATAAATAAACAAATTGTAAGTACAGTGCTTTATGCCATCTACTTACAGCAACATGGAAAAAAGTAAACCACACAAGATGAAGCATGGTGATGGGCTCAATCTACAAAAAATAAGTTGACCGAGACCGAGGACAAATATCCTGTAGAACGACTACTTGATGTATGTTGACTTCATGATTATTTTAAGTTAAGTCCCAAAGTGGTACAATCACTCAGTGGTGTATCATCTAATCTTACAACTGAAGCTCGATTATATACCTAAAACGAATTTGTTTTCAAACAGTCATCGACCTTATAATACTGTGTCCATTTTATCTTTTGATTGACACAATCCATCTCCATACTTCATCAACAAAATTGAATCAATAAAAAAACATGATACAAAATGCGGATTAAAAATTATTCAAATCAGTCTCTAAGGGGAATTCAGATATAAAAAATATTTCAAAAATATGAAAATTCTATGTGTTCATTAAATAAGGACATTTCTTTAATACGACGAAACTACGATTTGTTTTATCGCCCTAGCTCGCATTGATATTTTAATTGCGTTATTGCGCTTTTGAGAGAGAGAGAGAGATATTCATATACGCAATATCGTGCAATAAATAAATGATCTTAGAGCCTATCGCTATAATATTTTGAAAGAAAAAACACAGCAAAAAATAGAGTTCGATTATTCTACAATGTTTGTTTTTTTTGTATCAGATCAACATATTTTGATAACAAAAATATACTTGGTTAATTCATGCAATATTTCAGTTTGAAACTCAAAATAACCCACAAAATAATCATCTAACTTATGTCCGATGAAACGACAAATTCGCCGCTTTGAAGTCAAATATAGATCTCAGACTAAAGAAATCTATGAGAGAGGGAGTGATTTTGTCTTACTTTTCTGCGTGTTATTGGCTAATGAAACGGAAACTGCAATTGGGCAATGATTAAAAACAGTAACCATTATCATTTTCGTGTACATGCGACTACCTGAAATAAGGACGAGGACTCCGGTCTTTGGCCTTCTAATCCGCTCCATATTATAGTAAATATTAAGTTAGTTTACATGAAGACCAACAGAATTTTGATTCAAGTGTGATTATTTTGTGGTTTATTAATTAAAGTTACACCTCAACCTATACATACCTCCACCTCCTCTGGGAACTTCCACTGTCAATCGAGCAGTATTACTAGTTCTTTTACCAGCGACGTTTTCAGCAACACAGGTGTAGTCACCAGCTAAATCTTGTGTAGGATTGACAAATACCAAGGAATTGTCATCAGGCTGTACAATATTGGTGCCTAATTTGGAATCTAATCTTTTACCGTTGAATAACCAATGAACCTAAAAGACAATCGATGATGCAGACCACTTTTAAAGAACCTTTATGTACCTCCACCATAAAAAGAATAATATATGACGTAAGCGCAAAGAAAGCTTATAACAAGTAGGCCTCTTGAATTTTGCGGTGAACCCTTAGTATTTTAAAAAACTATTTTACAACTTTACACAACATGCCTTCAATGATCCTTCAGTATTCTTTCTCGGATTCACCAGTTTGATTATATGTTTGATTTAATCCCCTGTTTCTGAACCTACTGTCTTCCTCCTACTGTGAATGAGAACTTCAAGATATTTAAGTATTAGCAATACGCTAAATGTCTTACAGTTGGTCTAGGTAAAGCCTCTGGTGGAGTGCAAGGTAGTGCAGCCATCATTCCTTCCATTGTACTTAAATCTACTGGATTTTTCTGGAATCGTTTCTTAATATCTGAAAAATCAATAACTCAAGGACTTATTCTCTAATGATAAACACTGGTTCTTGTTTTGTTTGTTAGCGATAATGATAAGGTTAATTCTTTATTCTTTTATTGAATAAATCTATTCTGTAAGTGGTCCGTTATTAGCTGCTTAATATTCTCATGCAGTCAATTAATAAAACTTTTCTTCCAAATCCCAAGGATGACCAACGAATGCTCTCAGATGAACTGCGACATACTTACAGGCCATGTTGATGAAACCTGGACTACTGGTGATTTTATCCTCTTCTTGGGTATCTTGATTGTAATAAAAGGCATCACAGACACAGGAATTATCATCAGTAAAACCTTCAACGTCTTCACGACTCAATTCTAAGGACACACTCATCATATCGCTGGAGGAGACCTGGTTGTTGTCATATCGGTAGTTAGGTACCGTCATACCACTACATCTAAAGGCGATTCTTATAACATTCTTGGCTTGGCAAGTAATGGTTATAAACTGTCCCTTTACAACGTAGTAGGTTGTTTTAGGTTCTTCTAAGAACATTGGTGAAGATCCATGAGCAGTACCTCGACCTGGTTCGCTGGAGATTTCCGGCTCGGAGTATGGTGTATAGTCGAGAGGTTCGGCTGTAGAACTGACATCGACTAAGATGGATTCTGTGATGGCATCAGTGACTGTTTCAGTTCTTGCTGCAAGTAAAGATGTTAGGTTTACTATGCAGTGTGCACTATTTTTGTAACGAGGTTGGCAACACCCAGTAGTGTGCACTGGGATAAAATGTGACTTTGCAAACCATATCATTTTATTGTTTATTATGTCTGATATATAATACTGGAGGTGGTCACCAAGATGCATATTTTTCGCAAATAGAAAGTTAAGGAGGATTGGATGGTTGAAAGGGTCCCGACAAGGGTATCCATCTTAGTGTTAATAACCATTAAAAGGGTTAGCAAAGGGTTGTTAGGGGTCGGCTGTCTGCGTAATGATGCATCTATTAATGGTGTCTGCAAGGGCCTCTTTCTGTAGTTTATACTTCTGTTTACAATTTTTCTACTTACCAAGAGCTGTCAATCTCGCAGGTCGACTGTACAGAACACCGGCAGCATTACTAGCAACACAGGTGTAGCTTCCCTCGTATTTCTTCCTCATTGATAGAATAGATAAACTACCATCCACTGTGATTTCTACATTACCGTCTCTTGTAGTATCAACTCGTTCATTATCTCTTAACCAGGAGACCTACCAAATATTTGCCATTTACGTGAGAGAAACACATGAAATCATAACGCACCAAAGTGCAAAAATAGTAAAATCTGGCAAAACTATGAGTAAACATCTTAACTGCTTGAGAAAATCTATCATATTTTGCTTTATTCCCAGTATTACATGTTGAATTAGGTAGTGGTTAAATACAAAAGATGCAAAGGCTCCTCAACGAATATCGTAAGCTCCGATCTATACCTTACACAGTACTGTTCCTTGGACAATTATTAAAGTTATTACAATTAAATAGCATTCTTGTCCATAAATCAATTACAAAAGTCGCCACAACTCAACTGACGAAGGTATGAAAGGTAGATATGAATGGTTCTGATCATCATAAGATGTAAAAGAAAGCCAAAGATCGACAGCTTTATTAACCAAACATGACTAATATATGTATATGCGCATACCTCTGGTTCAGGTCCTCCAAAGGGTGGGGAACAGACGAGTTCGGCAGCAACACCAACTCGTACTTCTGAATCAACTGGTTCCATTGCAAATTCTTCTTCTAGGACTGAGAATGATATTAAATATGTGATTATTATTGATACATAAAAGGATTACCATTGGTAGATAAACTAACATCCACAAACATATAAAATCAATAGTCCAAAAGCCATATACATTCTGCATCAATTGTACTTGAATCATTTGCTTTACATCTGACGTGTCAAATCTATAGATCGAGACATCGAGTCTAAAATGCTGGAGATTTAAATGTATTAAGAAAGGAATAATTAGTTAACCAGTTTAATATGTTTCGCAATAAAATTCTAATAAAATTTTAAATTGGAAATTTATGCTTACAGGCCTCTTCAACCTTGGCTTCTACACTTTCTGTTCTTTCCCAGTTACCACCCACAGTGTACCACATAGTACAAATACAGCTATATTCACCATTAGCTTTAGCTACATCTTGAGCTGTAACCTGCACAACAATTTAATAATTATCATACATCGGCATTTATAAGCTATCATGAATGCCGAGTTTACCAATTAAGTTGCATAGTGGCATCAGAAGTCTATGAGGTCCGAGTATAACAAGCTAGTCTAGCCAGCAACAATACATACAATCATTGACATTCAATTCATATTCTAAACCTTTGCACTGGTAAACAATATGCAATAAACTCGATTGTCCCGGACAATTCCAAGATCACTGAGCTCATTTCTTCACACAGAAAAAATCACCCTAAAATGTCACAGAAAAAAAGCCATAAAATAATAAACCTCATTACCTGAATAAATGAAGTGATATCGTATTTATTGGATTCTTGATTATAGACCTGATCTTTGGTAATTTCATCCTGTTCATAACGTCTACGATTACATCTAAATGTGATCATGTCAGCATTCTTAACACCACAAGTAATTTTTGCAGGTTTATCTTGAGTCATGTAATAGACGTCTTCTAATGGTGTACTGAAATAAGCCTCTCCTGGAGCTCTGGCTGGTGTAGTTGGTGCTACTGTTGCTACGGGAATGGTCTGTCTTCTTCCAGTTGCTTGCGTTGGTTCAACTTTTCTTACAAATCCATCTGCAAAGAACACAACAAAATGCTCAAAATGTTGTGTCAACCTAATGTGACTTTATCATGTATACACGATTGTAAGAGGTCTGAAATCGATCAATGGCAGTTATTTTCAGATCTTAGAATTCACTACGTTACTTTTGACTACCCGTGGTCTAGTTTGGATGTGTGAAAAATAAAGGGATGCGAATAGTCGACAAGAAACAACGCATAGAAATCCGATTTCAAAAGCTTTATATCAGACTATGACATAAATTTCAAACTGTAGCCCGAAATCGTCTCTTTGGTCCACTCAAGTTAACCAAACTACCATACCTTGCACAGTGAGAGTGGCTATATCACTGTATTTGACACCAGCTACATTGGAAGCTGCACATTGGTATTCACCATTATCTCTTAATGTTACAGATTCTAAAGTTAAACTGCCGCTAGTTTCATCAAACACATATATACCACTGTTCATATCTAATGGTTGACCATTGAAAAACCAACGAATCTGTAAATATCAGTTCATTGTCAATATTTAAAGTTTTGTTTTTAAAGGAATTGAGAGAGTTTCGAATGTCATATAGGAAACTGAACCACTACGGGTCCCCAATGATCATTGAAGGCCAGAATCACCTCACTGGTACGTTTAGTTTAGGCTGAAGGGTAGCTTACGGTTATCCAAGTTTTTGTAAGTATTTGCAATCAATTACATCTTGCAGGGTTCCTATTTTGTCAGACGACATTTTTTTGTCTATTACGTTGCTATTGAAGTACTGTACAAAGCAAATGATTGTTCGTTGTCTATAACAGGATAAGGTCCAAAGGTTCCATACATCTTTAGGTAAATTTACCTACCTCTGCTGGTGGTTTAGATCTAGGAGCAGAACATGAAAATGTTACAGAACTATCGATTCCAACAGTTTGACTCTGTGGCTGGGCAGCGAAATTATCGTCTAAAACTGTAATATAAAACATCGATGAATACTAGTAGTTTTCACCTCGTATGGTCATCGATACGTAGCAAATATACTCTATAATGGGATCAGTATCTTTATTATCCGCATAATTGATATAGAAACTCAACTAGCACAGGCCAAACTGCTAAAAATGAACATTCAAATATATACAGTAAGAGTCTTCACGGAATATATTTCACTTACAGGCAAGCTCGATATATCCGACAGATGAGGTTCTGTTTAACCATCCAGAAGCACCGGGTAGAGCGTACCAGGCTACACAATAACAGGAATAACTGCCATCAATACCATATCTTCTAATATCATCAGTCGTCACAGGCCATGTTGTTTCCATTATCTTACCCTGAGCTGAGGGCATCTCTTGCTTCGTTTGTTCTGTGTCCAATAATCTTCGACTGTTACATCTTAAATCAGGGACAATCAAATTACATGAATTTGACGAATGGATCATCGTTGTATAAAGCTACAGTCGCTATCGATTCCTTAAATATTCCCTGGCCCCGTCCTAGTTCCCATGTCAACACCTTGTGGGTATTATCTTTTCTGTTTTTGTGACCTCATGCTCAATATCACAACACTGATTGACAGAACTTTGCAAATTCAAGAAATGTGATTACACTCACACTGCAAAGTACCCATACAATTTCAACTGAATCTTTGGGTTCTTACCGATGGTTCTTAAGTTCCATAACATCAACCAATCAGTGTCAGATAGCTTTTCCTGATAGAACTCATGATCTCGTTCAAGTAGTAGTGACCACCAAAATAAATCAACATACCTGACTGTCAAAATGTTGGCACCAACGACTCTACAAGTCAATTCTGCGGGTTTCTTCTTGGTAGCGTAATATAAAGATTCGGGATACTTTTCAAAGACTGGACCATCTTCTAAAGGAGCATCAGAGGCTTCTAATCTATCTTCAACAGAAGCATCTGACAAGAAAGAGGACACGGAATATAGCCCAAAGTCATTCACTGTTTCAACAACATCTATAGAAATACACAACAGAAATCATGCATGATCATCAACAACAATTATTAAAAGATATATAGAAAACAGATTACATAGCGTAGTACATGATATACTATTGTTTTCTTGAACACAATGTTTCAACATTTTACTTTCTCAAGATCATTCATACGCACAATATTCTGCACGATATCATGATGATGACATTGATAACACTTGTTAGACGACTTACAGAATAAGAAGAATTGCAACGAATGTGCACCATATAACCATGCAAGTGTACATTAGGGGCCTCGGCACTCAGTGGCGATCCGTTAATCGGACGTTTATTGCATTTTGACTATTTGCAACAATGGTTATAGTACACTTTTCATTTGTGTGATTATGTTATCCCATCATGAAACTCACTAAGGAACCTCAGTATACTCATGGCAAACCAGTATTTAACATTTGACGTGCGCAAGAAGATATCAGTATCTGTATGCGTCTTTTGATGGACGTATTTTGATAATTATTATACTCTTTATATTTGTTACAACATCGACCATAAAGCTATATTAACTAGGATAAGCTACTGCGTTTACGGTATAAACCTACCTCCAATGGTCAAAGTTGCTGGACTGCTAACTCTTTTGGCTGCAATGTTTCTGGCAATACAAGTATACTCTCCTAAATCTTTTTGTCTTAGTCTTCTAATAATCAACATACCACGATCGTTTACGATGAAGTTTTTGTCTTTTTGTGTGTTAACTTTTTTTCCATTCTTATGCCATGAGATCTGAAAAAGGGGATTCAAAACCAAATAAGATTGCCATATTATGAATTGTAAGAAAAACACGCCAATTATTGGACATTAGATTTTTCTCAGCGCATACATTCAGGTGAACAGATCCATGTATGTCCTCCACGTGAATGTAACTAGAGTCGTTTCTGAGGCGTAAACTTATTATCAACGTGGTTGGTTTACTTTTTCAAAATATGCGAAATACTCAAATTTGTGCCACAGTTGATGAGTTTGTTTGAATTGTGAAAGTTTTTAGCTTTTTTTTCTATACTTATTTACGATTATGTCGATCAAAAGAATTTAACATTGCCAAAATCTGCAAGAAATAATTAAAAAGCGAAAATTGTAAAAAGGCTTCTGGAAGACCTTCGTGGAATAAAATGAGATCTTACCATAGGGAAGGGTTGGCCAGCTGGACCTTCACAAGAGAATTCTACTTTACTACCAATAGGTGCTGATTTACTCTTAGGGACTGTCTTAAATTCCTTCTTTAAAACTGTTCAAAAATAGAAACATATCTATAAATTGCACGATGACTCTTCTGTTGAACATGCTCTATGTTCCAGAATGTAAGCACGGCCTTCATCCATTTCAAAAGCGTGCAGGCCTTAAGCTAGCTCAGCCGAGAAAGATGCTTTAGAAACTGCAATTTGATACTTAATACTTACATGCTGACTTAATTTCAGATCGTCGACTTCTAATAGGATTTCCTGAGTCAGTATCACCAACACATTCACACCAAAATGGACTTCTGGAACTGTAGCCTTGTATATCTGCTTTAGTAACTTTCAAAGAAGCTTTCAGTGTTTCTGTTCCATCATCTGATACGCGACCAGCAACAGTTAATTGGGAATCGTGCATTTCCTTAGAACAAGCATATTGCATATTGTCTACGTTTTCGGCTTCACATTCTAGAGTAACTGGCTTGCTACGAGTGACATAATAAGTTCCACTAGGCGTAACTGTAAATTTCTGTCCTTGGCATGTTGAGAGAAGTGTAAGGAATGTTACTGAAACAGACGAATATATCAATATTCATGTTTAATAGCCAATCAATAATTCTAAATATGGATCTCTGAGTGCATTAAATATTACAAGTTACAATATCAGCGAACTGAGATGCATTTGAAACCCAGATTAAAGTTTTAATACCAGTTATTTCCCTTTCAACAAAAATTTGAAATCGTTACAAAGATTGATTGTTAATTTACATAGCAGATCACAAACTGGCATCGTTTTAAAACGTTGGTGTGTTAATAAGAAAAACTTAATGCAAGAGATCATCGATCATTGATGATTTGCAAGATTCTGATTTTAAGGAATAATTATTATGATTTCAAATAATATTGTTACCTCCCTTTAGGTAGCAATTTTGTAGGATTTTTTTTATTAAATCCCTACCACCAAATAGCATAACTGAAAGTTAACTATTGTACAAATAATGCTGACATAATTAATGGATAGAATCTTTGTGTGCGAAATATGTAATCCCACTATTTTGTTGAAACGTATATCTTTACAACTACAGCGTTTACATTTTTGATTTTGGCGTATAAACAATTAACTGCATGCCATTCGAAACTTGCAGTCTTGGTTAGGGACACTTTTGACTTGATTTTGGTCTATAGTTTGCATTAATTCGAATATCAAACTTCCAAAAGCCTTCTGGGCTGTCCTTTTAAACTTACTTGATAAAGCACAACTAAGGCAGATGGTGGTCTTCATGGTAGCAGTTTGTGTCACACCATCCAACTATACAAAATACTGGTGTGTTATGTTTCTTTATTTGGGTGTGTTCCTGTAAATAGACAAAGAATCAGAATTAATACACGAAATTGAGCTTTCCAGCTCTCTTGAATATTTTAGAGAATTATACGTAGAAAAAACAACAATGTCGTCATTGATAAAACGTTTGTAAGCATTTTTATAGTTTTGTCTGCAGTTGATTTACTGGCAAAGCCGTTTGTATCATGAGTTTTATTTTTATCAACAGTTTATTAATAGACTTCTTTAATGCTTCGCTTTTGTGGCTAAAAGGTATCACGGATGATGTGATACAGGCTCAGTAAATAACATAACCAAACTCTTTCAATAAATGTGTTACCGACTTTATGGATTAGACGTGAAATATGCAACCTATAGAACCTCGATTACTCATACCATTAGTATTATTAAAAGATATGTTGTAAAAATTATGGTTATATAAACTTAAATATATTATAAACATAACGCCCTTCTTCCGAAACACCTAATATCACTGTTGTAACATAGAATTGATGCTATTGCGGTATTTAATCTAAAAATTCTACACGTTAAGGCTTGGAAAATAAAAATATTGAACTCGTTTCAACCAAGTAGCCTTTAATGAATGACTTTCATTGACCAAGTTAAATTAAAAAGGATTCACCTGTAGTAACCACACCCCATAGTAATTTCTTTATTTCCCATTAGATTACTGTTATGTCGGACAATACTAATAAAATAACAGTTACTGTGCCAAGTCCAACACCATCTCTCAGGTATGTGTAGGATACTACACCAGTAATCGAACACGGCCATGGTGTTAATCCTATCTTACTTCAACAGTAAACGAACACATCCATGGTGAGGAAACCAATCTATCAGCTACCACCCATGGGAAAATTGCCAAAATATTCGATTATATTGAGCTATTTGACTCTCCTTTGGCACTCATAGTATCTTAGTATCAACCTTGAGTAAATTTACCTTTTAATAGTCAACGACGTTCATATATGAGACAAATTCGATGCACTCTATATTTCGAAAGTGGGAAAGCCGTAAAAGCTGAAGCAGTTCTCCTGGCAAAATTTAACCAATTGCCCATGTACAACTTCATTTTTGTTCCTACACAAGAGCTACATCAATTATGCCAATATTGAGATATAATACAAACATAAGACAAGGTAATTTTAGAACATCATATACGTAAATTACCGGGATATATTTTGATTTATACATCATAGTAAGATTATTAATTGGCAGTATTTCAATGAAATAGATACCTGCAGCTTTCTAGATGTTATGTTAGGATCATTTCTAATTGAACGATTTATTGAGATATATTTTAGCAATGACTAATAAAAGAAGCCTGTTTGCGATATCTGAAATATTGATGATCTTAGTCGGTATTATTTGATGTCTGGATTTGACAACCTTGTCTGATATCTGAAATTTTCATGATCTTAGTAAATCTCTTCTGATATCTGAAATGTTGATATCTTATGTCAATTTCATCTGATATCTGAAATCTTAATGATCTTAGTCAATCTCGTCTGAAATTCTGATGATCTTCGTCAATCTCATTCTGAATTGTCGGACCATAGCCAGGGTTTACGGCTTTATTTGCTGGCACAAGTACATATTTCAGATATTTTTATATTTCCTTGCATAATTTTCTCATTCATTGCAAAAATCTACAGTTTTTTTGTCGGAAGAACCAATGAAACAAATTATCTCCTGAAGAAAATGGTTGTCTCTCATTCGTTAATGTCAAATTCTATACAATCGTGATTTATTCATCAACATCGAGTAAAGGGAGTTGTACTTAAGAACATCTTGAGAAAATAAGAAATCAAAACAATCAGCGAAAAACTATCTTATTATTTCTTGACGTATAGTTTCACGAGAAAACACCCAATATTAGTGCTAGTTTTAGTTAGATTGGCAGTGTTCCATGACATTCGAGGTCTTAAAGATCATAAATCAGAGAAGATCCTCTATTGATGAAATATCCCATCAGCTTTACAACTGTCTTTTCTAGACGCTTGAATTCATGAGGTTTTTCTTGTGTTGTTATATGGGTATACGGGATATGAAATACATAAATCTCCGTTTCCTGCCGTTCTGAAATTGTAGATCACCGGAGCGTTCAGATTGGCAAAAGAACGGGTGTTGGTGTCTTTAGTTGTTCCATTTATCCCATGATAATCTTTTAAAAGTAGTAACAACTGACCAAGCAAGCCTTCTTCAATGCGCCAGGCATCATTTCTGTAGTCATTTTTCATGACGTTTGAGGTAATGTGTATATATGAAAGTATAGCAAGTCTCGTGTAATGTTCTTCTGATGTCTGCAAGTCACCAATCACTAAAAAAGTTTATATTTTTGCAGCCAAAAAAAACCCATAGCTCATATTCTAATGCATTGTATTGACAGTTTTGGTACGTGGCTCATTCAACGTTTACAAGCAATGCCACATGAATAGTGAACGTCAAATTGTCCAACGAGGGTAGCATCTCAATTTAGGTTTTCTCCACCCATGCTTAATGCTAGAGAAGAATCGGGGTACGAAATAAGAATGGAGTATACTCAATCAAATCCAGTATTAAAGTCGGGGCTTGTACGACCATGAAATTGATTTCACAGTACCGATGTTACATAAACTGATGAAGATACATTCACTAACATCTATAGTATAATCTGACAAACAATTCCTCAACCGTCTACCATGATCTATTTATAGTTACACCACAAGGTCAATAAATACATGCGCATTCCAACTAGAACTGCAGTTTTATAACAGTTGCTCATCAAATCAAGAAACCAATCTTCCAGTCTCGGAATCTTGCCAAAATACTGGGATTCCTCAATGAGAGTTCTTATCGTCTATATGTATTCAAATGAATCATCTTTTTAAGAATTTTTATTTTCACTGTTTACAAGGCTACTAAATATATTGATTGTATTTCTTCTACAGTGGGTCAAGGTTTGAGACGATTTTAGTTTAAACACCATTTCTACAGTAGCTGCTTGAAATTGAATTGCGACAAAACTGTACAGAAAAATGTAGAGAACTAATTTTGTTTCTTTACTTTCATAGGATTATGTTTGAATCGTTCACAGAAATTCCCACGCTATGAATGGGTTGTTTTGCTTCTGTGCTCCCATGGCAATTGAAATAAAATGGAGTTTTACGTCCTACTTTTCTGCACCATGTGGGCTTATGAAGTCGGACAACGTCATGCAGGGTGCAGTGAGGGAAATTTGGCAAAACAGCGGCATTAGCCTGCTCTGTTACGATTTCCAACTGTCGAGGGACAGCGTGTAGCACACCGGACCTCGGTTTATTGTCCCATCTGAACGACTAGACGCGCCCATGGCACATAGTATTGTAATGTCACGAAGCTCATAGGAATGCAGGGTAATTATTATTTGTCAAAATCAGTTTTTGCAACAATAATTGAAGTGAAATGGAGGAAACTATTTCTATATTCCACAGTAAAAACCTGGTTTACTATGACCAAGTACTTACTATATAACTGTTTAGTTGATAAAGTGGTACTTGAGATTAAATGTTACTAAGTCATTATTAAGACGATAACCTTTGGTATCATTCGATCACTTAACCTGAGAACTTTCAGAAAAATATAATACACATTTTCCTTGAAGCGATATGTATAACATTTAGATATAATACGATTCATTTGGGAACGACCCTAATATAAACTTTAATTTGATTTTAGTCTGGCTTTGAATATATCCATATATCTTATAACCAAGATTTGCACACGGTCATCGTGGATTTCAGCAATATCTAACAGAAAACACAACATTGAAATGTGCTGTCATAGGTGTTACATAATTGAACTGCTAAATGCAACTTATGCAACAATGTAATTCGATCATGCGTCAACTCCTCAGAGAAACATAACTACTTGTGCAATTTTTTCGGCAAATTTGAAGTAGTACAAAACATAATAGACGAAATGCCGATTGTTATCTTAGAGGCATGGTGCAGAAAAGTTATTTGTGAAAAGCTAATTAAAATCTAATCAAAATCATACTTAATACAAGTGCAGTTGTTTTATTTCATCATAAACGTTGTTTTGAAATTTAAATACCAACTTGCCTCTACTTAATGATTTCAAGAGCTAAATATTTTTTTCCCGCTAAGTTTGTGTTTTAAAAAATAAGTTATCGAGTAGGACAATTTAACAAAAATAAACCAAAGTCGTTTGTGAATTGCAAGAAAACAACGATCAGTTTACGTGGCAGCGACGCAAATCAAAACGGTGGTTATTGATTTGGGCGTGATGGTTGTAAGCCCTAAAGCAGCTTCAAAATAACAATACAACACGACGTAATGTTTGCACCATTGTTGTCAGATGTCACTCAGTTCCACGAAACTTTCCATTGTAACATGCTCTAGAAAGATCTCGCTTCAATTCTATATCGACTCGTCATTGCATCTGCAGGTCATGAGCATTATATTGTTTCTTGTTAAACGTATTAATTGAAATTATCTGTTTTGAGATACATTGGTCGGCATATACTTGAAATCACGGTTTTCAGTTGAGCTTTGTTGGACCCTTTTAACGATAAGACATATTTTTCAAATATGGCCGAGACTTTGAGTACATGTATATTTACTTAAGCAAACGCGGCAAATTGGACCATATTGATGATGAATGTGATGGTTATCAATCAAAATAACGGTCAGTAGTTGACCACTAGTGGACCAATCAGCATTAAATGACCATCTAAATATGATTAGGTTCATTTCATGTCCAGTATACAGTGTAGTGTAGTCCATTTATCACTGTCAAAATTCTAATTTCCAAGATTCGTGCTTGCAAACTGACAAATAAGCTTAAGTTAACGAGTTTACAACGTTGTAGACCTGTCAGCTTCCTGGTTTCATACAGATATATTTGGGCCACTACTATGGTGTTGCAACAATTGCAAAGCTAATGATGTCCAGATGACGATTTTGTACCCAAAACACATGTCAACAGCATGAGATATATATGAGAGACTGGATACTGAAGAACATTCCTGTTGTTGATACATCGCTCCTGTTCGATGTGTTTGCATATGTCTAATGTCCTGTCTTATACACGCCCGAATACTTTCTGCCCTGATAAAGATTTGTAGGCGTTTTTGTAGACTTCAAGAGTATTTTAAACAAGGCTATTTAACTGATTCTTACGTTCACAAACCAGAAACACTATTTTGATGAATCCTTTTCATATAAAATAAACGTACATTGAAACTAAATAACTAAGACGTTGAAAGTCAGAACGTTGATGTTTGGCAAAATGAGAAGATCTACGTGTGTGTTGTCTTTCTGATAAAAGTCAGAACACCTCCGTTTTAATACATCAAAGACATTCTGTTAATTTAGCACAAAGTATTATATTAGACAATCTCCATTAGTACCACTATCGGGTCAATTTAGTTCTGGTAGAGTTGGAATCATGACCAACAGAAGGGGAGTGAGAATGATTAACCAAGCAGCTGGTTACCATATATTTCATGTAGTCAGAAGCTGATTAATCAATAAATCACCACCCCTGAAACGTACTTGTTCGTTCAATCAAAATTTCTGAATGTTCAGATAAATAGGTATTAATGGTTGCAATAGAACAGAGTTGTATGTTTTCATGTATTGTATGCTTTGGTTTCAGTTCATAGATGGTGGTTAGATTTGTAGTGAAGCTTATCTTTATTCGATTTGGAACTGTCGAGGGATCTATAATGGAGCCTGTAGCACTCGGGGCCCACGTTTACTTTCCCACGGGATTGATTCCAATTCAAGCTTTAGTAGACATTGTCGTATACACTAGTATCTAGCACACTATTTTAAAGCAATTTACAACTACTGAATGAAATACGTAGTAAACTGAGTAACAATTGGGTATGAATTTTAAAGGTATGTAAATTAGAGTCTAAATAACGGATGTTTATATACTCGTATTAGATTATTCAAATACTTGATAATAATTTATATAACACTGATCTCACAATAATTTTGAAGTTAATACCAAACATTATATGAAATTAGTTGCTTTGACTTTTCCCAAATGTCAAGCACGATTGAGAGTGTGTTAAAGTGCATTATTCTTGAAAATCATTAAGGCGCCTGCTAAACGTTTTTTTTTAAAAGTCGTAATTATTTTACTCAATTTCACTTTACAAGGAAACTTACCAGCTACATGTAGTACTTGAACAGTTATTTTTTATATTACTTCAATAATTACTCACTTATTAGCCAATTACTTACCTAAAGAACATTTACTTGAACAGTTGCGTCTGAAGGAATATATACTTACTTATTGTAGAATTACTTATTTACTGAACATCACTTACTCAATGAACATGTACTTAACATACTTAATGCTTGAACAATTACTTAACTTACTCACTTACTCACTGATTATATACTTTACCAAACTACTGATAAACACGTACTCAATGAAAATTTACGCAATCTACTTACTAAACCTACTTACTGAACATACTTAATCGCTTAACAATTACTTAATCTACTGAATATGTTTAATACTTCAATAATTACTTCACCTACTTACATAACATTACATACATTACATAACTCATTGCATAATTACTTAACCTACTTACTGAACACCACTTACTCACTAAACAATTACTTAACCTACTTACTGAACACCACTTACTCACTAAACAATTACTTAACCTACTTACTGAACACCACTAACTCACTAAACAATTACATAACCTACTTACTGAACACCGCTAACTCACTAAACAATTACTTAACCTACTTACTGAACACCACCAACTCACAAACAATTACTTAACCTACTTACTGAACACCACCAACTCACAAACAATTACTTAACCTACTTACTGAACATCACTAACTTGCTAATCAATTATTTAACCTACTTACTGAACACCACTAACTCACTGAACAATTACATAACCTACTTACTGAACACCACTAACTCACTGAACAATTACATAATCTACTTACTGAACACCACTAACCCACTAAACAATTACATAACCTACTTACTGAACACCACTAACTCACTAAACAATTACTTAACCTACTTACTGAACACCACCAACTCACAAACAATTACTTAACCTACTTACTGAACATCACTAACTCGCTAATCAGTTACTTAACCTGCTTACTGAACACCACTAACTCACTGAACAATTACATAATCTACTTACTGAACACCACTAACTCACTATTAGACCAATTTTAACTCATCTCAACGATCTGATTTACCATCAACAATCATAGACAAAATGGGTGTTGTTAGTCATATTGATTTGAAGACGTCATGCTAGGATAAGGGTTATATTAAATTAGGACAGTGGTCAATTATAGCTGTTAGATTTACTAATAAAGGATGTTGTTGGTCATTTAGTTATACTGGTCATTAATCAAACTTTCCAAAATATCGATACATTTGTAGTCCAGGTCAAACGCTAAATTAGCTTAGATTCCAGCTTCGATCGTTTTGTCAATTAAACACTTCGATCAGTTTTTTACTTTTGGATTATTGCAAATTACGTAAGTTACGTTTACTGGATAATAAAAGAGTTTTGCCAAAGTTATCTTACATTGGTAGAAACATGTATTAATATTCAATTTTGGGCAGTAATAAATTAAAGAAGAGTTCAGTGCTCCAATAACGAATTCGCTAGTATCAATATTTTTCTTAACCTACACGCTGCACCAACCATCCCATAATCTGGTATGTTCTAGAAAAGAAAGGGCGTTATATAATCTAAAATGATTATTTCATTATACCATTAGTAAAGTCTACATTTTATCCTTCATTAACATTCCTGCATTCTACAATATCAACAAGCTAGTCATGGAAGAGCATTACGATTTCACTGAATATCAACAAGGTTGTCACGTCAGAGCGTTAGTGTTTTATGGAAGAGTGTTAAGGGTTTTACTGAATATCAACAAGAGTTTAACTAAAACTCGTTGATGATGTCACTGAAGAGCATTACAGGTTACTCGGAAGAGCGTTCAAGTCTTCATTCATCCCATCGTTTCAAAGCTTCTGAACATTGAAAAACGAAGTGACTATTGTAACTTTTAAAGTAGAAGAGTTATCATAATTAAACTAATTGACAGTAATAACATAAAGATACTGACTTCCTTTCAGATAACACCATCATGTTGACCTACTTCAATACCATCAACAACCAAATCATGCTTGACCCCTCAAACTAAATAGCAATAGCTTTCATTTAAGAGTCCTTGATATTGCCAAATCTTCCCATTGCCGTTTTTCAAGACTGAAGCGTTCTTTGAAAGGTCTGATTCCTTTTAAATATTTGAAAATAAAGACTTGTAGCTTGCCAGGATCAGATTCTATGTTAGGA
>NW_008710834.1:250816-251170 GCF_000327385.1 Lottia gigantea | reverse complement strand
AATTTGCTTTATTATTTCAGAAATGACAAAATGGAGTCTACAGATATTGAGATGATGGAGACTAGTGATGTACCTGTAGGCGTGGCCGATGTGTCAATCACAGATAGCAAGCCCAACCCACCTGCTCCCACAAACACTGCCAGTATGTTACCACCATGTAGAGTGTGTGGAGAAAAGGCTTCAGGATTCCATTATGGTGCCAATACTTGTGAAGCTTGTAAGGTAGGTTCTCTTCTAGAAAGACATTTTCCGTCTGACGAATCTTAACCCTATAACACACGGCCACTTTTTACAAATTTTGGAAATGACTGTAAATTTTGTGTTTTCATCTTGATACACATTTGTGATTTTGAT